>NC_135316.1:74477683-74808517 GCF_048772815.1 Callospermophilus lateralis
GCACTGGATTCGATTCTCAGCACCGCATATAAATAAGTAAATAAAATAAAGGTCCATGAACAACTAATAAAAATATTTTTTTAAAAAAGACTCATAAGCCAGCTGCAGTGGCACATGTCTGTAATCTCAGAGACTTGGGAAGCTGAGGCAGAGAGTGAGTTCAAAATGAGCCTCAGCAACTTAGCAAGGCTCTAAGCAACTCTTCAAGACTGTCTCTAAATAAAATTTTAAAAGAGGTGGTAGGTGTCAGAGCACTGGGGAGAATAAAATAGATGATGAAGAGGATGCGAGAAAAAGGAACTTTTATGTTGGTGGAACTGTAAATTAGTACACCCATTATGGAAATCAGTATAGAGGTTCTCAAAAGACTTGGCATGGTACCACCATAAGACCCAGCTGTACTACTCCTGGCTATTTATCCTAAATAATTAGTCATCACTATAGTGATACACGCATACCCATGCTTACTGCAGCACAATTCACAAAAGCTTAACTATGGAATCAGCCTAGGTGTTCATCAGTCCTAAAGAATGAAATTATGTCATTGCAGAAAAATGAATTGGAATTTGAGAACATTAAGTGAAATAAGCCAAACTCAGAAAAATCAAGGGTTATATGTTTTCTCTCATGTGGAAACTAGAAGAAAAAGGAAAATCAGGGTTAGGGGGAATCTCATGAAAATCAAAAGCAGATGAGTAGAGTAAAGGAAGGGTACCAGAAGGAAGAAGGAGGGGAGGGAGGGAGGAATTACTGATGAGGGCCTATTATATTTTGTGCATGTACAAGTATGTTAACATATCCCACCACTATGTACAACTAATTAAACATGGGGTGGGGAACATTCCCAATACATGCATATGAGAAAGAACATATCTGTTATATTTTTTAAGGAAACTTATAGTTTATAATTTAAAAAAACCCTAATTTTTAAAATGGGCAAAATAGGGGCTGGGGATGCGGCTCAAGCGGTAGCGCGCTCGCCTGGCATGTGTGCGACCAGGGTTCGGTCCTCAGCACCACATACAAAGATGTTGTGTCCGCCGATAACTAAAAAATAAATTAAAAAAATTCTTTCTCTAAATAAATAAATAAAATGGGCAAAATATTTAAATAAACCCAAGAAGATATATAACTGGCCTATAATAAGATATAAAAAAAGTCAGATATCATTAGTCATCAGAAGAATGTGAATTAAAACCATAATAAGATACCACTACATACTCAAATGACAAATTAAAAAGACTCCTAACACAATGCATTGGTGAGGATGTGAAAAAATGGGAGCTCACACACTGTTGGTTTTCCATCACTTTGGAAAAGAAGTTTCAAAGTTTCTTAAAGAGTTAAATACATAGCATATGTATGACCCAGTCACTCTACTCCTAGGTACTTATCCAAAAGAAAAACAAAACAAAACAAACACATTAAGACTTATAAATAAATATTCATAGTAATTTTACTCATCACTGCTCCAATTTGGAACTGGAAATACCCATTGTTCACCAACAGATGAATAAATAAATTGTAATTTATTCATACAATGAAACAAAATCCAAAACAACATCAATGCTACATTAAGTTAAAAAAAAAAAAAAACCTAAGAATATTATTACTATGATCACATTTTTCAGAATTCTGAAAAAGGAAAACTAATACATAATAACAAAAAGCATGGGCAGGGCGTGGCTCAGTGGTAGAGCACTCGCCTAGCACATGTGAGGCACTGGGTTCAATCCTCAGCACCATACAAAAATAAAATAATAAAATACTGTGCCCACCTATAACTAAAAAATAAATATAAAAAAAGCAGATTAATATTTGTCAGGGGTTGGGGGAAGAAAAGAAGTTACTCTTACAGGACATGGAAGAAGTTTTAGGTAGACAGAAATTGTTGAGAGCCACAGCTCGTCCGAATGGCCCCTGGCATTTTGCCAGAAGTAATGGTTGAGAGGTGAGCCATTAAGATGATGACAATTAAGTTAAGCTGTGTCCATTTGCGACAGTAAATGGATCAGAGGTAATTTTTTTTTAAATCAAATATTTCATCATAGAGCTTCGTGGAGGCTGGATGTCCAACCCTGTGCTCCCTCTGGTTTGTTTGATGAGAGATCTAATGGACTATGTGTCCTGGGCACTACCCTGATGGTGTCGCTGGGTTCCTCCAGTGCCCCGTATATTTGTGGTCGTGGGCCCCGGAGCAAGAAATAGTCTACATCTGTTGTTGTTGTTGTTGTTGTTGTTGTTACTGGGGATTGAACCCAGCAGCATTTAATCACTAAGTCACATCCCCAGCCCTTTTTTAATCTTTTATTTAGAGACAGGTTCTTGCTGAATTGCTTAGGGACTCACTAAAATTGCTGAGGCTGGCTTTGAACTTGTTATCCTCCTGCCTCAGGCTCCAGAGCCACTGGGATTACAGGCATGTGCCACCGCATCCAGCTAGAAACAGTCTACATTCTTAATTGTGACTGGGCTTAAAGGGAGTAATAATTTGTCAAAATGCACCTCATTTATGTGTATTATTTCTACAATTTAAAAATGTTTCTGGGACAGGGGTTGTGGCTCAGTGATAGACCACTTGCCTAGCATGTGTGAGGACTGGGTTCAATCCTCAGCACCACATAAAAATAAACAAAATAAAGGCATCCGGTCCATCTACAACTAAAAATTTTTTTTTAATGTTCCTTATTTTACTGATATTTTCAAATTACTTAAAACCCCTTCCTAAATTCATTTGCCTCAAAGATTAATTTTTCTATGATATATAATTATCAATATCATTCTATTTTTTTTCTAGTCATTCTGTATTATATACACTTGTCTATGTCCTGCTGATCACCAATGGCAGATGATAAATATTCCTGGTAATTATAAAAATTATAAGCAGTCAATAACACACCTTCAAAAGTATAAAAATGTATACTAATGTTTATGGGATAACTTTTTTGTTTTTTGGTAGTTGTAGATGGACAGATTGCCTTTATTTATTTTTATGTGGTGCTAAGGATCAAACCCAGTGCCTCACATGCTAGGCAAGCGCTTTGCCACTGAGCTACAGCCCAGCCCATATGGGACAACTATTTTACTGCTATACTTAATGTTACAATGACAATTAGAACAAATAATGAGCAGTTCATGTAAAAGTGACTTATTTACTGTACTGTTATTAGCCAAAATAACTTTATTAAAAGTTTACTAAGCAGAGGAACTGAATAAAGATAGGAAGGTCCTGAATCTTTCCTGTAGATCACTAAACACTCCTAAACACCAGATACTCCCTACCCCATGAAAACAAAAGAACAATAACCAAAAAAAAAAAAAAAAAAATCATATTCTGAAAGTCTGTAGCACCAAAATTATTCACTTCCTTGAGTCTCTTAGTCCCTTGTGCTGATACAAATCAGTTGAGACTCCAATTTCTCCTTTCAATACATCAGTGAAAAAGAAAGAGGGCTGGGGTTGTGTGGCTCAGTGGTAGAGTGCTTGCCTATCTTCTGTGAGGCACTTGGATTCAATCCTCAGCACACCATAAAAATAAATGAATAGGGGCTGGGGATGTGGCTCAAGCTGTAGCGCGCTCGCCTGGCATGCATGCGGCCTGGGTTCGATCCTCAGCATCACATACAAACAAAGATGTTGTGTCCGCCAAAAACTAAAAAATAAATATTAAAATTCTCTCTCTCTCTCTCTCTCTAAAATAAATAAATAAGAATGAATAAATAAAATAAAGGTATTTAAAAAACTATGGCCAATTTCCCTCATGAAAATAGATGTAAAAGTTCTTTAAATTAAAAAGTTTCCTTTTTAAAGAACTTTTACATATATATATATTTTTTTCTTTATTTAAAAAAAAGAGGTAATTTCAAGCCATATGAGTACCATTCCCAAGAATTGACAGTCAAATCCTCAACTCAAAACTTGGCAGCAGTCACAACCAAGGGATGCCAATAAAACATCAGCCAGGGTGTCCAGCTCTCAGATTCCTCTGGGTTGTAAATTCAAACTTTTAAAACTACGTTTCTCTTCTGTTCATGCTCCCTTTTCTGCCCGTCAGATGAAAGGAGCTCTTTTACCCTAAACAGATTTGCCCAACCTCCCTTTCTCTCCCTGCACTGTTGTGAATAATATATACATGATTTCCTCAGAACTACAGGTCCAGTACTCCATATATTTACCAAAAGAAAAGCATATAGAGGGATACTTTGGTCAATGTAACAAACATGTCATAGCTTCATTAAATGTCAGCATGTTCACAAATAAAAAAACCTAGATGAAAGTAAAAAATGTGGCAGGGCCCCTAATCACTGGATGGAGCTAAAATCTAATATACTAGAAGATTCTTCACCAGTACTGACAAATTCAGAATATGGTCTTAACTATGAAAATATCCTATTTGTGATAAAAGTTAAATAACACAAAAAAGAATTTATTATCAGAAGAGAACTATTAAGCAAGCTAAATAGTACTTCTCCATCTCTTTTAAATCCTGTTACACACACACACAGGAAATAACTATTACACAGCATATGGAGATAAAAGCCTAAGGTTGCACTGACTTCACCACCCAAATTTGCATTTGGCCACCCTTAGGCAGTACCAGCTAGGAAACAATGATCTAGCAGTTTCTTGTGCTAACTCTAGGCTACCAAGATAAACCAGAGGCAAGTTCATCCCCATGGCTATACATGGCCACAAATGGCTTAAGAAAAAAAACAAAAGAAACAAACAACCACCACCACCAACAACAACAACAAAAAGTTTTGCTCTTCTAATTTATATATCTTGGCCAACCGTGAAGCTTTCAAGTCCCAGTTCATGCCATTTCCATTATGAAGCTTCCCAATAAGGATGTAATCCACACCTGTCCCTCTATGTTTCCAAACAGTGTTACTTTTATTAAATAAAAGTATATGGTGGGCTGAGAGTAGCTCAGTGGCAGAGCGCATGCCTGGCACATGGGAAGCACTGGGTTCGATCCTTAGCCCCACATAAAAAAATAAAGATATGCTGTCCATCTACAACTAAAAAAAAAGTAAAAGAAAATGTTTAAAAAAAAAATGTATGTGGCAGGGCTGAGGATGTGGCTCAGGGGTTAAGCGCCCCTGTATACAATACCTGGTACCAAAAAAAAAAAGTATGTAGTAGAATAGTAGATATTTTTACTTTGAAATATCATAAAGTCATAGCAAAAGTGTATTTTTTGTAGTTGTACATGGACAGAATGCCCTTTTTTGGTTTATTTTCATATGGTACTAAGGATCAAACCCAGTGCACCACATATGCTAGGCAAGCGCTATGCCACTGAGCTATAGCCCCAGCCTGCGGAAGTGTATTTTTAACTGAGCATTTAGTTGTATGACAATTTTTACTTAGGTTTTTTTAAGTGGTAAAATAGCATTCTGATTTATGTTTAAAAACAAAAAAACACTAGCTGGTCACTGTGAAGCATGCCTGTAATCCCAGTGGCTTGACAGGAGAATCTCGAGTTCAAAGTCAGCCTCAGCAATCGTGAGGCACTAAGCAACTTAGTGAGATTCTGTCTCTAAATAAAATCCAAAATAGGGCTGGGGATGTGGTTCAGTGGTCAAGTGCCCCTGAGTTCAATCTCCGGTACCAAGGGAAAAAAAAAAAAAACAGTGAAAACAAAATATGTCTTACTTTTTAGGCAGATTAAACATAATACTGCCAGGTTATACTTCAAAATAATCTAGGAAAGGATACAAGTAGGTAGGATATAAATAAAATTAGATTGTCCATAACTGTAATTGTTTTACAATGGCAAACATGGGAGTTCAATACATTATTCTTTCTACTTTTATTATATGTTTAAAAATTTTCTAAAAATATGATACCTGATTTTCTGAAATCAGAAAACTTGTTTACCAACTAGGTATGTGAACAATCATTATTTCTGTATTCCCCACATTTTCACTTCGGTGAAAAAAAAGTTCAAATCATTAAATTTCAATGTTCTTGGTAGCTCAGATTGGTTATTGTTGTTTTATAATATGACTTCTACACTTTGAATTGGGTTTAAGTCTCATTTCTAACTATAATCTAGAATGCATTGACAGCTAAATCTGGATACAATCAAATGAAAAGTATTCATCACTGTTATCAAAATAACAATCGAGTACAAATGTTTCTTGATTTACAACAGGGTTACATCTAGATAAACCCATTGTAAAAACTGAAGGTACTGTTAAATTGAAAGTGCACTGAATACACCTAGCCAAATGAATACCACAGCTTAGCAACACAGTACACTGTGGAGAATAGATTTTTGTACCCTCATGATCCTGTGGCTGACTAGGAGCTCAAACTTGATGTAGAGCAGCCAAGTTATCACTAGCTCAAGAAAAGTAAAATTTGAAATTTGAAGTATGTATCATTTCACACCATAGTAAAGATGAAAAAATGCAAATCAGAAATATCACAAATTTAAAAATCCTAAGTCATGGACCACCTAGACTTCCCACAGATGGGGGGGCCCTCATTCCTGGATAGGTCCTATTTTGCATTCCCCAAAGCACCTTTCCTATAAGCATTGCCTCTTAGACCCTATCCTCATGAAATAACTTTGTCAAAGAAAACAGAGGCCACCGGGCATAATCTATTCCAGTTTCCCTGCTGTAGCTCATGTCTGTACTTGTTCAAGTCCTTTTCCACCTGTGGCTCCTTCAAGATCTGGCCACAACTTATATTTCTAACTTCACACCTTCTTAACAATTCCTCCCTACCCTAAGCTCTTTCATTTCTTTTCCAGCCTGGTCCTTATAACTCTTTTGCTTCCATCTCTTGGATTTAGCTTAGAAACAGTCAATTCCACCCTTCCACACAAATAAGAAAACATTGAAAAGCTTTCTTTCAATCCTACTTCCTATTCAAGTTAAGTGTGGTCCTTCTTTCCATTACTACTAAACATTTAAATTGAGGTCCTCCTGACAAGTCCAACTACCTCAACTCCAATTCGCTTCTTACCGCATTATCATCTAGTTTCCTGCCTCTACCACTCTTCCAGGTTTCAATTTCTCACTGGCCCCCAGCCACTAAATACAATGAATGGCTTATTTTTAAGTCCTTATCAGACCTCTCATTTAGCACTGTAGTTTTTGTCTCTCTTTTAAGAAACTCTCCTAAAATTCTAAAGTTCTGATCCATCACTTTGCTGTTGAATTCTCTACATTCTTTTTTTTTTTTTTTTTAATATTTACTTTTGGGGGTAGAGGGACACAACACAATGCATTTTATTTTTTGTTATGTGGTGCTGAGGATCGAACCTGGGTCTACCGCTGAGCCACAATCCCAGCCCGAATTTCTTACATTCCTCAGTCTCATTTTTACCTTTTCTTCAGTTTCATCTTTACCTAGTCCCCTGAAAGGATGTGGTTTCTCAGGAATCTTTCCTTCCCTGGTCCTCTTTCCCTCATATGCCTATAAGCCTTCATCAATATTATCAGCTTTAGTCACTCTAATCATTGCTTGCACTATTTTCCAAAGTTTTACTACTGGCCACATTACCTAAGCAGTGCCTGTATGCCAAATCTTGTCTAACATCTGATCATAAATACAGCCATACTATCTGTTTAGCTATTATCTATGGCTCCTTTTGTACTTAACACAAAGTACTTTAGTTGCCCCGAAATATGCCATGCTGACCCTATTTCCAGGCTCATACAAAATGTACTACACCAAGGAAATACCTATTTTTCTTTTAGCTTAAACATCTCCATGAAGCCTTCCCTGACGCCCCTATTTTTCTTTTAGCTTAAACATCTCCATGAAGCCTTCCCTGACTCCCCCAAGTCAATCTGAGTGATTCTTTATCTATGTGCCCACTGTCCTTGAAATACACTTTCATTACAGTGAGTTTTTGTTTGTTTTGCTTTGACACCATCTTCATAGCAGTTACACATTACTGAAGCAAGAATTTTGAAACATAGTAGAAGCATGGTTATTAGGAAAATGGAGTTAAGTTAAGTCAGAAATGTGGGACTGAATGCCAGTTCTGTCCCTTCCTAGTTGCGTGTTCTTAAGCAAATCACTCATTTTCTTTGTACAACAAAAATATTGTAAGGAATTATTGATGATTGTTTCTATAAGAGAATGTCTTGCTATATTTTCA
Source organism: Callospermophilus lateralis (assembly GCF_048772815.1). NCBI lineage: Eukaryota > Metazoa > Chordata > Mammalia > Rodentia > Sciuridae > Callospermophilus > Callospermophilus lateralis. Next base: position 74,485,809 of record NC_135316.1, read on the forward strand.
AGTGCTCAGTAATTACTGGGTTATCATTATTTTCACTGTTTCATCTCTCCTACTAGGTTCAGAATTCAAATGGTTGCTGAGTGAAATAACTGAAGTTAGCTAGTTGTACACAAATTATTTTCAACTGCATACTGAATATTTCCATTTGAACATCTGGATTTCAGAACTCAGTATCTTTACACTCAACTGTTCATTTAGAGTGACTAACTTGTTAAAGGTTTGTCTGAATCTTTGCTAGTTTCAACACTGTGTTCTGGGAACTGCCTCAGTTCCAGTCAAACTAATACAGTTGATCACCTTAAAGTTATGTTGGAAACAACAGAAACTGATGTGACTTAAGAGAAAAAGAGGATAGGGGTGAAGAATTGATTGGAAGAATATAGAGCAATTCACAGAATCAAAGGAGAAACTTAAGAGTCAGGCCTATGAAAACAGGGATAAAAGCAATCCCCACAGATCAAGGTGGCCAAAATTAATGGATGGTTTCCTTCATAGTACTTCTTGCCAGAGTGAATTAGTTAGGTCTCAGTATCAGCTCACTCAAGATTTAAATGCCAGGGATAGAAATTGGCCTAATCTGTACAAGCCAGAAAGGGTGAGGCACCTTAATTAACCAAAGGAGCTAGAAGCACCTAGATTTAAAATCTCATCAAGAGATAGCCAATGAAAGAAAACTAGCTTCAAAAGGCCAAATCAGAATGTTGTTTCCAAAAGGCAGAATGAGTGTAATGTCACATTAATTGTTATTTGCACATGACAGGTCTTTAAGACTCTTAGCCACTATCTCTGTTATTGATGTTATCTGTCCTTCTGGCTTGCAAACTCATCCTTCAAAACTTAGCTCAAATATGAATTTCCCCAGATATAGAATCACTCCCATGCTCTACATTCTGAACAGGAGTTCAGAACTTACCATGCTATTCACTAAGCATATACTCAGGTATCAGCCTATCCCACTAAACAGGAATGTCCTACATCAGAAAAAATATTTTCATATTTATAATCTTTGAAAACTAACAATGTCTGTCTGGCACACAGAAAACACTAAATAAATGTTTAATAAATCTGTTTTCCTGTCAGGATATATGAATCATCTAATAAAAAATGAAGATGGGTTACTATAGATAAGCATGTGACAGCATCAAAGAGAAAGTGGATAGACTAAAAGAAAGCAAGGGGAAAAGACAGGCCAAAATATTATGAAGAGCAAAAACTCCACATGTACAAAAATTAAGGACAAAATTTTAACTAATCTAAGAATGTTTTTTCATGAAAAGGAAAACCAAGTGTCCATAAATATACAATGGAGATTCTTATAAACCATGAAAATAACTAAATTATATTCTATTTTAAAAGGAAGAAAACGTATCAGACATTTTTAGAAACCCTGGCATTTCAACACAGAAAAGGAAAGAAATTTTGGCATGTAAAGAAACAATTCTATAACCAAGAAAACCTAACCATTAGAGATGATTAATTCAAAATAAATACAGTCATGATCTATTTTACCATACTGTAATTGGTAATGCTAAGCTGTGACAAAATTTTTCTTAACAGGGGCTGGGTTTGTAGCTCAGGAGTAGAGCACTCACCTAGCACATGCGAGGCCCTGAGTTCAATCCTCAGCGCCACATAAAAATAAGTAAATAAGGGGCTGGAAATGTGGCTCAAGCAGTAGCGCGCTCTCCTGGCATGCATGCAGCCCGGGTTCAATCCTCAGCACCACATACAAACAAAGATGTTGTGTCCGCCGAAAACTAAAAAATAAATATTAAAAAAAATTCTCTCTCTCCTCCCTCCCTCCCTCTCTTTAAAAAAAAAAAAAAAGTAAATAAAATAAAGGCATTGTGTCCAACTACACCTAAAAAATAAATAAAAAATTCTTAACAGCAAAACTGTTAAGAAAAAGGATAGTTACATCCACCTTACACTTACTAGTCCTTTACCTTCAATATAAGGAAGTGTCAGTCATAGAGATATCACTAACTCTAAAGTTAGATTTTCTTTTTTTTAAATATATTTTTAGTTATAGATTGACAGAACATTTTTATTTGATTTGTTTATTTTTATGTGGTGCTAAGGATTGAACCCAGTGCTTCATGCATGAGAGGCAAGTGCTCTGCCACTGAGCCACAACCCCAGCCCTAAAGTTAGATTTTCTAAAAATACATTTTGTAACTCCTTTACTGGATAACAAAAGGTCATATTGCTTTTCCTTCCTTCAAATGTCATGCAGTATATGTCACATTTCACCTAAATAACTAAAATTCATCTCGGCAAATGTAGCAACTTTCATATCCGTGGTATTAAACTATTCTTTATCAGATGATCTTAATATCATTATTGGGATGTATTCCAAAGTACAGTGTCATCAATTAAAAATTTTTTTAATTAAAATATGCTTAACCTGTTGCAGGTGGTGGTGCATACCTGTAATCCCAGCAGCTCAGGAGGCTGAGGATGGAGGATCAAGAGTTCAAAACGAGGGGCTGGGGTTGTGGCCCAGCAGCAGGGCGCCTGCCTGGCATGTGTGAGGCCCTGGGTTCAATCCTCGGCACCACATAAAAATAAATAAATAAATAAAGGTATTGTGTCCAACTACAACTAAAAAAAGTAAATATTAAAAAAAAGAGGGCTGGGGATGTGGCTCAAGCGGTGGCGCGCTCGCTTGGCATGCATGCGACCCGGGTTCGATCCTCAGCACCACATACAAACAAAGATGTTGTGTCTGCTGACAAAAAAAAAAAAAAACAGTCTTGATATTTTCCTTCCAGGTTTTTAAAAAAAGAAGTAAAAAAGAGAGAGAGAGAGAGAGAGAGACTTCAAAGCCAACCTCAGCAATGGTGAGACATTCAGCAACTCAGTGCGACCTTGTCCCTAAATAAACTACAAAATAGGGCTGGGGATGTGGCTCAGGGGTCAAGTGCCCCCTGAGTTCAATCCCTGATAGCCCCCTCCCCCCAAAAAAGCTTACCCTGAAGCCGTTCAAGCCTTTAAATTTAACTTCAATTTTTAAAAAAATCCTAAATATGGTCAGAAAAAAGGAGAAATAATTGAGCACCACCACAGGGAAACACACAAACCTTGTAATTGGGATGTTCTATTAGGCTAAATTATACGAAATTGCCTATAGTTGCTGTTTCTAAACTGCAAAAAGACAATCTCATATGGTACAACTTAACATTTAAAAAAAATGACCCAATATCTTCAATAAATTAGATGTCATCTTATTCATCTATGTATTCGTTTATTTATTTTTGTGGTACTGAGGACTGAACTCAGGAACACTATACCACTAAGCTACATCACCAACTCCTTTTTTTTTTTTTATGTGTATGTATATATTTTAGTGCTTGTGAGTGTATAATGGGGATTGAACTCAGGGGCACTCAACCACTGAATCAAATCCCTAGTCCTATTTTGTATTTTATTTAGAGAAGGGTTTCACTGAGTTGCTTAGCACCAAGCCGTTGCTGAGGCTAACTATGAACTCTCAATCCTCTGGTCTCAGCCTCCCAAACCACTGGAATTACAGGTGTGCACAGCTGTGCCTGGCCTTTTTTAGTTTTATTTTAAACAGGGTCTAAATTGCCCAGGCTGGGCTTGAATTCACAAACCTCCTGCCTCAGTCTCCTGGCATTACAGGCCTATATTATTGGCCTGTAATCTGGCAAAAGACAGCACTTTTTTTTTTAAGATGTTGAGAGACCTTTATTTTATTTATTTATATAAAGGTGCTGAGAATCGAACCCAGAGCCTCACACATGCCAGGCAAGTGCGCTACCAACTGAGCCGCAGTCCCAGCCCCAAGATGGCAATTTTTTAAAACAGTAGGGAAATAACAGTCAAGAGTAGGAAATGGGGCTGGGGTTGTGGGTCAGCAATACAGCACTCACCTAACATGTGAGAGGCCCTGGGTTCAATCCTCAGCACCACATAAAAATAAATAAAATAAAGGTATTATGTCCAAAGACGATCAAAAAATAAATTTATTTTTACAAAGAATAGGAAATGACCCAAGTACTCATTGATAGCAGAATGATAAACAAAATACAATGGAATTCTATCCAATCATTAAAAGGAAGGAAATTTTAATATGTGCTACAACATGGATGAACCTTAAAAACAAACTAGTCTCAAAAGGCTTGTGCCTTAATCCCTAATTCACTATGCACCTTAATCTCCCAATATTTTGTCTGTCATAATAAAAATATCATACCTGATCTGGGAAGCAGTATTGGAAAAGATACTAAAAAACTAAGAGTTTCAATTAAAAAATATACTTTGGGAAAATTACTATGCTAATATGGATTATAAAACTAGTATGGATGTATTTATTTGAGAAATATTTTAGTGCTTACTTTGTTCTGGCTACTGTAATAAGTGGCAGACAATGAAGACACAGAGTTTATACCCTCCAAAAAGTTCATGATCCAGTAGGAGAAACAGACAAAATATTAAGTAAAATACTTCAAGGTAATTGCAATGAGAAAGATATACTCAGAGATCATTCAGGAGCCAAAAAGGTACCCAACCTAGTGTTCAGGATTTAAAAGGAGTAAGCAACAGGAGGATAGAAGGATATTCCAGTCAGCAGGATGGCCCTGAGAATAGAAATAGCACTGGCTAGGAGGAGAGGATAGCATTCCAGATTATGTATAAGCTTATAAGAAGTTCAGTGTTGCTAAAGCTTAAAAGGCCAGGAGAGGGGAAAAGGAAGGCTGAATCTGGAGAAATAATGGAGTATCTGGCTTACTAAAAAAAAAATCTTCTGAATTAGAGGAAAAACACCACTTTGGAGGCAATTTTTAAACTGCCAGGTAATAGGTAATAAGGTCTAAAGCAGGCTGGAAGCAGAGGAATAGAGAGACAGGGCCAAAATCCAGAGACAGCACAGAGATTCAAACTGCATGACTCGCATCTGACAATGTGGGAGATAAGGAAGGAGGCCAAGAAGCCTCTCAAGTTTCAAAATCAGGTCACAGTTAGGGCAATGATGCCATGAACAGTAAAAACAAAGGCAGAACATGGCTTCAGACAGGTTGAGTTTGATGAGCTGTTGAGATATTCATGTGAATAATTTCCAACAGATTTAAGCCCCTTACAAACACACACACACACACACACACACACACACACACACACACACACACCAATGATGGTTAAAGCTAAGGGAGTTGCGGATATAAGCAAGAAAAAGTCCTTACTGAAGAGTCTCACAAAATCCCAATACAGAGTACTATAATCAATGGGTAGAAAGAAGAATTGGCAAAACCAACTAAACATGAGTAATCCAAGAGTTAGAAAGATGAAGAATACATGTCCTGTTAGTGAATTCAAGAAAATTACAGTATGTCTACTATATCACAGATTCCTAAAAACTTCACGTTCTGCCAATTTAGGAAGAAAGAGGTGTTATGTACAAGGATGATGAGGCAATAAGCAGCACCTTTAAGACAAGAGCATCTGGTTAAATGGAGCCAAAAAAAATAAGAAATGGGTGACTGAGCAAGGTGCACATTCTTAGGCTTGCTCTGTAACCCTGCATCTCTGTTCTTCGTGTTCTACAGCTGCTACTTGGAATGCTAAACATTAATGTGCTAGTAAAACTCAAATATGAACCAATATGGATTTTGTATTAATATCTTTTCTCTATTTTTCATTCAAATATGAATTAGTTCACATTACAGAAATATATTACAACAGAAGACACTGTTAAAGGAAAGCTAGGCAACAGTATCAATGCCATGATGTAAACACCAAAAGAAATTTTTATTATCTTAGAATAATATTGTACCTTTTATTCCCAAATGTATAGTTTGTTTGTTTTTTTCCCAAGTATATTATCTAGTCTGTCTTCTCAAAGAGTATTTATTAAATGTTGCGAACTGGTCACTTAATGACCAGTGAGAGTCCAAAGTCCCTACTTTTACTAGGTTTTTTGACAGAGCCCATATACATTAATACCTATACATATATAGATTTGTGCATAAAAGCTATTAATCCCAAATAGGTGAAGGAAAATTCATTTACAAAAACACTAGAGACAGAAAAAAAAAAAAAAAGGAACAGGGACTAATAGTACTAAATATTCTATTAGGAATCCCTTTTAGAGAACTTCTGAAGAGTTTTTTTTTTTTTTAATTATTGGTTGTTTTTTAATTAGAATGGCATGGTGTGGCAGAATTGTAATCTTGGTGTTCCAGAGCTATAAGAAAGAGTCTGAGTGAAGAGTCTGCCAGGATGAGGCCCACTAAACAGATAGCCAAAGAAGGCATATAATAGAATAGCATTTATAAATGCGTGGAGAGAAAACTGACCTGGTTACTCAACCATCTCAAGTAATTTACCATCACTGGCATAAGGGAGATACAGGCAAAAAGTGGTAAGTAAGATGGGAAAGGTAAGGTAGGGCTTTATATGGAATTACGTATGGCACACTAAGGACTTTTATCCTGAAGGCAATGAGAAGCATTGTGAACAGAAATGTAATACAGAAAGATTTTTAGAAAGATCAATCCACAAGATAAATGGGGAAAGAGGATACTGAAGACAGGAAACTAGGTAAGCTATTATACTTGCACAGGGAAAAATAAGGGTCTAAATTAGGGGCAGTTGTAAGTAAGGTCAGTAACAAAGGTACCAATATGAGGACTCTTTGGGATGGCTAATACCAAGACGGATAAGTAAGGGAAGGGAAGGGAAAGGAGTTACGAATAAAGTTTTAAACTTAGACAATCGGGCCATACCACTTAACCAATATAAGTTCCAGAGAGACAGGAACAAGTTTGGTAGTGCTAGTTAAATTTTCAGGTGATAAAATATATTTCAACCATAATAATATAAAATGAAATATGAATTATTAAAACATTTAAGTAATAAGCTCAAGGACACGGGTTATCATTTTTTTGGTAAAACTCTGTTAATAATAATAAAATTTTGTAATAGTTTTAAAAAAGGCAAATAAATCAAAATGATTAATAGTGTATCAACAATTTTATTAGCAATGTTTTAAAGTACCAAAATAGGAATTTCTATGATACAGTCCAGATTTCTTCAATATTCTCCCAATAACTTTCAGACATGCTTCATACATGTCAAATCTTAGACTCCCCTCAGTGGAGGACAGCAGGGTGAGCAAGAGTTCTGGCTTCCAACTCATAATGCTCAACATAAACCCAAGCTCTGTCACTTACCACACTATGACTTAGAGCTAGTTATCTAAGAATTGTAGGCCTCAGGTTTCCTCAGTAGTAAATTGGCGGGTGGAGCTAGTGATGTAGTTCAGTGGTAGAGCACTTGCCCAGCATGTGCAAGGGTTAGGGTTCAATCCCTAGTACCGCCAAAAAAAGTAAATGGGGAAAATAATAGCACCTACTTCACGGGACTATTGCAAAGACCAAATAAATAATCCATATAACACTGGCACATTACAAATAATAAATGTTAAGATTTTCAAACTATTATTATTATTACTGATAAAAATGTCACATCCTTAAAGCATATAGGAACAAGAAATAAAAAAGTGAACTTGGATGGCAGTTGTGTTTTAAAAGTAGTCGTTAAACAGAATAAGAATTTCTGTTTTGTGCACTTAAGTATATTTGAAAAGGTTGTTGTTGCTGTTGTTGTTTTAATGTTTTAAAGGAATAAATTTAAGAATCAATGCCTTGCACAAAAATGTCTGGTGCTGAAATACGTATTCCAGACCAAAAAAAAAAGGTAATTAAAAATTTCCTTTTCCCTATATACTTCTTGGTTTAGATATAAAATCCATTCCCCTACCCAAACTCCAAACTGCCCAGAGGTAATTACTCACTCCCCTCCTTTTATCCATAAACTTCAAGATAACTTTTATTTTCTTCTGTGAGCTTTATGCAGAAAAGGATGAGGAAGAGAAGGAAGGCTAAAAGAAAGAGGAGGAGCATCAAATCCCTATTCCAGGTTACAGCCCTCTCCAATCTCAACTCAAGAAAATTCCTCTTTGCAGACCAGGCCCTCACATAGGTATATCCTTTCATTTTCTTTAGAAAATGTGTATTTTATTCTTGTTCCTAGCTTATAATGTGTATCAGATGGTTGTGTAATTTAGGTTGTATCTTTTCAAAGTGCATTTTACAGCTGGGCACCCTATCACACACCTGTAACCCCAGTGACTCAGAACACTGAGGCAGGAGGATCACAAATTTGAGGCTAATCTAGGCCCTTAGTGAAATCCTGTCTCAAAAATAAAAAATAAAAAGGACTGAAGATGTAGTTCAGTGGCAAAGCACCCCTGCACAAAACAAATAAATAAATGTGCATTTTACTATATTGGAACAATCTGATAATCACAACTACTTACAGAACTAAGTTGTAGTATGGTTCTAATGTAATTGTTTCTCGTGGATATGACTAAATTAGTCATGGCATCCAGTCTTAAGTTATTTCTAAATCCACAATAAAGGCCCTTAACCAGATTTGGCCCAAGGTACCCTTTAGTCACATCTCAAGCACTCTCTCTCTGCATCTCAAGTGTTCCTACTACATTCTCTCAGGACTCAATTACTGCTTCCTCAAATCTGGGATGCCCCTTCTCCTGCCCTTCTGAGTTAATTTTCTTTCACCTGTCAGGGTCAGCGTACTCCCATTCAACCATTAAGAATCAATCAGAGGATGGGGATGTGGCTCAGTGGTACAGAGCTTGTTTAGCATGTGTGAGACACTGGGTTTGATCATCAGAACCACATAATTAATATATTGTGTCCATCTACAACTAAAAAAAAAAAAAAAAAAAAAAAAAAAAAAAATCAACCAGGCTGGGCAGAGTGATAGAGGCTGAGACAGGAGGATTGCAAGTTCAAAGCCAGCCTCAGCAACTTGGCAAGGCCCTAAGTAACTTAGCAAGACTGTATCTCAAAATGAAATACAAAAAAGGGCTGGGGATATGACTCAGTGGTTAAGCTTTCCTGGGTTCAAACCCTCCCTAACAAACAAAACAAACAAAAAAGAATCAACCAGGACATCTCTTGCTCCAAGTCAGGGTTTTCTTGTGCATTTTCAGAATATCTATAACACTTATAAATGTAATGCATTGTAAGTATAACCCCCCCACCCCCCCCCACACACACACTGGATTATAAACTCCTTGAAGTACAGACTGAATCTAATTCCTTTTTGCATCCCCAAACATAACACTATAAAAGCATCTAAAGGGGCTGAGGTTGTGGCTCAGTGGTAGAGCACTTGCCTAGCATGGTAAGGTACTAGGTTCAATCCTCAACACCACATAAAAATAAATACATAACAGTATTGTGTTTATCTACATCTAAAAATATATATTTTTTAAAAAAAGCATCTAAAGTACCTTCTTCATGTTAAAATGGGGATATTGCCATTCCTAGCTCATAAGGCTGCTATAAGGATTAAATGAGGTTATCATGAAGTTCTCAGTAGAGTGTCTGCCTGACAGAACTACCATTTGAATGTCTGTTATTTGATGTCTTAGTTACACTAATGTATCCTGGGAATTGCAATATCAGGTTGAATGACTTAACAACCATGCTGTCTTTTTCATGCATCCAGAAGTCACAGGTTACCTTCTGATCATCAGCAAGTATTTGCTGTGTATCTATTATGTTTCTGAATTTATACATAATATTATTAAGCTCCTGGAACACGGTAATAGAGGGAAATAATAAGATAAAAACCTGTACCAATACCCAAAGAGGGAAAGAATAATATTAATTTTTGCGCTACAAGTAATAAAGTATTTTTCAAACTATGTAACTAGCTTTGAAAGGGTAGGCTTCAAGAAAAATTGCTGGTGGACAAAGTTCAAAATTAACTCTTGTCATCAAGTGAACCAATAACAGGAGGCAGTTCCAACACTTCTTGTTCCTGTTCTTAAATTTCACTTTTGCTTAGACATTTCTCACAAAGGAATTTAAGAATGGTCAGGACTTAGATGACCTTTATTTGTCTCATTCAAACGGGAATTCCACAGATATTTCCCCAGGTTTTCCCCAATTAGTATTTAATTTTGAAAATTACCAGAGTTGTGTTTCTCATAAAGAGAATGCCGAACAGTATATTTATCCCCCACCCCATCTTCTCTCTTTTAAGACTGGATAAAATAAATACTGGCCCCTTAGCAAAAGTTACAAAACTGCAAATCATATTATCTAGTATTAGAAAAGACACTCTCGACTTAAAAACCATTTTTTCCTTATCAAATTGAGAGGTCAAGAGTGCTAGTGAAGTTTATGCATTATAGTTCATGGTTTTTAGTAGCTGCAGGGAGACCTCTAGTGCTGCCTCAATAAGCAGAGTTTGCAAATAGTAGCTGCTAATGTCACCTTAATGAGACAATGGCAACATGCTGAGTAGCAACGAACTGAGTGACCACAATGAATGTTTACAGTTTTGCAACCACTTGGAAAATCTACCAGCTTGGTGCAAAAGGGATATGCAAGGACGGACGAAATCTATGTATCCAATTCATTTCAGGTAAAATATGTCAAAGAGATTATCATCCTATGCACACTCCCACTCCAAGAAAGACTAAGAAAACAGGTCCTAAGAGCCGAGGTCGGAATAACCTCTTTTCTGAAGCCTCAACACAATAGATGGTAAACTATTGTCCACCTTCAGCTCGCTCCACTTGCCAGTAGTAACAGGAGTATAAACTGGAACTGCTCAGCAAGGCTGTCCTAAGGACAGCATTGGAATATAAGAAAATGGTCTTGGCACACCTACCCTCCCCCATCCACCACCCTCAAGTCAGTTACCAGGCGGGTCCCCACCCCCCTCTGCGGGCCGCCACCGCCCGCCTGGGCCCGGCTCGAAGAAGGTAGGCGCGGAGACAGGCAGAGCCCAGGCTCCATGTGCGGCAGCGCGGGAGGCACCAAAGGGGCTGAACCCAGCGGAAGGTTGCACCAGCAGCCCGCGCGAGACGCGGTCGGCCCCCGCCGGTGCGGTCGGCGGCCCGGGCGACAGCATCCCAGTCAGTCCGCCCGCGCGGCCCCGGCCCGCGGACCCCGCCTCAGCTTCACATCCCTTCCTCGCCGACACCAGGCCGCGCCCGCGTGACGGAGCCGAAAGCCCCGGCATTTCCCGGTCCCCGCGCCGGCAGACCAGGAGGATGGCTGCAGCCCAGCTCGAGTACCGCTGCCCACTCCGCCCAGCCCCGGGCCGCGGTGACCAGAGGTGGCGGCCAACTCCGACTGACCGCGAGCCGGCGAGAACCAGCCCGGCGCTGGCCCCCCGCCCCTCCCCGCCGCCGCCGCCGCCGGGCCGGCGCGGCCGGGCGGGCGAGCCGGGCAGGCCCACACCGCGGAAGCACACTTACTTCCACATCGCGGCCCTTGTTCTTGAAGCTCTTGATGCGGTGGTTCTCCAAGCCGGGGTTTTCGGCCATGGCTGCGCGCGGCTCCGGCGGCGGCTACTCTTGCGGCTGCGGCGGCGGCGGCGAGTCTCGGCGCGGGAGGGGGAGGCGGGGGAGGCCGGGAGGGGAAGGGAGGGGGAGGGGGAGAGGAGAGCACGTTCCGTGACGCCTCCAAGCGCGAGGTGGCAGCAGCGCCGGGGGTGGTGCCGGCCGACGGCCCGGCCGGGCCAGACGGGGCGGGAATGGGACTGAGGAGCGGCGCGCGCCCAGGGAAGCTGTGGTCACGTAAACGGGAAAGATGACCAGCCTGGACACACTGCGGTTGGTTCTCGGGATGACCCTGTCTCTCCCCTCAAAGTAGTTCCACCCTCAGGGCCGCAAGTCATGTGCTAGAAACGAAGCCGGACTTAGCGGCTTTTACGGCCCACCCTTCTCCAGACGCCGAGCGTCAAGCGACAACTACAGTTCCCAGCATGCCAGGTTGCAGCTGGAGCGGTTCTCCACGCCCAAAGGGAACCAGGAGCATGCCGGGATTGCTGTGCGCGCGGCTTTCTGCGCGGCGCACTCCAAGCGCTGGGAGAGAAGCCCCGCCCTAAGACCGCCTCTGGGCGGGACAAAGGGAGGAGCCTGTCGGTGGCTGTACCTGGAGCCTTTCCGGAGGGAGGGGGCGGGGCTTCTGAAAGGCTCGCTTCGGTCCAGCAGCCCAAAAAATTAGAGGAAGAAGACTGTCCCGAGTGCTTTGCTCATTATCTTTTTTTGGGGTCTCCTCAAATAGCAGCCACCCTCAAAAGCTGTTCACTTGTTCTGCTTCGGTTTTATAAATAGCATTGATTTCTCCACAAGTACGTATGTATGTATATGACAAGCGTGTTAATATGTGTTATCTGGCTTTCTCACTGGCATTGAGCTCAATGAGAGCTGAGACTTGGTAATTTACCAGTGAGTATCTTGCATCAGAACAGGGCCTGGCACTTCGTAGGAACTCAAGAGATAAATACTTGTCAAACAAATTAACACTCTAGCGTTACCCAGTTTCTTCATCATCTTCCCAAATCGTATTCTGCAACCTATATCTGGACTCTGCTACCACCTCCTGCGTACCAGACACCTCATTTCACCTTTACATATGATTTTTTTTAGCCTTTTACAAAAATTGATTTTTTAAAAATCAAATCAATTCAACATAAAAAAAATATTTTCATAAAAATTGTCGGTGCAAGGGAACAATAATGTTGAGGTGCCCAGGGAGGGACAAGAAACAGCAGTACAATTTCCTACAATTAGACCCAAAAGGGAAGAATGAGGGTTACCAGCCCCTGTGAGAGCCAGAGCTGTGGATGAGCTTCACATTGTAATCTTAACTTCAGGCAGCAGTCAATCCCTGGTCTTCAGACTCTAAGTCTAGCTTCTCCCTTTGGGAATCATCAAAGGAACAACCAAGGGAAATTTGGAAGGGTGACACGAATAGCTGTTTTCTGGTGCAAACAAGCTTCATTTCATCATATGTGAAATAATTCAGTTTCAGAATCTATAGTAGATATAAGCTGATATGCAATGTTATATATAATTCAAAAGAACTGAGGTCAGAGTTTGGTAGAAATATAGCACTAAGAATTTAACTAAGTGCAAGTTCAAAACCAGCCTCAGCAAAAAGTAAAGGGTTAAGCAACTCCGTGAGACCCTGTCTCTAAATAAAACACAAAATGGGCTGGGGATGTGGCTCAGTGGTTAAACACCCCTGCGTTAAATCCCTAGTACCAAAAAAAAAAAAAAAAAAGTTTAATTAAGGCAATCTTCAAAGGAAAAGGGCCTTAAAGAACCTGAGGTCCAGGATTCAGAAATTTAGAACCTTCCATTATTAGGATATGTCCAGGGGCATTTGTTTTGTAAGTGGTGAGATGTGACCTGTGATAAACACAAGTCCAATTAAAGGCTTCAAATCATGATTCCTGGAAGATTCAATTTGTCAAGGAAATCCAAAAAGTTGAATTCTTTTTTCCTTATTTTTAAATGCACCTCAGTGATCTGGTCATTTCAGAAAATCAGGCGCTCAGTGTTTGACACTTGATCCTTGTAAACCACTCATTTGAAGGAAACAAAAACAACAGATCATCTAAGACTTAGGATGAATGTATTGACTCAACTCTGGTTCTTAAAGGAGATAGAAGTTTCACATTCACCATTCCTTGACTGATTGGAAGAGAAATTTCCAGACTTTTGCTCAATTTCCTTCATAACTTAGCAGATATTCTCTTATCTAGTTGCTGTATATCCTTCTATCACCTCTCTTCACCCTACCTGCAGTAATCAAACTCTGAAGTCTTTCAACATCATTTTTTACATATTCAGGGAGCACTTGCTACATGTCAGTCATTGCACTGGCACCAGGATCCATTTGTAAATAAGATAGCCTGTCTCCTGCCTCCACACTCCTTCATGTTCACTAGAGAGACACACAATAAAACAAGTACTCACCAAAAAGTATAAGTAGGTATTAAAGGAGAAGGAAACTCAATGATCATAGCAGGAAGACCTATTTAACCTGTTGATTCTCAAGACTCCTTAATTTTTTAGTTTGTTTTTGTTGTTTTGGTACTATGGATTGAAGCCAAGAGTGCTTTACTGCTGAACTACATCCCCAGTCCTTTCTATTTTTTGACACAAGATCTTAATAGCTTGGCCAGGCTGGCCTTAAACTTGCAATGCTCCTGCCTCAGCCTCCCAAATTGATGTAGTTACACGTGTACACCACTACACCAAGCAAGACTCCTAATATTTGACTGTCTCTGGGCAAGATTATTAATGAAAGTCTACTTATCCCAGGTCTAAGTATTTCAAAGTTATAAGATCAAGCTTAGCAATTTAAACAAAATGCATTCTAGCCTCTAACACTGACAAAAGCACCTCTTCAACAAGTTGAAAACCTGTGCTTCAATTTGTTTCCTATCTCAGAATTCAGCTTCAGAATGCAGCAGCATAACAAGACCTAGATGTCAGCCTGAAGTCCACAACCCTCTTTTTGGTTCCCTTTGCTTCCATGTCCTGGCTCCATCCCTTACTAGAGTAGACATTAAGAACATATGCAGGGGCTGGAGAAACAGTTCAGTTGGTAGAGTACTTGCCTCGCATGCACAAAGCCCTGGGTTCAATCCCCAGCACCAAAAAAAGAAAAAGAACGTGTGCACCCACTTATAATCCCAGCTACTTGAGTGGCTGAGATAGGAAATACAAATTCAAGGCCAATGCCAGCAATTTTTGAAACCCTCAGCAACTCAGCAAGACCCTGAGTCAATAAGAATAAAAAGGACTGGGGGTGTAGCTCAGTGGTAAAGTGCTCCTGGGTTCAATTTCCCTACCCACTACCAAAGGTGACCCTGGGCCATTGCTCAGGTAGAGGAGTGTTTAAGCAGTGGCATGATATGTCCCCAGGAGAATGAGCCAGCAAGAGGCCTGGGAAAGACCCTAAAAATAGGGTTGGCCACTTAAGCAAGGAATGCTAGGACCCTGACATCCAAGAGTTAGTCTAGGGCTGTAGGTTCCAGTGGCATGAATCCTTTGCCACAGAAGAAAGCTAAAGTGAGGTAAAGGGACAGTCCAGAACAAGGGCCCCTCTTACCTGGGTTTACCAGTCATTTTTACTCCTTGACATTATTCTGGCCCTAACATACCTCAACATCCTTAACTTGACCAGATTGCTACCACTTACACTCCCTGGCAGGCCTTGGAATCCTTGTCTCTGGGAAATAGCCACATCCAAGGCCTCAAATTTGGTACTTCTCATTGTCACCAACTATTTCCTTCTCTTTTGCGTTACTCTTTGGATCATCATCTTTGTTCTGAAAATTCTCCAGACACCTCTGCAGGGCATGATGTAACGTGGGGCATGTTGCATCAGAAAAGAGGAAACTTTACTTGCTGGCTGCTTCCCAGTCCTGGGGCCACATGTGGCTAAGATAGCACCTAGTGATTAGCCAGAAGGCATTGCCTTGGGTTGTGATGAAGAATCTGACCACCTCTAGTATAGGCTCAGAACCCTTCTGCCTTCACGGACAGCTGGGCAGCTCAGGTCTCCCATTACTCCCTGGGTTCAGTCCCCAGTACTGGGAGATATGGCTCCTCTGCATAAAACTCATGCATTAGCTAAAAGGTTCTGCTTAACCTTTCCCGAATATGTTTTTTAAAATACTTTTTTAGTTATACATGGACACAATGTCTTTATTTTGTTTATTTATTTTTATGTGGTGCTGAGGATCGAACCCAGAATCTCATACGTGCCAGGCAAGCGCTCTGCCGCTGAGCCACAACTCCAGGCCCCAAATATGTTTTATTTTATTTTATTTTTTAATTATTTTTTTAAGAGAGAATTTTTTATTATTTATTTTTTAGTTTTTGGCGGACACAACATCTTTGTTTGTATGTGGTGCTGAGGATTGAACCCTGGCCACACATATGCCAGGCGAGCGCGCTACCACTTAAGCTACATCCTCAGCCCCCCAAATATGTTTTAACCTTTCCAGTTTCCATACATTTCTTGTTCATTTACCTAAAAGACCCTACTGCTATCTCTGCCTATCTAACTCCCTCTGTAAATACTTAGCCTAAGTGATCACCTTTCCCATGAAGCTTTAAGTGCAGAAGTATAGGTGGTACTATCTGTGATTACAGGCATCTTGGAACTTACAAATGTGAATTTTGGAGGGACATATCTTCAAATCATAGCAACAGGTGAGCAAGAGCTATGACTACACAAATTATGGCAGTACAAAACAGTAAGTAAAGTCCTTCTGAAGTTGAGAGAGAAAGATATCATCTTTGGATGGAAAGATAGTACTATGATTTTGGATGTGGTTTGAGTGTGTCTCCCAAGGGTTTGTGTGTTGGAAGCGTGATCCTCAGTGTGGCAGTATTGAGATGGAGGAAACTTCAAAAGGTGAGGCTTAGTGCATGTAATTATGTCATTGGGAATTCGGACTTCAGAGGGATTAACAGTTCTCATGGGATCCTAGTTAGTTACTGCAAGGGTAGGTTGTTGTAAAAAAGCTCCATAGCTTCCGTCTCACCACGTGATCTTTCCCACTCACATTAGTGTGGTAATGATGAACCCAGCCTAATTCCATTTTAAGATTGGGAGCCATCTCGTGACAAAGTCATGAAAAGTTAATTTCTGTTTTACTATAAATTACTGTGATTTCTAAACGTGCTTGGAATGCCTGCCCGTGCCTTGAACTCACCCATGCCTGGTTTTCCCTGACCAGATAACTAACAACCCTCTCTGAAGCCTTAATGATGCCTCATAAATTCTGGTGTTGAGATCTAAATTTACTTCCTAACTTGAAATGATGAACCATTTAGATCATTAACCTACCTGCCTTTGTATTATGCTTGTCAAAATCCTGTTATCTGTAAGTTCTCAAGATACCCGCCTTTTGCAACTTTTTGTACTATAAAACTGTGCTCCTAGAGAGCTGGGGTACTGTCCTCTAACCCACGGATTTTGGAAGAGACAATCCCGGCATGCTTTAATTTGATTTAAAATTGGAGTCAGTGGTCTTTTCTTTGCATTGTGGTTTAACAATACAGCAGAGAGAATTTCAGAATCTGAAAATTCAGATCTTCCTACAAAAGTGAGGCCAGAAAAGTCACTAACCTTTATTGTGTATTCTTTACCAACTACAAAGGAGGATTCTGATTCACTGAATTTTTGTAAGAATCAAATTCTAAAATTCTTGAAATTGCTATATTGAGATTAGTTGTTACTATCTGTATTAGTCTGGTTTTGGTTCCTATAACAAAATACCTAAAGTTGGATAGCCCTTTGGTTGTGTCACCTGATGGTGGATGGCACTGTGGAAGAAACACATGTGAGCGGGAGAGATCACATGATAAGACAGGAAGCTAGGGAGCTAGGAGAAATGGAACTTGCTCTTTTACAACAACTCACCCTTGCAGTAACTAAGATCCCATGAGAACTGTTAATCCCTCTGAGTCAGCATTCCCAATGAACTGCACAAGCCCCACCTTTTGAAGTCTCCCGCATCTCCTTGTACTGCCACACTGAGGACCACGTTCCCAACATATGAACCTTGGGAGACACATTCAAACCATCCAAAATCATAGCACTATCTTTCCACCCAAAAATGATAGCTTTCTCTCTCAACTTCAGAGGACTTTACTTACTGTTTTATACTGCCAGTTTGTGTAGTCATTCCTCTTGCTCACCTGTTGTTATGATTTGAAGATGTGTCCCTCCAAAATTCATGTTTGTAAGTTCCAAGATGCCTGTAATCACAGATAGTACCAAACCCTGTATCTTTGCACTTAAAGAAGGCACTTTATAGTTTCTCTGGCATCTCCAAATCACCTGCATCACAATGCTTGCATTTTGGGGTCATTATCAGGTCAAATAACACAAACATTGCCATACCTTGGCAGTCAATCTGCTAACTGAGACAGATACTAAGTGATTAATGGGCAGATATACAGTGTGGATACTCTGAACAAAGGGATGATTCTCCACCAGGCATGACAGAGCAGGATGGCACAAGATCTCATTGCACCACTCAGAACCTGTTCATTGTTTGCAAATCAGTGTTTATAGGAGACCTACTCTGTCTATTAAGATGGAGTATTAAAGACTCCAGTTTGTAAATATTCAGCACTAAAGCTATTTATGGAAGACAAAACAACAGGACACAGGAGACACCTAAAAGTAGAAGTCAATAAGGTTGGTTGGTTAGTTTGATTGTAAACATATTCCTTTCTCCCCACTATTCCTGGATTGAAAATACCTAGAGAACTAAAATCACTTGCATTAACAATACAGTTCTGGGCACCTTTTTTTCATCCCCTTTTCAAATTACCATGTCCCTTATAAAGAACATTGCCAATACATTAACAATCCCTAAGTAATATGGACAGTAGAAGTTTTACAAAAGAAGTTTCCCTACCAAATTTTATGAGTTTTTAAGTTTTGAGATCTATTCCCTTTAGATTCTGTGGTGTAGATAACTTTGATTTGGATGAAATGATATTTTTTTCTCCAAGTACTCTTTCCCACTTTCTTTCTTTGCTTTCCAGATGTGCTACACATGAGATCACAGAAGCTTGGGCATTTATAGGCCAAGCAATACGATATCCTACAGATATGCTGTCCAATACATCAGCCACAAGCCACATGTGGTTATTTATTTATTTATTTATTTTTAAAGAGAGAGGGAGAGAGAGAGAGAGAGAGAGAGAGAGAATTTTAATATTTTTAAAAATTTTTTAGTTATCAGCGTATACAACATCTTTGTCCGTATGTGGTGCTGAGGATCGAACCTGGGCCGCACGCATGCCAGGCGAGTGCACTACCGCCTGAGCCACATCTCCAGCCCCAACATGTGGCTATTTAAATTAACAAAAATTTTAAAAGAGGGGCTGGGGATGTGGCTCAAGTGGTAGCGCGCTGGCCTGGCATGTGTGCGGCCCGGGTTCGATCCTCAGCACCACATACAAACAAGATGTTGTATATGCCAAAAACTAAAAATAAATAAATAAATATTAAAATTTCTCTCTCTCTCTTAAAAAAAAAAAAATCTAGGGCTGGGGATGTGGCTCAAGCGGTAGCGCGCTTGCCTGGCATGCGGGTGGCCCGGGTTCCATCCTCAGCACCACATACCAACAAAGATGTTGTGTCCGCCGAGAACTAGAAAATAAATATTAAAAAAAAAAATTCTCTCTCTCTCTCCTCTCTCACTTTCTCTCCTCTCTCACTCTCTCTTTAAAAAAAAAAAAAAATCTATTTTAAAAGAGTTCCTCAGTGGCACTAGTTTCAGTTCAGGTGCTCAATAGCCACCATAGGGTAGCAAAGATCTAGAACATTATCACAGAAAGTTCTATGGCTGCCCTGGGACACATGTTTGGCAACAAATAGACTTTCATCGTTTCAATTCCAGCCTTTATCTTTTACTAGACTGTGACCATGGAAACTTTCTTTAATTTTCAGCTTCAGATAGACTATAAAACAGAAATACAAATTCCTATGCCTTTAAAGTAGTCTGTCTAATGCCCTAATACATAAAAAAAAAAAATGCTTAATAAAACTTTTACTAAGCTGGGCACAGTGGCACACGCCTGTAATCCCAGTGGCTCAGGAGGCTGAGGCAGGAGGAGAGCAAGTTCAAAGCCAGCCTCAGCAAAAGTGAGGTGCTAAGCAACTCAGTGAGACCCTGTCTCTAAATAAAATACAAAACAGGGCTGGGGATGTGACTCAGTAGTTGAGTGACCTTGAGTTCAATCCCCAGTACCAAAACAAAAACAAAAATCAACTTTTACTATTATTAGTTAGGTATCTAATAACTCAAGCTTTTGAGATTCAGATTAGACATGAACATTATCTTCATACACTTGAGCACTTGACAAACTTTATTGGTCATCAAAAAATTAAATTTAACATGTTACAGAATACTTACACATTTTTTTTTCATTTATGACATCAAACTTCTATCAGAGCAAAACAACTTGAATTGTCCTGGAGAAACCTTAGATTCAGATTTAAACCCATAAATTGTTGACCCAGAAGCTTTTTGATTCCCAAATCATCCCTGGCATTTACTTCAGGAACATGTTTGGCAAGTGTTTATATTTGTACAAGTAGTCTGTCAGCTATCTAAGTTTGACTTTCAGAGCAATGAGGCAAAATTCACGCCCGCCCCTCACTTTAGTTTGGAAATAAAACCTGTGCTAGCTACACATTCCAGCACTTTCAAAAGTACTTCATTTTATCTAAGCGTGTCTCCAGCCCCACCCACTCTCCCCTCTTTCAGATCAATATGCAGCCTTGTGTAATAGCATCCAAAGCTGAGAGATAGAGCTGTGGATAATGTGCTCACAGAACTTAATCCCTGTTGCCCTCACAGAGAGGCACATTACAGTTAGGAATGCAAGCAGCCGGAGCCAAGATAAATCCGGATTCATTGAACAATTTTATCTACCACGACTACATTAATCAACCAAAACAAAAATAACCAAAAGCTATAAGAAAACTCCAATCCATCATGGTATAAATTTCAAATAATTATTAATGTCATATTTGGACAGTCCAGTTTTTCCAAGTGCTCAAAAAAATAACAAGACACAAAATAGAAGCAAGATTAACCAATGAAATGATAAAAGGCATTCTCTGAGCTTGTTGTTCAAAGCTAGATTGCAAAACATACTAATTAAAGAAATATTTAGTTTGTCTCCTCCCTAGATCTTTGGTTGAGCTTTTTGTTGGTGTTATTTCATACAAAAAAAAAAAAAAAATACAAATGAAGGGAGTTACTACTTTTGGAAGTTTACAGCCCAGTTGCTCATGGGAGCATGCCAGGCAGGTGAAAACACATCACCAAATGATATAAGAATGTTTTCCAGCCCTGCACAGGGGCACATGACTGTAATCACAGTGGCTCTGGAGGCTGAGGCAGGAGATCTTGAGTTCCAAGCCAGCCTCAGCAACAGTGAGGCACTAAGCAACTCAGTGAGACCCTGTCTCTAAATAAAATACAAAATAGGGCTGGGGATGTGGCTCAGTGGCTGAGTGTCCCTGAGTTCAATCCCTGGTACCAAAAAAAAAAAAACCAATGTTTTCTAGCCATAATGGTGGTGCATTGCTGGAATCCCAGCAACCCAGGAGGCTGAAACAGGAGGACTGCAAGTTCAAGGACAGGTTGGGCAACTTAAAAAGAAAAGAATGTTTTCTGATCCACAACATGAACAATTATGATTCTAGTCAATCTCACTGCCAAACAAAAAATCTGAACCAAGTCTCTGCCTGCCATGAATGTGAAATGGTCATAATTGCAAAAAAAAAGTATCTTTATTAGTAATCATTGGCCTACTGTAACAATGAAACTTAATGTGTTCTAAACATTGTTTTAAATGATCCGCCATATGTAATTCCAATAACCCCACATGGTAAGTAGAGAATATCATCTACCAGTTTTAGAGATTAATAAACTGAAACATAAAGGTTAAACAATTTACCCAGATCACATAGCAAATAAATGTTCATAATAACAAGAGCCATAAGCTAAGGTTGGGCAATCTTTACACTCTTGCCTCTGGTGGCAATCAGAAAAAAGACATAGTAACACTCATTCCTTACTACCCATAAACCTGTGACTGTACACCAAGACTAACACCTTAGAGTTTCCTGTTGATTGTAGGAACCAATTCAAATGAGGAACCCCAAACATTTTACTTACTGTCATCAAAGCCACTTCTCCTTGGTTTTTGAAATTCCCAGTGGGGAGGGTAATCTCAGCTGTCAATACTTTTGAGGTCAAGAGGCAAATCCTACTGACATTATTTTAGTACAAAAAAAACATACTGGAAGTTGGAGTAGTTCATGAATTTTTCCCTCTTTTTTATTTTTTTTTCTGTTGTTCATTTGTGTAAAGGAGTCAGTTACCCTTTTAGAAAACCTGTTTGCATTCCATCAGAAAGACCTACAACTGATAGAGTTTCTCCAACCACTGCCACAGTGATTGTTGCCTCCAGGATGGGCTCAGGACCTCAACCAAGCTATTCAGAGAGAAACCTGGGGCCTTTGTAGACATTGCCAGGAAAGAAACTGTTTATTGGTCTAGAACCTAGAAGACCTGTGGCTTAAGATTCTGCATCTGTGACTGCTGAATCCACCGCACAGAGCCAGCGTCGCGACCAAGGGGAAGGTTGAGCCAACAGAGGAGAGAAAAAGAACCCTGGGGACATTATGTGCATCCTGAGCCTTTTTCAGTGACTTAAGCTGATAAATTCCACTTTTTAAAGTCTTATCATTGATGATTGAAAAATTCTAATATACCTCTTTGCTATTTCTCAAGTTCACTTTTTATTCTCTCTTCTCTACCTTCTTTTTCTTTTAAATTTTTTTAGTTGTCAATGGAACTTTTTAAAATTCATTTATATGTGATGCTGAGAATCAAACCCAGTGCCACATACATGCTAGGCAATCGCCCAACCACTGAGCAACAACCCCAGCCCCTGACATTCCTTCTTCTTGGTGCCAGGGACTGGCAAGGCAAGCACTCTACCCAGTGAGCTAGATCCCCAGCCCCCTGACATTCCTTCTTCACAGGATGCCCCAGTTTATGTATTTCTGCCTTACAAAGAACATGACTATAATGGCTTAAAACAACAATAACTTATTATTTCTCCTGGGTTGGCTGCCTGGGTGATTGTACAGATTTTATTTGTCAGCTTTATCACAGAGGTTGTTGCTCAGTAGTTGGGCAATTGCCTAGCATGTGTGAGGCACTGGGTTTGATTCTCAGCATCACATATAAATAAATTTTAAAAAGGTCCATTGACAACTAAAAAAATTAAAAAGAAAAAGAAGGAATGTCAATTTGAACCAAAAAAACCTTCCTAAATCCTAATGGTGTGTACCAACCAAGGTTTCTCATTCTGCCATTGCGTGTCTGCCACCCACGAGTGACAGCTCTGCTTCTGCTCCATGTATTTCTTTTTTTGGACACCAAGGTGCAAGAGGATCCCCCTATTGAGAGCAAGTCACCCTTATGGTAGGATGAAGAGGGCAGGAAAGCAGGTAGAAACACACCCACAAGGGCCCTTTCAACCTCAGTTCAAACATGGTGTCTGCTTTAACCAAAGCAAATCCCTGTTTTTGAAGTCTTCCATAGCTGCCAGGATAAATTAGATAGGTACCCAGCCTTTCTTTATGAAAGATTAAGTGAGATAAGGAGACCCACATTGCTACGGTTTGAATGTGTCCTCCAAAAGTTCATGTGATTAGGACTGAGGTGGAAGCCCCGTGGTAGAACACTTACCTAGCATGCATAAGGCCCTGGGTTCAATGCCCAGCACAGCAAAAAGAACAAAGGAAAAAATTGATGTGTTTGGAAGTTTAATCTCCAAATTCATATATTAATAGTATTTGGAGATATGACCTTTGAGAGGTAATTAAAATTAGATGAAGTCATAAGGGTAAGGCCCCATGATAACATTCGTTAACTTCATTCAAAGAGAAAAAGAAATCCAGGCTAGTATGTTTGCTCCATCTTGCCATGTGATGCCCTCCAGCATGTTAGATGCAGCAAAACAGCCCTCACCAGATGTCAGTGCCACACTCTTGGACATCCCAACCTCTAGAACCATGATTTAAATAAACTTCTATTCTTTTTTAGATTACCCAGACTCAGGTATTTTCTTATAGCAACAGAAAACAGACCAATACATGCACACATCAGAGTCAAGACAGAGGCAGGGAGACTTAGAAGGAGAATTTACATGTGTATTTTTTTACATATATATATACACACACAGACACACAAACGCACTCACATATACACATGGTATGTGTATCTCACTCTTGAAGCAACTTCATCTCCATCTCCCAATCTGAGATCTTTGACAGATCTTTTTCTTATTGAGGAGAATCCAGGTAGCCACACTTCAGATCATCATCAGACTTCTGTTGAGCCTGTTCTGGTTAGAGGTCTTACATTTGGTAAATGTAAGGCACCCTTTCACCGCCTCCTACAGTCACAGAATCTTTGCCGGGCTTTCTTGGCACAAACTGTTGCTGCCAATTGGTGCTTGACCCCTTATTGTCTTCATCCTGTCCAGGTCACAGGCTTTCTCAAGGCCAACTGCCAGGACTGTCCCCAAGGATAGCCCCAACCAAGAACATCTAGTTTTCACTCTTTTCCAGCTATCGAAGGGGAGCCAAGATCATGCTGGTAGTACATCGATAATAGCATCATCATTTATTGCATATTTCCATTCTAGTTGCCTAATAGATCTGATCTCTGATCAAATGTAACCCAGAAGTACATCTATTCCTAGGTGTGTTTCTCTCTTCATCAGGCACCATTCTCTGAGCATGTGTGTGTGTGTGTGTGTGAGACAGAGAGAGAAAGAGAGAGAGAGAGACTGGGGATCCAACCCAGGACCTTGCATATACTAGGAAAGTGCTCTACCACATAGCTAGATTCCCAGCCATTTTTAAGTTTTATTTTTAAACAAGGTCTCACTAAGTTGCGGAGACTGGCCTCAAAGTTGCAATCCTCCTGCCTCAGCCTCCTGAGTAGCTGGGATTTCAGGCATATGCCACTGCACCCATCCAGGCACCATTATTGATGTAGATCTTTGTACTTCTTCAAGTCCCCAGATCAGTCCATGGGACTGAGAGTGTTCACAAACCATGTGAAATTTATAGAAGCTTCCTCAAGGAAGTAGAGCAGAAATCGATACTGCACACCCAAATGCAGTGAATTTCATCTGTTTTGTTTTTTTTGCTGTGCCCCCAGGAAGTCTCCTCCTTCTCCCCCCAATCCCCACCACAAGACTTAGTCTCCTCAATTTCATAATGAATGTATAATAAAGTAACAGGTAATAGAATATGTAGTTAAATATAGCTTAAATAATAACACTAATTCTCCCTGGAAGTATCAGTTTCAGGATTGGTTTATTTGTGGGCACCACAATATCATCAAACACCCAATCCCTGTGCTTTCTACTTCCCCGCCTTTAGCATTCCCAGTTCATCCCTGGTTGGTTTTCATCCTCAGACTTGTCCCTCATGGTCACAAGAAGGCTGCCATAGTTCTAGGAATTTATATTTACGCAAAACTACATCTAAAGGTAGGAAGAGGAAGCAGATGCTGATCCATAGGGATCAGCAGGGATGGGGGGTAGGGAAGAATGAAGGCACTTTGGATTGTGCAGAGGGGAGTGAAGGGAGGGGTGGGGCTGTGGGGATGGGAAGGACAGTAGAATGAGACAGATATTATTACCTATATACATGTATGATTACACTACTGGAGTGACTCTGCACCACGTGCGATCAGAGGAATGAGGAGATGTGCTCCATTTGTGTACAATATGTCAAAATGCATTCTACGGTCATGTATAACTAATTAGAACAAAAAAAATTAATTAAAGTCCCATAGAGGAAAAAAAAGAAAAAAAAAAATATATATATATATATATAATGAAGAGGAACATTTCTCCTCACTTGCCTCCTACATCAGAAAGAAAAATGTTTCTCAGAAACATCTCAAAAGTCTTACTTGTAAATTTATCCACTGAGCTTGGGTTACTTGCTTATGCTCCAACAATAAAAGACAGTATTGGCATTTTTAGCTCTGAGAGTAGGAAAGGGAGTTCTGAGAGCAAGTATGAAAGGTGGGGAGAAAATGGCTGGCAAGAGAACTGTTAGCCTGGGCCACGTAGAGCAGCATTGGTATCCTTGTCACTTCTATGCATAGTGAAATGCATGGAGAGGGCAGTAAGGGTATTTCTGGAACTCTATCTCCATGCACATGCTAATTCTTCAGACTGAGGATTACCCCATTCCGCAGATGTAAAAACTGAGCAGCAGAGACTCTAAGTGAATCCCAGCATAGAACACTGTAGATCAGTGCTTGAACCCAGGGCTGCCTGGCTCCAAAGTCCTTCCTGTCAAAGAAAGTAGAACAAAAATTCCAAACCAAAAAATAGAAAACACACCAGAAGGCTAAATAACTTCTTGGCCCTGTAGCAACAGAAAACCATTCCAAAGTTCTCAGGAAGAATATAATTTCTGTCCTTGGCTATCTTGAAAAGATAAAACAGAGCAGAGCTTTCAGCACTTGACTAAGGGGCCGGCCGGGTGCAGTTTTAAGTGTTTGAATGAATGAACACAAGCTGCCAGAATTCAGGACGCCCAATCTCTTAAGTGGGGCCCAGGGAGATTCTCATTCAACTGCAGACATTTGCTGAGCACCTGGCCCCTGCCCGGAGAAAGGGGGTCCCAAGCCAAGAAGCTGCAGAGACAGATATTTTTGCCTCAGTGTGGTAAGTCCTATTAGGGACATGTGAATAGAGGCTGTGGGTATGCTGGTGGAGCAGAGGGGTGGGGTGGGGGGTTGGATGTTGAAAAAACCCCGCCTGAGGTCATCTCTGTGTTTCAGGGCAGTGCAGTCACTCATGTTCAAAATAAGGACCCTGAGTCATGAGGAAAGAGCTAGATCGAATTTAGTCGACCCATTAAACTAGGCAGGGTATGGGGAAAGCTTGGAAAGATTTCCTTTCAAAATGGTTTACAGGAAAACATTTTAGCAATTCTCGATGGAAATTTCAGGGTTATATTTGTTTTTAAGCATGACTTTTTTTTAATACTGCTCATGACTTTATGTACATTACTTCATGGAATATAGAAGGAATTAGCATGCATTATCTTGTTTTAAGTCAACAATAATCTTGTGAGGTAGAGAGTTATTTTTTTTTTTCAAGCTATTTTTTATTTTTATTTTTAAATTTCCTTCCACACATATTTTTTTTTTTTTTTAAGGTGCTGACTCTAAGGATTGAACACTAGGGTTAAGCAACTCGTCTAGGGTCTCTTTGCCCCAAATTGGCAAAGTTGGAATCAGATCATCCCTGCCACAGTGCCTGCTGGGAAACGCATTGTCTCCTAGGGAAGGTGATTAAAGATTGGATACTAGGTGCAAAAAAAAATAGGCACAATCAAAAATAAATAAAAGTGGTGATGAGGGTTATACGATCCCTCAGTAAAAAGGAAAGAAACTTTCCTGGGGTCAGGGGGAGGGAGACCATCCAGGGCTTCATCCTCATGTATATTTCCACAATAAATTATTTCTTAAAGAATCTGGTTTTGAGAAGATTTTTGCCACCTGATCATCTATTTGGACTATATTTTCTATAACTTGGGCTGCAAAACTGAAATGATTGAACAACAATGAACCCAGACCCCTTAGCCACTCAGTTACTCAGTCCCTGGTTGCTCATTAGAAATGTAGATTCTTAGCCTGGGACAGTGGCGCATGCCTATTATCCCAGGGGCTCGGGAGACTGAGGCAGGAGGATCTCCAGCTCAAAGCCAACCTCAGCAACTTAGAGAGAAATTTCTACCATCTCCTGTCCTGTCTCTAAATAAAATATAAAATAGGGCCGGGAATGTGGCTCAGTGGTTAAGCACCCTAGATTCAATTTCCAGTACAAAAAAAAAAAAAAAAATGCATATTCTTGGGCTTTTCCTCAGACTTATAGGACCAGAGTCTGCCATTGAATAAGATGCACATGACCTTGTGCTCAGTAAGTCTGAGGAGCTTGCTGCTTAAGGCAAAAACCTCTCCCTGGCATCCTCCTGCCCCCCATCCTGGATAATGTTCAAGGAGTCTCTGAAAATCAAACACAGAAGTAGGTCCTGCCATGGGCCGCAACAGACTAACTCTAAGATCGTGTGAAATTTGTTATCTTTTCAGCTGGATCTGTTTTAACTTCAACCTCATCTAACAATTTCTTTTGAATAGATTTTAGGGGAAGCCGTGGCCACACAAACATGGGAGGAAAATAATAGGGAAAAGTCAGCAGGAAGGGAAAGGAGGGCATTTCCTCCAGCAGCACCATCCAGGCATGTGATACCCCTTCATGCGCCATCACATTTCTGCAGGGTCAGGTGTGAAACCTATTACCTGATGTGCTCACGGGATGGTCTGGACAGCAAACGCTGGCCCCTCCCATCTGGAAGCCACTGCTATTTTGTGACCATTTCAATGGCTCTGCTGAAAGCAATGCAACAACAGCTGGTGAATAATCTCATTTTATATTAATAGAGCAGCGCTGACCCATCCAGGTCCCTCAACACCTAACAGAACATCCTTTCTTTTGCAGGGCCAGGAGGGAAGCCTCAGCCATACTTCATTAGAGCACAAGGCAGGCATTGCCCATTGCTTGCAGATGGAGCTCACTGGACTCTTTTGGATGAAAATTAAGTTAGGCTGAAGGCGGACAAGAGGGAATAATACCTGCAGTAAATCATCAGCCTTGACTTCTATAAAGAAGTAATGAGAGGGCTAGGGCTGGGGCTGGGGCTGGGGCTGGGATCGTGGTCAGTGGTGGAGCACTTGCCTAGCATGTGTGAGGCACTGGGTTTGATTCTTAGCACTGCATATAAATAAATGAATAAAATAAATGGAACTCATTTTAAAAAAACAAAACAAAAACAGAGAGCAGAAGATTCTTGCCCCACCCCTGCCCGACCATCTTTTACAGTGCTGCTCTCTCTGTGAAAGTAAGGTAGAGTTGTCAAAATTAGGTGACAGCAGCATTTGCAACACCACACAGAACCACAAAGGAATAAAAGTGTAATCCGCCAGTTCGAGGAATTTTCTTTTGCTGGGGGATTTCTTCAAGACAAATGGCCAGAAGCAGAGATATAAGATAGAAACATGAGCGATGTCGACCTTCACCAATTAATACTATCGTTGACATATTCAGGGAAGGAAAGTTAAAAATGTTTGGATTAAGTCATATTTCTGGAGATTTTGTCAAAACTGTTTTTTTTTTTTTTTAATTTCCTAAAGAAAAGTAAGGCTTTCTTTAACATTATTTAACATTTTACTGAAGCCAAATTGGGACTTCCTGACCCAATTCTTTTCAGATGGAAGTTGCTGGAAGGGAGCAATTAGAAGGTAACTTTTCCACCTGTTGCCAGACCTAGGATAGGCACAGAGCCCGGTGTGAGCAATGAAGCCTGAATAGAGACAAGGGGACAGAAGATGGTGGGAATTTCTTAGAAACAAAATTTCTACCTTTTGTTTGGGTTAAGGATCCTATAATGGTTAATTCTGCATTTCAACTTGATTGGGCTACAGTGCCCATATACGTGGTCAAGCATTATTCTCCATGTTTCTGTGAGGGTGTCTTTAAATGAGACTCACATTTAAATAGATGGACTTGAATAAGCAGTTGGCCCTCCCTAAAGTGGGTGGGCCTCATCCACTCGGTTGAAGGTCTGAATCCAGTACAACATTGACCTCTCCTGAGCAAAAGGAATTCTCCAACCCGACAACCTTCAGGCTTGACTCTTTTTGAGTCCTGTGAACCAGTTTCTGAAACCCCTGTCTCTATACATATACCTCCTATTGATTATGTTTCTCTGGAGAACCCCAACCAATACAAGACCTTATTGTGAGTTTTCAGAAAAAGTAGTTATTGAGGGTCCCCTGGGTGCCAAACTGTGGACCCTCTTCCTAGAAAATTGCACAGGAACACAAAATTTTACATATGACTTCCAGGGAATCATCAAAGTTGGAAGTCCATATCGAGAAACTCCCTGGGATTTAACTAGTAAAGGGTTATGGCTCAGCGGTAGAGCACTTGCCTCGCACGTGCAAGGCCCTGGGTTCGAACCTCAGCACCACATAAAAAAATAAATAAAATAAGGTTATTAAAAAATACTCAAAAAAAAAAAAAAAAAAGAGAGAGACAGAAAGAACTGAGGAAGGGAAGAGACGATGACCTAGAAGCACTCTATGTCTCTTTGGTGGTTTCATCCTTAGCCAAAGGCTGATCATTGTCATTGCTGAGGTAGATAACTGTGATGTCTCCTCACACTTCAACTAGACAACTCCCAACTTGTTAGCACTTTTGTCCATGAAAAGAAATGTTATCTTCCCTGAAATCATTCTTGTAGAATTTGCCTTAAATTATTGGTTACTAAAGGAAAAATGGTTCTAAAGGGTGACCTATGTATTAGCTCTGCAGGTAGAAAATAGGGACTATTAATCCTCTTTGTCTTAGAAAAACCTTTCTTTATGACTCCTATATATGTGGCTCGCATCCTGCCACCCACTTAAAAAAATGACTTTGCATAATGGAATAGTTAGAATATAGACAAAAGCAGAAAATAATGTTATAGGCCCTTAATAGACTTCAATAATTATCCACATGTGGAAACACCATTTCATCTGCTTATACCAACCCTCTCTCCTCTATGCATGTCCTGTCATCTCACTGGGATTATTTTGAGATGGACCCCAGACATCACAGGTTTTCAATCCTACATATTTTAATGTGTCTTTAAAAAAATAAGCACTCCATTTAAAAAGAAACATAATGTCATTATCACACCTAAAAAATCCTTATTTGAATAAATAAATATGAGCAAATATTCCATCCCTGTTCAATTACCTCATAATTGTTTTTACGGTTTGTTTGCGTTAATATCCAAACATGACCCCCACACACGTTGCAGTTGGCTAAATATGTCTCCTGGGTCTCTTTTAATTTACAAGCTCCCCTGCTCTCTTTTCTTTTTCCTTCTAATTTATTTGTTGGAGAAACTGGGTCATTTGTCCTGTTGAGTTTCCCACACTCAGAACTTTGTTGATTGCATCCCCGTGGTGTCATTCAACGTGTTGCCTTAAGCCCTGTGTTTCCTGAAGTGTCCAATTAGGTCCAGAGCCTTGATGGATTCAGATGTGATTTTTTGACAACTACTTCACATTGGGACCCCGTGGCACCACATCGGGGCACGTGATGTGTGAGTCCGTTCAGGTATTGCCAATTTGATTCATCTACTATAAAGTCTCCCAGAGGGTCCCCCTCCCGTAGTTTTACCTGTCCTTGTTGATTATCTATCAGATCCAGTATTTCTAATAATTGAAAAATTATGGCATCCTAATTCCACTGTTCCTCTTTCATCTGTGGGCTGGAAGGTTTCCCTCAACAACAATTTAGCTACCCCGAAACACTGCTCATATAGAAAAGACAAATGTTTGATTCTTTCCCTTTTTAAACCTGTTTTCAGAGCAATGAGTTGGTTCCCTAGCAACCTGTAAAGGTGACCTATGAGAGCTTTTTTTTCCCCTTCTGTTATAATTATAAACTCATGGATTTTAATATAGTTGATGTATTTCAATCCATTACAGATACTCACATTATTCTATCTTTGAATGTTGGGAATCTCTTTTCATTGGCTCCTAACTTAAGGATTTTGGACAAACCTTGTCATCTCTGAAAGCTTCCTTGCTTTCCAGTATGATAATAATGTTCATTTCCTGCCCCAACTCTGGAATCAATGATTATCCAAGGAAACTCTGGTTTCCTTGAGTGAGAAGTGGAACTTTCAGGCCACCGTCTGGTGCTGGGGCATCTACTGCTCCTAGGATGGCCCGTGTTCCAGGCTTCGCCAGGGGTGTGAGCCAGCCTGTCATCCTGTGGTCTCATCTGCTACCCGCCTTCTTCACTCCACCACAGAGGACGCTGCTTCCACTCCTCTGCTGCTTCCTCTACCCCTTAAAGGAACAGGGCAGATGACTCTTTCCCTTGCTGTCCTCTGTCCCTGAACCCCCTGGCTCACATCCTCACATTCTTCAGGTCTTTATCCAGATGCAACCTGCCCATTGAGACCATCCCTAGCTTCCCTGGCCAACACTCACCATGGAACCCCATCCCCTCCCCAATACTTGGTCTACTTCACCTCTCTGAGTTTTCTCTGTAGCCTGGACCCTCCGGCACTATGCAACTTATTTGCTAGGATTATTTTGGCTATCTGTTTACCTCACTGGAATGTCACCCTAGGAAGGCAGAGATTTTTGTGTGTTTTGGTCAGGTCTGTATTGCTGGCACCTAGAACAGGGTTGGGTACAGAGAATGAACTGAGAGAAAGTAAGGCTACTGTGAAAGACAGAAGCCCATTTGGTCTTTTTTTTTTGTGTGTGTGTGTGGTGTTGGGAATTGAATCCAGAGCCTTGTGCATGCAAGGCAAGCACTCTAACAACTGAGCTGTGTCCCCAGCCCTGGTCTTTCAATTATTAAAAATTCTTTAAAAAGCCCAGCATGGTGGTGCATGCCTGTAATTCCAGCAGCTTGGGAGGCTGAGGCAGGAAGATCATGAGTTCAAAGCCAGTCTCAGCAATTTAGTGAGACCCTAAGCAACTCAGTGAGACCCTGTTTCTAAATAAAATACAAAATAGGGCTGGGGATATGGCTCAATGGTAGAGTGCCTCTAGGTTCAATCCCCAGTCCAAAAAAAATTCTCTAATAAGCTGGGAAATAGGATTAAATTTAGTCACATATACATAGGTCATCATAAAGACTCTAGGTTTTAGACTGAGATAGGATATAAGAAAAAAGTCTAACAAGGTTCTTCAGGAGGGGCTGGGGATGTGGTTCATACGGTAGCGCGCTCGCCTGGCATGCGTGCGACCCGGGTTCCATCCTCAGCACCACATACAAACAAAGATGTTGTGTCGGCCAAAAACTAAAAAAATAAATAATAAAATTCTCTCTCTCTCTCTCAAAAAAAAAAAAAAAAAGGTTCTTCAGGATATTCTTGCCTGCCTGCCTTTCTTTCTACCTTCCTTCTTTCTGAGAAGCAGGTTTTGAGGGTAAAATCAGAATCTCAGTTTTGGGAAGCCAATGACATGTTTGAGCCACCAAGCAGGCAATTAAATATAAGGATGTTCACTTTCAAGGAGAGATCCTGCCTAAATAAGTAAATTTGAGAGTCATGAATATATTAGGGATTTAAGTGTTTACCCAGCATGTATAAGGCCTTGGGTTCAATCCCTAACTACACACACACACACACACACAGAGTCATGAAACCAGATATGAAGAGATTGAAGGAGTCAGGCGCAGTGCCACATGCCTGTAATCCCAGTGGCTAAGGCAGCTGAGGCAGGAGAATGGTGAGTTCAAAGCCACCTCGGCAACTAAGTAAGGCCCTAAGCAACTCAGCAAGACACTTTCTCAAAATAAAACATAAAAAAGGGCTGGGGATGTTGCTCGATGGCTAAGCATCCTTGGTTTGAGAAACTAATGACTCCATTTTTGAGAAACCAGCCTCTACCTCAGAGCAAAGCCTATCCAAGGAAGGGGGTATGACCCTTGTCCTTGGAAAACCCCACAGAGCACTCCTAAGCACATACCCTCCCTGCTGAGTTGTTTGTCTACAAATAACAGATCTGTGGTGTCAGGTGTCCCTGACCCATAGCAACCTCCTAGCAACCACCAATCAGCATGAGATGGGGAAAACACCTGGGATGCCAGATGACCCCTAGTAGTTTATGGTGGTTGATAACATGTTGGGAAACCATGTAGTGTAGCAAGTACAATCCTCATGGCTTAAACCAATCAGTTCAAAGGAATCCCCCTCTTGTACTAACCAATCACCCCTACCCAACTTGTTCCTGCCAGTGAATGTGCTAATCAATGTTAAGAGTTGTTGTTTGACTTTCCCTCGGTAGGAATGATTTGCTGTGTGATGTTGTGACACATAGAGTATCCCCCCAAAACCTATAAAATCTCACTGCACAAAGGACCAGGACTCACTCCCTGAGACCGCTGCGTCGGAAATAGTTGTGAGTCCAGGCTCGAGCTTGCAATAAAGACTCTTGTGTGATTGCATGGGATTCGGCTCCTGGAGGTCTGTTGGGGTCCCACGAATCTGGCATAATAGGTTCAATCCCCAGTATCAAAAAGAGAGAGAGAGAGAGAGAGAGAGAGAGAGAGAGAGAGAGAGAGAATTGTTGAAAGAGGTGAGGGCTGAGGACTGACCCTTGGGACACATACACACATAAAAATGATGGAGATGAGGATCCAGTGAAGGAGACTGAGGAAAGGGACTGGGAGGTAGCGGGGTGCCCTGGAGAGTGTTGTTCTGAAGTGTTGATCCAAGGAGGGAGGAATTACCTTAAATGCTGCTGATGGGCCATAGAAACCCCTGGATTAAAGGCAGTAATTTTTTTTTATTTGTTCTTCTAGTTACACGTGACAGTAGAGTGTATTTTGACATATCATACATGTGGAGTACAACTTCCCATCTTGTGGTTGAACGAGACGTGGCGTTTCACTGGTGGTGTATCCATATATGAACATGGGAAAGATGTCCAATTCATCCTACTGTCTCTCCTATTCCCATCCCTGCTCCCTTCATTCCCCCTTGTCTAATCCAAAGTACTTCTATTCTTCCCTACCCCCTTTATTATGAGTTAGCATCTGCATATCAGCGAGAATGTTCACTAAAGGCAGTAATTTTTTTTTAAAGTTAGAGAGAGAGGAGAGAGAGAGAGAAAGAGAGAGAGAGAGAGAGTTTTTTAATATTTATTTTTTAGTTTTCGGCGGACACAACATCCTTGTTTGTATGTGGTGCTGAGGATCGAACCCGGGCCGCACTCATGCCAGGCGAGCGTGCTACCGCTTGAGCCACATCCTCAGCCCAAAAGGCAGTAATTTTTCATCTATGATCATGGATCAAAACCAACTCACATACACATACTATGGTCCCAAAGCCAATTTATTTTGAAGCAAGTCACAGACAATAAGAGAGAGACCCAAGATGATGTTTTTGCAGGGTGCATTATAGTTGGACTGGGGACAGCGACAGACAACAACATGCCCCTCCTCTGACTTGGCCAGGAGTGAGGAGCACAGAGCCTGGACTCTCAGGTCTGTCAGGAACACTTGCACCATTCCAGGCGTTAGAAAACCCGAGGTCCCCTTCCTTGTGATTTGGAGAAATGTCTTTCCTGAGAACCACATTTGCCCAGGTTCCCTCACCTGGGAATTTAAGGGAGGTGAGAAGCCTCAGTGCTGTCAGGAGAGGTAGAATTACCTGCCTTAGAGGGAGAGCATGGCAGACTGGGCTGGGCCTGGAGCTGCCCTGTGGGGAGTCTGCCTGCACTTCCCATCCCTGTCTGTTCTCCACCCTCCCATCCTCCTTGACTTTGGAGCCAGCTTTTCCTCCTGGGAGCCCTCCAACTCACATCTTCATTTGATCTCCCTTTCCCCAGTTCTTTCATTTTTATTTTATTTTTTTTATCCTCCCTTCCCCCACTCCCCTTTCCATTATTATTATTATTATTATTATTATTATTATTATTATTATTTGTACTAGGGATTGAACTCAGAGGCACTCAACTACTGAGCCACATCCCCTCCCCAGCCCTATTTTGTATTTTTATTTATTTATTTATTTATTTTTTTAAAGAGAAAGTGAGAGAGGAGAAAGAGAGAATTTTAATATTTATTTATTTATTTTTTGTTATCGGCGGACACAACATCTTTGTTTTGTATGTGGTGCTGAGGATCGAACCCGGGCCGCACACATGCCAGGTGAGCGCGCTACCGCTTGAGCCACATCCCCAGCCCTGTATTTTTATTTAGAGACAGGGTCTCACTGAGTTGCTTAGCACCTCACTTTTGCTGAAGCTGGCTTTGAATTCATGATCCTCCCGCCTCAGCCTCCAGAGCCACCAAGCCCCACTCCCTTTCCCCAATTCTTGACTGCCCCAGCCTCTCCACCAGAGAACCAAAAGTTAAGAGCTTACAGGAAACATCATTGCAAACAATTATCGCACTGATACAGGTGAAGATTGAGACAAATCTCTTCCACAGTCTGCCCCCTTTCCTCTGGGCATAAAATAAGGGCTTCCAAAACTACAGGCTCCCAAGCTAAAAAAGGTAGGAGGTGAGGGGACCTGACCCTGGCCTAGTGAAGGTCCATATCAAAAGCAAGAACAAAATGTTCTTTCTCTGGAGCTATTTCCTGAAGCGTCCTGTAACCAAACAACCATTTGATTCTGTGGTTTCTGGGTTTTGTTGTTGTTGTTGTTGAGGCTAGAGAGTGAACCCAGGGGTACCTAACCATTGTGCCACATCCCCAGCCCTTTTTCTTTTTTTATTTTGAGAGAGGGTTTGGCTAAGTTGCTTAGGATCTTGTTTATTTTCTGAGGCTGACCTTGAACTTGGGATCCTCCTGCCTCAGCATCCTGAGCTGATAGGATTATAGGTATGTGCCACCAGGGCTGGCTTCTATAGTTTCTCATCAAGCATTTGGTCTCTTACATTTTACCCGTACATCTATCACAAGACTGTGGATATAGTATCTGAAGTCATAGTTTGGGAAGAGTCCCTGGACTCCAACCATACTGGCCCATCATAAAATGCAATGCTCTGTAGCCACAAAAGCCTTTAGACCTGTCTGAACAGAAATGCTCCCATCTTTCACATACATTCAGTGAAAATCAGGTTGTTTATTATGTTATCATGTGTGCAAAAGGCAAGAGGGCTTGAATATACACAGAAAAATTCTAAATCTGTAACATATTGGTATAGAAGTAGAAGTGAGACATTTCACTACATACCTTTTCTATTGTTTTTGTTTGGCTGGTTTTGATTTTGGTACCAGGGATTGAACTCAAGAACACTTTACCACTGAGCTATCTTCAGCCTTTTTATTTTTATTTGTTTAAGTTGAGACAGGGTCTCACTAAGTTTCTTTCTTTTTTTTTTTTTTTGGAGGGGTGGTATACTGGGGATTGAACCTAGCAGTGCTTTGCCACTGAGTTGCATTCCCGGTCTTTTTTAAAAAAAATTTTTTTGGACCAGGGACTGAACCCAGGGGCTCTTAACTACTGAGCCACATCCCCAGCCCTTTTTCTCTTTTATTTAGTGACAGAGTCTCTCTCAGTTGCTTAGGGCTTCACTAAGTTACTGAGGCTGGCTTTGAACAAGTGATCCTCCTGCCTCAGCTTCCCTAGTGACTGGGATTACAGATGGGCACCACTGCAACCAAATCCTTTTTATTGTTTATATTTTTTAATGCACATAAATCATCTATTCAAATAAAAAATAAAAAAATAAAGAAAGTACTTAGCAGAGAACCAATAGTGTCCTATTGATGGATAGATCTTAGTTTCCCAAGGAGGAATTGCAGATAGGTGTGCTTTTAGAGGCCAACAGCTCTTTTCTGGGAGAGTGGAAAAGGTACTGAGAGTGCTGGAAAGAACTTGTGAAATTCTTAAGTTCTCTGACACCTAGAATATTGCACCCTAGCTGCGACACCATTATGAGATGTGAGAATGTGCTTGTGGAGGAAGCCAAGGCCGTTGACTTCAGGTTCTGGAACCTGGCCAAGGAGTCTCCTCCTGTCTGGAAAGCTTGTGGGAACTCTGAGTGTCTTCAACAATGAGGGTGTGTCTTTCCTTTCTGATGGAGGAATGACTTTGAGTCTTTTTTTTTTTGTAATGAGTATTGAACCCAGGAATTCTTAATCATTTTGAGCCACATCCCCAGCCCTCTTTTATATTTTATTTAGATATAAGGCCTTGCTGAGTTGCTTAGTGCCTTGCTAAATTGCTGAGGCTGCTTTGAACTCATGATCCTCCTGCCTCAGCCTCCTGAGCCACTGGGATTACAGGCATGTGCCACCATGCCTCGTTATGTGTCTCTTCTTAATGGGGGATAAAAAGAAGGGACACAGATTCAGAGCCCCGGCAGACGGGGGGTGGGAGGGTGTGGGGGGGGTGTTTCTGACACTTTTTCCCTGATGTTCGCCATTCTGGTGGGGCGTCGGGATAGAGAAGAGCTTGGTTTACACTGAGGGAGATGCCCTCAGGCTGACTCACATGGGCAGCTCGGCCCAATTTGGGGTTTCATTCTAATAAGATATTATTCTGGGAAGTGACCTCCTGCTAGTTGTTCAGCCTTCTGTTTGTTTAGTTGAAAATTGTTTTAACCCTATGAAAGCTGAGTTTGCCATCAGCTTCCAATAGAGACAGCTCTGAATGGAGGAAGAAAAATCTGGAAGAAAGGAGGGCAAAGTGTTCATTAGTCAATGCCAAATTGCTGTCACGTAGGGTCTGCTCTTCACTTTGTTCCTCCTTTGATGTGCCTTCCCTGTCAACAGCGTTTTTAGATTTGGCATTTTGGAGTGGAAATGCCTAGGTTTGCATCCCAGCTCTACCATATTTTGGAGAGAGTTTGGAGCAAATCACATAAAAGCTCCCAACAAGCATCCTCCTCTGTGAAGGGTGACACTAGTGATGCCTCAGTGTTAAAGCTGGGATCAGATGAGAGCATTTGTGCAATTCAATAAGTACAAATTGAGTAATCGTCATGTGACAGGAAAAGGGATGGAGCAATCCTTGTGCTAGAGGGTCTCTGTCAACCTGAAAGATACGTGCTGAGCTCCAGATCAACAGCCAGGGGAAGAGGGGAGAGCCGTTGATTTGCAGAGAAGATCAAGTTCAATCAGTTTGCCAGCCTGAAGGTAAGACAAAACAAAGAATATTTCGGCTGATACTTGTTAAAATGGTAAGGAGAGACTTTATTAGGATTACTGCGGCTGGCGCAGTGACACAGGCCTATGATCCGAACAGCTCCAGAGGCTGAGGCAGGAGGATCACAAGTTCAAGGCCAACCTCAGAAACTTAGCCAGGCCTGGAGCAACTTACCCAGACCTTGTCTCAAAATAGAAAATAAAAAGGTCTGGGGATGTGGCTAGGTGGTTACATGCCCCTGGGTTCAATCCCTAGAACAAAATAAATAAATAAATAAATAAATACTGATTATTGCAGTAAGAGAAAGACATTCAGACTGAATTCTGAACACAGGAGCAGAGAGAGCAGGTCAGCGAATGGAAAATTACTGGGAGGAGACAACTTGCTAACTTGACCTAACAGGAATGTTTGCTAAAGGCTGGCCAAAAACTTGGACATCAAAGGCAGCAGATGAGGAACTTGCTCAGATATCAATACTGATCAGATCTCAAGGATGAGGGGATTCTTGTTAAACTCACTTAGCAGGATTCTTGTTAATACAGTGAAGCAGAGGCCTGGTGGAGAGGAAGGGCTCAGAGAAGTGTAACTGAAATTTGGTCAAGGAAAGAATCTCTGTCAGACAAAATAGTAGGGAAAGAGAATTTTAGGTGGCTCAGCAAGGAGGCCATGTAATGGATACCAACGTGGGAGAAGCTGGGGCTGGAGAAATCCTCACCCCAATCCCTTTGCCTCCCTCTTGCCCCTACTCTCTCTCTTCCCACAGGAGCAGTTGGGTGGGTTACTGGGACAGGCAGCTCTGGTTATCCTTTGAAAGGGTAGAGACTTGGGCTGGGGATGTAGTTTAGTTGGTAGAGTGCTTGCCTTACATGCACAAGGACCTGGGTTCAATCTCAGAACCCTAAAAAAAAGGGAATGATTGTGAGGGTGGGTTGGGGCTTTGGTTAGAAAAGAAGCTTCCAAATCCCAGGAAGCAATGAAAGACTTTTTCCTACTGTTCCCTTCATTAGGCCAGAAAGCTCCAAGTCTGCACCCTGTACGTACACTCACCTCTTCCTTTGACGAAGACTGGTTCTTCCAAATCTTCTTTTAAAAAAACGGAAAAGAAGCTGGGTGTGGTGGTGCATCCCCCTCTTAATCCCAGAGGCTGAGGCAGGAGGATCTGAGTTCAAAGTCAGCCTCAGCAATTTAGGAAGGCCCTAAGCAACTCGGCGAGACTCTGTCTCTAAATAAAATATAAAAAAGGGGCTGTTACTGGAAATTTTCTTGAAGAAATGAAAAAAGATAACACTGGATACATAGAGCAAAACTTGTGCAAATTCGATGCCCTAAATTACACCTGTGATGTACTGTCAAAGAAAGCAACAGTATGAAGAGCACAACCCCATCTTTATTAATCCTGCATATTTGCATAGAAAATTCTCCAGATACTAGAGTACACAAATTTATTCATTCTGATTATGACTAGATGGTAGGATTCCATGTGATTTTTTTTTTGTATAATAAATTCTAGATTACTCAAATATACAACAAAGGCATTTCTATTTTAGAAAATAAAAAAATATTGTCAGTTTCATTGGATTCAACAAAGGTTTGACATTTTTATCATAATAAAAATAATACTTCAAAAAAAGGGGGGGCTGGGGATTTAGCTCAGTAAGTGCCTGTGGGTTCAATCCAGTACCAAAAAAAAAAAAAAAAGATAAAGAAAAACAACATCTAGGAATAACTTAACCATGGATAATAATATTTCCAGTGACTTAAATTGTTTGTGAATGCAGAGCCTTAGGTCCTGGCCCTGAGGCCCTCCAGCCTTCTGGGCAGAAGCACCATAACCCACAGCCCCTGCTCTTGCTTCTCTCAAGTTACAAATTTGTTTTGAATCACCAATTTGGAATTTTCTCCTCTTCTCCCAAGTGGGTACTCTCTCCTGATTTACCTTTGAATTTTGTACTAAGGGCATCATCGTATTAACTATTAAAAAACATTATTTTAAAAAGTAGCTTCTGGGCGCTGGGATTGTGGCTCAGTGGTAGAGGGCTCGCCTAGCCCGTGCACCACTTAAAAATAAATGAGTAAGATAAAGGTATTGTGTCCAATTACAACTAAAAAATAAATATTAAAAAAATAGCCTCTGCTATGCAGCTAATGTGGATTTCCCCACCCCAATAACTCTCTACCATGTGACCCTGCTCTATTTTCTTCAGAGCACTTGCTGGTGTTCTGCTTTTATGCCCTGATCAGTCTTCCTCCACGAGGCCATAGTCTCCACCACAGCCTTGTTCCCTGTCAGATCTCCAGTATCTGGAAGTCTCTTCCTGCCTCTTCCTGCCTCTTCCATTCCCTTCCTCCCTCCCTAATTTCCTTCTTTCCTTCCTTCTTGCCTTTCTTCCTTCTTTTCCTTTTTTGCTGATGGTACCTTAATTCGATTTTAAAATTAAGACAATTTCATATAATAGTTTAGGGATTTTTTTTTCTTATGGTCTAAACTAGTTTTTCATAACATGGAAATCATCTATTCATAAAACAATGTGATTTGCAGGCAGTAAAGTATACTCAGCTTCACCACCATAAACCTGTTTAGTTTGACTTTTTTTTTTTTTTTTTTTGGTAAGACTTTGTTGATGAAGGAAGGTTGATTCATGTTCTAGCACAAGCTCCTTATCTCTCAGCAGGTCAGTAGCAAACAGGTTACTTGGAGCACTGTTACACAGGAGGGTCAAAGCCACCTGGGCCCGGTGCTTTTTCAAACGTTAGATTTAAATTTCCTTTCTAATTTCTTCTATGGATATTGATCTGTTTAGATTTTTCTTCTTTTTCTTAGATCAACTTGGATACATTATATTTTACTAGAAGGTCATCAATTTCCTCTGTAATTTCGGATGTGTCCTGGAGTGTTGCAGAGAACATTCTCCTGTAATTCTCTATAACTCCCCTGCATATGTTGTGATTCCCAATGAGCAGGAGGAGGCACATAGTCAAAGAGGCTGAGGGAGAAGATCAGGTTGGAGCTGGGAGCTCTGAATACCATGCCAGGCACTGCAGAGGTGAAAGAGATGTGAACCCTCAAGGGACTTCAGTTTGTCTCTTTCAGTTATTCTGAATTAGTTTCATTCCTCATTGCTATTTGAAGGAGCAGATGTTGTTTGTGGGATAGTCTAGATAGAGGCTGGTCAAAAAGTTTCGCGTGTTCTTTTTTCTTATTTGTTTTGTTTTAAATGTTTCTAATTATAAAAAGTATTTTATTTTAAAAATAGTTAGAAAGAACACAAATAAGAAGTTCCCTTTGTATCTTCAGATTTATTTCATAAAAACCAATACTTACAAACTACTAAATAGTGCTAGCAATATTTAAATTTACTTTGGACTTACAGAACAATTAATCAATTAATCAAGAC
Source organism: Callospermophilus lateralis (assembly GCF_048772815.1). Classification (NCBI taxonomy): domain Eukaryota; kingdom Metazoa; phylum Chordata; class Mammalia; order Rodentia; family Sciuridae; genus Callospermophilus; species Callospermophilus lateralis. The sequence goes on from NC_135316.1 coordinate 74,527,409, forward strand.
ACTCCAATTACTTAAAAGGTGAAATTGGTCCAATTTTTACTTGTAAATGTCTTATCAGTGTTTTAGAGACATTGCAAATCCCCATCTCCCGGAAGCATTCCCTGGTAATTATGGCCTCAAGTGATCCTTTTCCTCCATAGAACTTTCAGAGCAATTACTATCTCTATAATTAATTTGTATTTAATCCTATTCTGTTATTCTTTTTAATTTTGTTTTGCTTTTCTTCTTAGTAAAATTTTGTGTGTGTGTGTGGGGGGTGGGGGTGTACCAGGTATTCGGGTTGAACTCAGGGGCACTTAGCCACTGAGCCACATCCCCAGCCCCATTTTATATTTTATTTAGAGACAGGGTCTCACTGAGTTGCTTAGTGCCTTGCTTTTGCTGAGGCTGCCTTTGAACTCCAGATCTTCCTGTCTCAGCCTCCAAGCCACTGGGATTACAGCCATGTGTCACCGCGCCCAGCCTTAGTAAACTTTTTTTTTTTTTTTAATAAACTTTATTTTTAAGGCAGTTTAAGATTTACAGAAAAATTGCAGGTTTTTGTACACAAATTTTGTATATGGGTTTTCCATGTACACTACCACCCCCTGTCCAGTTTGTCCCATCTCACAGGAGGCTGCTACGTTTTGTTACACTTAATAAATAAATATTGATAAATCATTATTAAATACATACAGCCTATACTTTTCCTTAATTCTAAGTTAATGTCATTTTTTGTTCCAGAATACATTACATTTAGTCATCCTGTTTCCTTAGCTCTTCTTGGATATAAAAGGTTCTCAGACTTTCCTTATTTTTGATGACTTTGACAGCTTGGAGAAATACAGGTTAGGTAGGGGATTTGTTTTGTTTTGTTTTAGGTTTTGGTGCTGGGGATTGAACCCAGGGGCGCTTAACCACTGAACCACATTCCCAGCCTTTTAAAATTTTTTAAAAATATTTTGTTTAGAGACAGTGTCTTGCTAAATTGTTTAGGGCCTTACTAAATTGCTGAGGCTGGCTTTGAACTCTCAATCCTCCTGCCTCAGCCTCCCAAGCCATTGGGATTAAGAGGCCTATGCCACTGCACTCAGCTCGTTTTTTATTTTTATTTATTTTTTATTTTTTGAATGACCAGCTACCTGGACATGTTTGATATTTCTCTCATGATTAGACAGGTTGTGGGCTTGGGGGAAAAGGATCACTGGCGTAAAATGCCTTTCTCATGGCATCGATTCCAGTGTACATTCAAGGACACAATTCTTTACTATTGGTTTTGACCTTGGTTATCTGGCTAAAGTAATGTTGTCAAATTTCTCCCCAGCAAAGTTACCCTCCTGCCCCCTTTCCATACTCTCTGGAAGGAAGTCACTATACACAGTCCGCACTTGAGGAGTGGAGAGTTATTCCCACACCCTTAAGGGTGGAATATCTACATATTATTTGGAAATCTGCAAGGGAGATTTGTCTCTTCTTCTCCATTTATTTACTCAATCATATGCCTTTTAAATCCATATGAAATAACATGAAGACAATATCTAAATATTCACATGTTTCTGGCTCTCTGTCGGAAAGTGGGCATCTTCAGTGATCCCCATGACCATAGCTGGCCTCCTGGTTGGAAGACAGAGGATACAGAGGCTTCAGTTGAAACAAGTTGACTTCAAGTCAATTGTCAGCAAAGGGAATCCCTTACAAAAAAGATACTTTACAAAGTAAAGTGAGTTCCCAGTATCTAAAAACTGGAAACTAATGATGACAGAAATTAGGATTTGAATCCAGGCAATCCAATAAAGTAAATATTAGTGTTATTAACATCCTTGATTTTAGGTTGATAATCAGGAAACTAAGTTCTTTAACCCCTGAGGCCTCTCACTCCAAATCCTGTGCCTGTTTGCAATCTGTCCCAGACTATACCTCGCTAGTCGTTGAGGACGGTTCTCATCTACAGAGGTCAGCAGGCCTGAAATACCTGTCACTCCTGCTCTGGGTTTGTCACCACCTCCACTGGCACTTCTTGCTCCCTCTGTGCTGTGGCAAGTTTCCCAGTGCTCAGCATTTATACATAGGAAACGCCTTTTCCTTTTCCCTGAGTATTTGCAATATGTGCAAGACATGCATTGTAATACAAGATTTCGTAGTTGTCCCTAGGAAGAGTTTTAAAGAGTAACATTAAATTTCAGACCCTCAGCTTGACCTGTCTTCACTTATAAACTGCTGGCACTTTCTATTTCCTTAAGCTCCAACCCTCAGGACTCAGGGGCCTCTTTTCCTTTCTCCTAAGTCACCCCCGCCCACCCACCAGGACTGTTGTTATGTGACATATTCACCAGTGTGTCCACAAGCACTCCTACAAATTTGTTTTCTCAATAGTATTTAGATTAAAAACTTCAAAGTGTTTTCCTTCCCTGGAGGACTTGCATAAACAAAACTCAATGCCTTTTGGAAAATAATCATACTGAAGGTCAAATTGCAGGCAGCAAACAATGCATGAGAAAGGCTGTAAGGAGTATTAACAGTCTTCCCACTATTACTTGAATAATACTGAGCATGCTCGGAAGGATGCCTGGAAGCCCTGTCTAGCCTATGCTTTGGTGGGACAATCGCCCCAGTCAAGACCTCCTCATTAATGTAAAATTGACAGTTTGGTTTATGAACATTCATATTCATAATGCACTTGATTTTTGTTATATGTGTTATGTTATTTGTAGTATCATGTTTATAATGTGTAGTTTCAGAGGAGTATTATGTTCTCAAGTTCTCTGAATATAAGAAGTGCTTCAAGCTGGGCGCCGCAGTGCATGCCTGTAATCCCAGTGGCTCAGGTGGCTCAGGTCTAATGCTCCTGAGTTCAATCCCCATACCCAACCCCCTCTCCAAAAAAAAAAAAAAAAAACATGCATCTTTTGGGTTCTCATCGTATTCCAGTCACTGCCAATTAAGTGATCTTGGGCAAAGATCCAAAACTGAGGAGTTTCTCTAGATAGCAATTGCTAAACTTTATCAAGTGCTTACTATCCGCTTAAGACTGACGTAAGTGCTTTAGGTGAATTATTTCATTTAATCCCTGTGAGGTAGGTACTATTATGTCTTCCATTTTACAGATGAGGAAACTGAGGCGCAAAGACACAATAACTTGCTTAACTTTCCTGAAAACAAAAACAAAAACAGGATCTTAGTCAAGGACAAAGCTAATGGTTTGGGGAGGTGCGATTCCAGCAGGGGTGAAAGCAAAGGGAAGAGGTGGGGAAGACTGGGAAACAAATGCTGGCTGCTACTTCTTTTTTTCTTTTTTCTTTTTTTTTAGATGTTGATGGACCTTTATCTTACTCATTTATTTATTTGTGGTGCTGAGAATCGAACCCAGGCCTCACACATGCTGGGCAAGCGCTCTACCACTGAGCCACAACTCCAGCCCTGGCTGCTACTTTTTGGGAGCCCTAAAGCAGCACATTGGTATCGCAGCAGAAGCAGCTGATTGAACATTTCCTCCTTGGCTGCACGGAAAAACTGCACCTCAGAATGGTCCACTGGAGAGAAAAGGGGAGAGAGGGTTTGCTGCCATCTCTTACCTGTTTCCTGTCTCCTCCTGGTCCAGGTTTGTCCCATGGGGAGTCAACATTCCCTGCTCCTGGACCCTGTCCCTTGGCCTCTTGGGCTGATACTGGGAGAAGCAAGATCCCACGCATTGCCTTGTGGGTTGGCTCTTCATCTGTGACTAGAAGTAGGAGCAGCGGTAAACCCAGGCAGGTGGTGTGGGTGGCATGGACCACACACAGTAGCTGAGGCAAAGCAACCAGCTGAACAGACAGATAAGGAGATGAGTCTGAAACACATGGACAGAATGTGGTGGCACGGTCACCAAAATGCAGATGACCTGATCAAGGATTGGATCATTAAAGATCAATATGCTGCAGATCTCTTGAAAGGCCCCAGCTATGTACACGTTTATGATCAGGCCTGTCTCAATGTCTCCTCAGTTATCTTCCTAGTTAATTCCTATTTCTTGAATCTTATTTGGATAAAAATGTTATCTCAAGCTCTTTGGGGCTCCTTGTGACTCAGATACTGTCCTCTAAATTGTTTTTTGTGCCTTGCACATAATTATATTATTGCATATATGGCATTTATTGTAGACTCTATTATAGCAGGCTGCTCCTTTACTGAGGGTGGGGGCCCTATGGTGTTTCAGATCCTATAGATAAAAAATAATCGGGGAAACCAAATGTTTGCCCTATTATTAATATCCTGGTTCAGCAGTGGTTTGATCTGGAGGCACTACAGAGTTACAGTGCCACGGTGATCAGATGCTATCAAGGGTATTGAACTCATCACCCTTGTTGACCGTGAGCTCCTGGCTGAGGTAGTGTTTGTGAGTTGCTCCTTTTACCCCTTTCCATACTACAGCTTTTGGAAGAAACTCAGTATATTCAGCCCACACTTAAGGAGTAAGGGGTTATGTTCTACCCTCTTAAGAGAAGAACTATCTATACAAATTATTTGAAATCTTTCTGTGGCCTTGGAGAATTTTTTCCCATTTATTTATTTATTTAATCATTTACCTTTATGAGTATGGACACATGGATATTTATTTTATCATTTGGATCATTATTCAGTACTGCTTTATTTTCTTGCTCAGAGTTTTCCAGCTTTGGCCACTGGGAGCTCTTTCAGTTGCTCCCATGTCCCTTCGGCATAACACAATCATTACAGGAGCTTTTATTTTTTGAAACTCTTCGTTTCTCTTTGGCACTAGATAATGCTGGCTCATCTCCTGTATTTCCTGCCCAGCCCTAGAACCAGCCATTTCTCTAAGAAACCCTTGTTCTTTACTTTGAAGAATAATATCATAAACCAAGATCTAACAGCTAAGTGTGCTCATCACTACCAGGATGTCCTCAGGTCCAGGCCCTCTCTGCTGATAGAGCAAAGAAATATATAGTATCAAATAATTGGGAAGGTCCCTTTAATTTTACAAAGACTTTTTTTTTTTTTTTAATAGAGCAATTTCAAGTTCTTTGGCCAGTCTCAACCTTTCTGGCTTTCCTTTTCCCTCTACCTGTTCCTTTGTGCCCAGTTTAGCCCAGTTTGCTCTCTGACCCCTTCCTAGACCTTTCCCTGCTCCAAAAGGAGGAGATCCCTGAAGGCTCCCAGGGCCCTTGGCTGCAGTGGGAGGCACCAGCCACAGAAGCCAGGGGCGGCGCTTCCACATGCAGAGACGCCTTCTTCATGGTTCCAGGTCCTGTGATTGCGCTGTGTAACTCATCTTTTAGTCTCTGGTGGCATCACCTCTGTTTGTCCCTGCTGCCCAGATACCAGTGACTTTTGATTGCAATCTCCCTGTGTGAGGTGGGTTCAGCCTCTTGTATCACACATGTCACCTTTTTTCTGAATAAACTCCCTGTATTTAAAATACTCCTGTGGAGTCACTCTCCATAGGGAATTTAAGAGGATATCCCAGGGACTTCATGGTCGGGGTAAAACAGGAAGGAGGGAGAGTCCAAGGCTGCATTAGCTTGGGACTCTATTCTGCTGGGCGCTCTGAGTCACTGAAGAGAATGAACCTCAGAGTGGGCCAGCTGCCCCCAACTTCTCAAGGGTTGCTCCAAAGTGGGTCCCTCCCTTCTAGTTTCCAGGTTTTCGAACATATCCAAATGACTAGGTGGTCCCCACAGGCATCCCTTCCAAGCTAGTTAATTCAAGGACAGGCAGCTGAAGGGAGGGGTGGCCCTAATCTGTTGCTATAGCAATGACTTAAAAGAATTCTTTTTTAATTTAAAAAGATGGGCTAGGAGGATGCAAGGCAGGCACAGAGGTACGTTGATGGGTGCCTTTCCTCATAGCTTTATTCCAAGCCCTCTTTTCCTCTCTCAATTTTTCCTGAGCAACACCACACACCAAGTTTTTAAAATCTACTTTCATTGATTGGAAAGATTTAAGTTTGCTTTGTGCTTAAAAAATAATCTATTAAAAACACTGACTTCCTTTACTTGCAAAAATCCCCTTTACAAGGAAGAAAGGCTTTTGAATACTTTCCCTAACTAAATAAGGAAGCGGGCAGCCTATACACTGGCTGAATTATTTGTAACTAGATCAATGAGGTCATGCTCAGCATAAATGTATGACAAGGCTGGTGAGAAAATGCAACCTCCTAGAAAAAACCTCAGTCGTGATCATTTTAAGGAAATAAACACATTCTTCACCACAAACATTTTAACAAACACCATTTTCTCCAACAAGTATGCATAGCTTCAAGGCTACAAGTCCAACAGCCCTTGGAAGAGAACTATTAAAATTAAACCCTATGACAACAAACTTTGCCTGTCTAAGCAATCAGAAACCCATTCATGTAGCTGGGCACAGGGGGTCAGAGGTTGAGACAGGAGAATGGAGAGTTCAAAGTCAGCCTCGGCAAAAGTGAGGCACTAAGCAACTCAGTGAGACCCTGTCTCTAAATAAAATACAAAATAAGAGTGGGGATGTGGTTTAGTGGTTGAGTGGCCCTGAGTTCAATACCCAGTACCCATGCCCCCCCCCCGAAAAAAAACCCCAATCGTGTGATGTCCAACTACCGGATGAAAACATATTTAACTTAAACATTATGGTAAGTAGTACATAAAGCTTTGCAGAACTTGTCACCCTGCAGCTTCTGCACTTCGCATTCTTGAAGCCATGGTGTTCGCTTTTTTCACTTGGCGTCTCTTTGAGTGTCATTGAAACTCGTGGCATACATTCAGCCGAGGTATTAGCCCAAATTGAATCGAAGCACTTGAAGTGAGCTGTTTTTAGCCCTTTAAAGATTCCAAATCCGACCATGCTCCCCAATCCCTAAAGGAAGCTGCTGATTCTGGAGACTAAGGAGAGAAAAGTCTGGCACCGGCAGAGGGGCAAGAGCACTTCCACCAGAGGGTGCCAGCTGGGGGGCTGGGCAGGGCGTCCAGTGTTTGTCTATTTGTTTTTAATTTCAATTAATGACCTACATTGAGAAGCCAGGGATCTCACAAATAAAAATCAAAATTCTGACTTCTTTAGAAAAATGCGTAGCTCTTTGGATCCTGGGCCTGAAGTCTTGCATGACAATGGTAGAAGCTGGGCATAGTGGCCCCTTAGCCTGGGCCACAGTCTCCAAGTCTCATGGCCTGCTGGCTCCTATAGGAGATTAGAGGGTGTGGCAAAACCCCAGGGGTGGCCCCAAGTACAGCTCAAAGGATACACACACACACACACACACACACACACACAGACACACACCCTGGCTTTCTAAGTTCCAGCCATAATAAAGTTCCCCCAATTCCTCTCCGGCTTCTTTCAGCTGTTGCTCAAGTTTTATTGTTATCATTATGAACCAGGGATTGAACCCAGGAATGTTTAACCACTAAGCTACATTCCCAGCTTTAAAAAAATTTTTTTTAAATTTTGAGACAGGGTCTTGCTAAGTTACCTAGGGCCTCTCTAAATTGCTGAGGCTGGCTTTGAACTCATGATCCTCCTACCTCAGCCTCCCAAGATGCTGGGATTATTTATAGGCGAGGACAACTGCGCCAGGCTTTGTTGACCAAGCTATTTTCTCAGCCTGAAACTCTCTCCCCAACCCTCTGTCATCAATTGGGCCAACTTCTCTCTTCCTTCATGATGCCACTCTGGAGAAAGCTTCCTGGCCTCTAGGAACCAGGTCTAATATCTGTATTCATTAAGACACAAAAATTAAGCTAGATGTCAGAAAGATCTAAAATGATGCTGAGTAGAAAAGGCGGGTGTGAGGGCTGGGGCTGTAGCTCAGAGGTAGGGCGCTTGCCTGGCACATGTGAAGCCCTGGGTTCCATCCTCAGCACCAAAAAAATAAATAAATAAAATAGCCAAAAAAATTTTTAAAATAAACAAATTAAATAAAGGTGTTGTGTCCATCTACAACTAAAAAAAAATATTTTAGAATGTAAGGGTCTGGCAAACGTCGGAGGAAGAGACCACCAAGTGACCAACTCATGCAATAGCAAAAGGGGTTTATTGAGGATTATGTAGCGTGCTGGGGCTCCGTGCTCACTCAAGAAGGGAGAGCTGCCCAGAGCCCCGAGCAGGGCTTGAAAAGTTTTTAAGTACACTTTTTGGGGAGGGCAGGGGCTTTGCATACGTCACAGTCTCCTTTAACAAATCATCATACACCGCGGGAAAATCAAACAACAATTCTTAGACATGATTAGTACATTCATTGGCGGGAACAGGTTGGGCGGGGGTGATTGGTCACTCCTAAGCGGGGTACACATTCAAACTGAATGCCTACGTGCCAGGCTACACAGGGTCCTAGGTTATTAAACAACCAGAGAGTCAGGGGGAATATTTACTGGGCAGTTCGGGTATTGTCCTAACAGCTACAGGAATTTCAGGTTTTGGGGGTAGCAGAGGAACTTAACAATACCTGGTCCTTTACTTTTTAACTCAGGCCTTGCAGCTTAGAAACTTTACAATGCCCGGTCTCTTACACTTTAACTTCAATTTCTTTTACTCTTACAAGAAAGGCAAGTGTATATTCTTTTGTGTGGGGGAGTCCTATGTAGTGAAGCCCTTCCCCACACCCTATTTCTTCTCTTCAACGAACCTATCCATTATGCACAGCAGCCAAGTGCCGAGGACCTGAAGTATGTTTAAGAACGCATAAAGCCAGGTGCAGTGGTGCAGGCCTGTAATCCCAGCATCTTGGGAGGCTGAGGCAGGAGGATCTTGAGCTCATAAATCAACCTCAGTAACTTAGTGAGGCCCTCAGCAACTCAGTGAGACGCTGTCTCTAAATAAAATACTAAAAGGGCTGGGGATGTGGCTCAGTGGTTAAGTGCCCTGGATTCAATCCTGGTACCAAAAAAGAAAAATGAAAATATTTCATTTATAATCCAAGATACAGAAATGAATATAATAATAACAAATCCAGCCTGGGTTATATTTGCCATCATGACAATGAAGTAGGAAATACTGCAATTACTACAATTTTGAACACATTTTTTTTTATGGAGGGAGGGCCCCCTAAAATCCCAGTGATCACAAGGTAGCCCTGCCACTGTCCTGCCCTGTTACCCTCAGCCACAGGGGCCCGCGCTGGCCCAGCAGGCCAGTGATGGGACAGAAAGCTGAAGGAGGGTTTTTTTTTTTTTTTTTTTTTTTTTTTTATTGGTTGTTCAAAACCTTACAAAGCTCTTGACATATCATATTTCATACATTAGATTCAAGTGGGTTATGAACTCCCATTTTTACCCCAAATACAGATTGCAGAATCACATCGGTTACACATCCACATTTTTACATAATGCCCTATTAGTAACTGTTGTATTCTGCTACCTTTCCTATCCTCTACTATCCCCCCTCCCCTCCCCTCCCATCTTCTCTCTCTACCCCATCTACTGTAATTCATTTCTCTCCTTGTTTATTTTCCCATTCCCCTCACAACCTCTTATATGTAATTTTGTATAACAATGAGGGTCTCCTTCCATTTCCATGCAATTTCCCTTTTCTCTCCCTTTCCCTCCCACCTCATGTCTCTGTTTAATGTTAATCTTTTCTTCCTGCTCTTCCTCCCTGCTGTGTTCTTAGTTGCTTTCATTATATCAAAGAAGACATTTGGTATGTGTTTTTTAGGGATTGGCTAGCTTCACTAAGCATAATCTGCTCTAGTGCCATCCATTTCCCTGCAAATTCCATGATTTTGTCATTTTTTAGTGCTGCGTAATACTCCATGGTGTATAAATGCCACATTTTTTTTTTATCCATTCATCTATTGAAGGGCATCTGGGTTGGTTCCACAGTCTAGCTATTGTGAATTGTGCTGCTATGAACATCGATGTGGCAGTATCCCTGTAGTAAGCTCTTTTAAGGTGAAGGAGGGTTGTGACCCTCTCTTTAAGGGCATAGTCTGGAAGTTGCTCATGTTATTTTTCCTCATAAGCCATTGTCCAAACCTTAATCTCATGACCACAACCAGCTAACAGGAGGCCAAAAATGCAGTCTTTGATATTTGGAATTGTTGGTGCCCATTGTGATGGCTATCGTAATGGGGGAAGGGAGAACCAGCTGCCTCTGCTCAGCCACCTGTCTAGGTGTTTCGTGGGTACTAGGGAGCGTGCCCAAGGCCGACAAGAAGGTCTGGGTGAGCTGGTGCCAGAAGCGTCTTTCTGTCTAGTGTATCTCTAATGCTTAGCACAGACTGACACTTGAGCAATTGAAAAAGATTTTAGATCAGCTATAATCCCAGTGATTTAAGAGGATTGTAAATTGGAGGCTGGCCTCAGCAATTTAGTGAGACCCTCAGCAGCTTAGCAAGACCCTGTCTCAAAATAAAAAAATAAAATGGCTGGGGATGCAGCTCAGTGGTAAAGTACCCCTGGGTTTAATCCCCAGTATGAAGAAGAAGCAGCCGAAGGAGAGAGAGAGGGATAAGGAGAAATAGAAAAGAAAAAGAAGGAAGAAAGGAAGGAAAAGATCTTGGATCAACATATCCTCCTAATATTTAATTTTTTCTTTTCTTTTTTTTTTTTTTGGAAGTGGGAATCGAACCCACTGAGCACATCCCCAGCCCTTTTTGTATTTTATTTAGAGACAGGGTCTCACTGGGTTGCTTAGCACCTTCCTATTGCTGAGGCTGGCTTTGAACTCTCGATCCTCCTGCCTCAGCCTCCCCAGTGGCTGGGATTACAGGGGTGTGCCACCACTGCACCCAGCTCCTAATATTTAATTTTTAGACTTGAGCCCTAATGCATGTTTTACAGAACCTCCAGCCTGTGATGTCTGGAGAACTAGAAGTCTAAATTTTCTGCCCTTTATTTGTGCACTATTTCCTCTTGGCCTGATTTCTTTGTTCCTATTCTAATTTTTTTGTGAGGCCAGATATAAAGGCTTACAATATCTAACATTAAACAGTAAGTAGTCTAATGTTGAAAGGTATTTTTTTCACTTGTTTTGCAAGGCTGACTCATATTTTCTCAATTTTTAATGTGTGGTAACATATGAAATAAAATAAACACATAAATTAAAATATGCTCTCTTAACCATTCTTAACTACACAGTTCGGTGGTATTTATACCTTTACATTGTTGTACAACCATCATCACCATCCATATGGAGAACCTTTTTTTTTTCCTGGTACTGAGGATTGAACTCAGGGGCACTCCACCACTGAGCCACATCCCTATTTTGTATTTTATTTAGAGATAGGGTTTTACTGAGTTGCTTTAGAGCCTCGCTTTTACTGAGGTTGCCTTTTTTTTTTTTTTTTTTTTTTAGAGAGAGAGAGAGAGAATTTTTTTAATATTTATTTTTTTAGTTTTCGGTGGACACAACATCTTTATTTTATTTTTATGTGATGCTGAGAATCGAACCCAGCGCCCCGCGCATGCCAGGCGAGTGAGCTATGGCTTGAGCCACATCCCCAGCCCCTGAGGCTGCCTTTGAACTCAACATCCTCCTGTTTCAGCCTCCCAAGCTGCTGGGATAACAAGCATGCACCACCGCGCAGCTGGAGAACTTTTTATATCTTGCAAAACTGAAACTCTACCCATTAAACACAAACTCTCTATTTCCTGCTCACTCCAGTCCCTGGCAACCGCCATTCTACTTTCTGAATACTGACTCATTTTTTAAAAAAACATCTATTAGTGAAAATTTCAAATATATCCAAAAATAAAAAATTTACAAAAAAGGTAGAATAGAACAATGAACTCCCCACACATCCATCATCTAGCTTCAACAACTATTAAGTAATAACCAATCTTATTTCATCTACACCCCCACAAACTTCTCCCTGCTATCGGATGAGTTTTAAGGAAATCCAAGACAATCTCTCACCTCAGTCATAATATTCGGGTCCATATCTCTGTACCTGTTATCTAGCACTAAATAACAAGTTACCCAACGTGCAGGGCTTGCAACATTTATTTATTCACCGCTCTGGGCTCAGCTGGGTGGTTCTTCTGATGGTCTCTCCTGGAGTGACCCTTGCAGTTGGTCATGGCTGGAGTGGGGTTAGAGGGTCTGGGGTGGTGGTGCTGGCTATCAGTGGGGGCTCTTTCTACATCTTTTCTCATCCTTCAATAGCCTGACTTGGACTTTATTATGTGGCAATAGGAACATTCTACTTTGTTTTATTTATTTTTTTTAATATTTCCTTAGTTGTTAATGGACCTGTATTTTATTTATTGATATGTGGGCTGGGAATGGAACCCAGTGCCTCACACATGCTAGGCAAGGGCACTGCCACTGAGCCAACCCCAGCCCCAACAACAGGAAGCATTTTCAAAAGATTAAAGTGGCATCTGCAAGAGCTCCTGAGGCTGGGCTCCTAAACCCACACAGCTGTGTCCTCCTGTGTGGAAGGAGAGGCAGCCCTCTGGGGCCCTTTGATAAGCCACACGTCCCATTCATGAGGGTAGCACCCCAATGACCTAGTCACCTGCAAAGGCTCTGCCTCCTAATACCATCACCTTGCGGGTGGGGATTTCAGCATGTGAATTTGGGAGGGCACAAACGATCAGATCGATCAGATCGCAGTAGCCTCTTCTGAGAAAGGATGGATTTAATCTACTGCAACTTGTTTTCTAATTTGCTGAATCATAAGGCTGAACCCCTGCAAACCTACATGAGGATCTTGAATGTGTTTGTGGTAAGCCATGACGGTGTTACCCCTGTTGGCCAAGCACGCCGAGGCAAGGTCAGAGTAGAAGTTAGAAGTTTATTAAAGGACAGCAAAAAAGATTTCTCCCGGAGGAAGAAGGGGACCCCCAAGAGGTGGAATCCGTGGAAGTGCGGTTGTCTCCCCTTTTTATAGTTTTGGTGATGGAATGTAGGTGGGAAGGCCCGAGGGGTGGGACACAGGTGGGCCAAAGAAGTAATCTGGGCAGGAAGGACTGCATTATCACTTCTTGGGATGGGCTATCTCCAAATCTGTTGGGGGCTGTTTCCTGGGTTCCATTAACATTTCTTTGGGGTGGACTTTGGCCTAGGGCCTTTCCGGGGACTTCATTAACATTCCATGAGTTGTCCTGCGTTTCTGTGAATCATTGTCAGCATGGCCTCCATTTTAGATTTCACTGGATATGATATTAGACCCGATTTACCTAACTACACTGACTACCTAACTTTAAATCTGGCTTCAACGGCTGCACACTACATCAGTCTGTAAGTGGCCCACAGACCCCAAAGCAGAAAGGGGCCAAATGCAGTCTCTATCCCCTCCCCATGTCTTTTTTTTTTTTTTTTTTTGGTGCTGAGGATCAACTTCATGTGTCCTATGTAGATAAGTTTTCTACCAGCACTGAGCTACATCTCTAGCCCCCATGTTATTTTCAATAGTAGAGAAACTTTATTAACAAAGTCATTAGTACCTAAATGTCCTTATCAACAGCAAAAAGTCTCTTAGAAAAGGGACTCAAAATGAACAAAAGGCAGAGAAAATTTACAAATAAAGTCTAATGAACCAGGCATGGTTCATAGTCTATAATCCCAGTGACTCAGGAGGTTGAGGCAGGAGGATTTCAAGTTCAAGACCAGCTCAGGCAATTGAGTAAGACCCTGTCTAAATAAATAAACAAATAGAGCTGGGGATGTAGTTCAGTGGTTTAAAGAGAGAAAAACTATGAGCTCTTTTGAGGGCAGAAATGGTCATGGGAACAAGGAGGCAGCATTGCATAGTGGAAGTCAAAAGGGTTAAGAACTCTGGCATTGAAGGCATTGGAGTAGATAGTTTGACCCCCTTGCTACTGTGTGACCTTAGACAAGTTACTTAACTTCTCTGAACCTTAATTTCTTCATAGTGTTAATTTGGAAGTTAAATGAGATAATGTGTACAAAAGTACTTAGCAGCAAGCCTGGCACATTCAAGCTATTATTAGGACCCATGTAGCGGTCATCTTTATATTTCAAACTCAAAGTACTTAGCACATTCACACAGTTAATCAATGTTTATTCAATGAATGCTAATGGACTACCAGACTGAATTCGATGAGCTAAAATCTCACATGGTCTCCCTGAGTACCTCTCTTAGAAACAGTGCTCCGGCCATTCATGTAATCCCACTGCTGCCTGTTTGGCCCCAGCTGAGGAAACCAAGCATGGGTACCTCATTCTGACCTGGACAATGCGATGGGGTTGAGCCCTGAAGCTGTGAGGTCCTGCAGACCAGAGGTTGACAAACCACAACCCTCGGCCCAAATCCCTCCACTGATTTTGTAAAGAAGATCTTATCAGAGCATTGCTTAAGTATCCTCCGGGTGCTTTTGCATGCAGGAGTGCAGACTGCAAAGCCTGGGACCCTCCCCTCCTGTCCTCCTACAGAACAGGTTGGCTAGTCCCCAGAAGACCAACACCTGGCTGTCAATTTCATCCATTTGCATATTAAAAAGAGAAGTTAATGCACCACAGAGCATCTGGCCACAGAAAGCAAGAGAACACAGTGGGCAGGGGAGAAGGCAGGCCAGAGCCACTTCCCGGGGGTCCACTCCCGGGTCGGCAAGGGGGTGCCAGCTGTCAGCTGTACCCTCAGTGCCCACCAAGGGACCTCCGGTGGACTCCTGAGCATCCTCCTGACCGCTGCCTTTCCCAGAGCTCCAAGAGGTGCTTAATCCAAGATGGGACAAGGTGGAAGCCATAACGTGATCTATGACCTAACTTTGCAATACATAAGTAAAATAAAGGTTCATCAAAGAACATGCTGTTCTTTCCTGTTGGTGAAGGCCAAGTCCATTCTGCATAGGAGGGCCCTAAACCTGGGCGTGAATACAGGGCGGTGAGAATCCAGGAAGCCGAGGTCCCTCTGGATTTCATGCAGAGGAGTTGATGAGACTCCCGAGTCCTCTGAGAACCACCTGCTCTGTTTTGCCTTGAGGGAACAAGTACATTTCTATATCCTCCAACAAATTAACCTTAAGAAGATGATGGAGAAAGAGATACTACATTTTGGCCCATCATTTCTTATCAAATGCAGTGGGCTCTGGGGTCTCACCCTGCCAGGGACTTTCTTGGTAGCCTAGTGTCTCCCTGGCATGTGGCTGCACCCTAGCTGCTGCTTGTCTAAACATCAGGCCCTGAGGGTCTGGCTACAGACAGAAGAGACAATGTTTCAGCTCCCAGAGTTTACACTCTAGCATGGAGAGACAGACACCAAAGAAATGTGGGACAGGGGCTGAGGTTGCAGCTCAGTGGTAAGTGTGCTTGTCTAGTACATGTGAGACACTGGGTTTGATCCTCAGCACCCCATAAAAAAAAATCAGTAAAATAAAAGTCCATCAACAACTAATATTAATATATATATGTATATATATACATACATGCATATACACACACATTTATTTAAATGCAGGACATGCATTGATAAATATAATTAAAACTACCTGGGTACAGTGTCGCACACTTGTAATCCCAGCAGCTTGGGAGGCTGAGGCATAATGATTGCGAGTTCAAAGCCAGCCTCAGCAATTTAGTGAGGCACTAAGCAACTCAGTGAGACCCTTTCTCTAAATAAAATACTGTAAGGAGCATCTGCCATAGACATGCTGGGTCATGCTGGGACTTACTAAGGAACAGCAGCCATTGAACTGCTTAGCCATATCTGCTTGCAATTGATGAAGAGCTGTGAGGGGCACTAGCCATAGGCAGGCTTAGCAATGACTGGTTACTACTAGTAGGGAGCAGAGCTCCCTAGACATGTGCAAAGAACATTCCCAGTTGCAATTGCACCTCCCTGGACATAACCAATGGGCATTGACTTTCGCTGGGTGTAACCAATCACCAACATACACCACCAACTTAGAACTGTATTTAAATTACTGATCCTGCCACATTGAAGAGTTTTGCTCCAAGGACATCAGTGGGACTGGCTGCCTTGCTGTCTGTCCCTGGACTGACTCCACCATTCCCTGATGTCCAGCCATCGGCTGGAGAAAACCACCCAGACAGAGACAACATCTGCTCTTTGGCTTAGAGAAGTGACGTGGCATTGGAGGTATTTTGGGGCTCGTGGTTGCCCTAGGATTGTGTGATTTGCTTCTAGTGTCTAATTAGCTTGCACTGAATGCTAGTTGGGGTGCTCCCGCACACCCAAAACTTTTTGCATTAATTGTTTTTGATAACTGGTGTGATCCAATATACGCTTGCTTGCATTTAAAGACAGTATCAGCTCACTGTAATTACTAATAGCGCTACTTGCTGGCAACAAATACAAACAAGGCTGGGAGTGTGGCCCAGTGGTTGAGTGCCCCTGAGTTCATTCCTGGTACCAAAAACAAAATAAAAACAGATGATTAACTATTTGATAAAGAGTGTGAGGAGATTCCCTCTGCCGAGATGGTATTTGAGTCAAGACCTCAGAGAAGGAGTGAACCATGAGAATTTGGGGGGACAAAAGCCCCCAGGAGTTTGGCTGTCAAGTCAAGAAATGGGCAGAAGGAGTAAAATATGGAATCAAGAGTCTTTAAGATATGACTAGAGTCGGGTGTGGTGACACCTGCCTGTAATTACAGAGAGTTAGGAAACTCAGGCAGAGGATCTCAAATTCAAGGTCACCCTCATCAACTTTGTGAGGCAAAAAATGAAAAGGGTTTGGGGATGAAGTTAGTGGAGAAAAAAAGAGGAGAGTGAGGGTGAGAGAAATGGACTAAAACATGTCCATCGCCAAGGAGCAACTTGTAGGTCTGGGATTCAGGAGAGGCAAGGGTGAAATTCCAAAGGCTAAAGGGAGAAAAAAAAAAAAAAAAAAAATCAGCCTCGAGGGTTTGGGTGGACTCCCCACAGGAGCTAGAAGTCAGATTCAGATGCAAAGAGAAGCAGGTGCAAGACTTGGAGTTAAGAAGACACAAACACTCCTTGGGTTGCTTCTGGAATCCCAATGGAATGGGAGGATCTGAGGGATGGCCTCCGGGTTCAGAAGGTTTGAGAAAAAAGAAGAAGATAAGGAATGGGTGGCTATTCCGGAGGTGCAGTCAGCAAATGCCTAGGGTTGTGCTTCTGCATTTTAATGTGAAAGGGAATCCCCTGGGGACTTTGTTCCCAAGCAGTTGTGGACTCCCTGGTCTGAGAGCCCTGCCAGAGTCTTTGCAACAAGCTCCCACGGAAGCCTGCACCATTGGTAAAAGTAACACCACCCTTCAAGTAGGAAGGGTATTAAGTAGGATTTGGAGCAAAGAATAGATAACTTTGAGGGGTGTGGCCACCAACAAGAAGCGAGGTGTTCTCCTGCTGCTTACCTAAGGGCTGGACTAAGGAGGGAATGGTTGGGGGTATCCGTGGCTGCAGAGAGAGACAGGGGTAGTGGTTTTTATGGAAGTGCTTTTAATGCGGTACCATTCAATCTGAGATGACTGCTACAGTTTGGGTCTTAAGTGTCCCCAGGGTAGTGGAACCCCTAAGAGGTGGGGCCTAACTAGAGTTTCTGGGCAAGTGCCCTTGAAAGGGACGGGTTTCTTCTTCTCTATTTTGTGTCCCGGCCATGAACAGTTTACTCTGTCTTCTGCATTCCTGGCCACCACAAGGCCCAGAAGCAATGGAGCCAATTGATCATGAACTGAAACATCCAAAATTGTGAGTCAAGATTAAACCTTTCATTACATTTTTTTTTTTTTTTTGTACCGGGAGATTGAACCCACCATGGATGCTTTATCACTGAACTTCATCCCCAGCTCTTTTAATTTTTTAAAAAACATTTTTAGATGGGTTTGGGATGTGGCTCAAGTGGTAGCGCATTCGCCTGGCATGCGTGAGGCACTGGGTTCGATCCTCAGCACCACATACAAATAAAATAAAGATATTGTGTCCACCTAAAACTAAAAAATAAACATTAAAAAAAATCATTTTTAGTTGCCAGTGGATCTTTTATTTTATTTATGTATTTCTGTGCGGTGCTGAGACTCAAACCCAGGGCCTCACACATGCCAGGCAAGCCCTTTACCACTGAGCCCCAACTCCAGCCCTCATTTAAAGTGTGGACTCCAGACTAACAACAGCAGCATAACCGAGAACTTCTCAGAAACGCACATTCTCAGGCCCCATCCCAGATTTTCTGAATCCTAAGCCAAGAACAGAGCCCTGCTGGTGCTGGGGATTGAACCCAGGGCCTTGTGCATTCGAGGCAATGCTCTCTACCAACTGAGCTATATCCCCAGTCCCCATGCAATGTGAATTTTCAAAATGGTCACTTAGGGCAGTGGAGACGGAGTGGATGGAACTATAGCTTGGTGGGAAAGGACAAGGTCAGGGTAGGGGGAGTTGGGATGAGGGAGGGAAGGAGCCAGGTTTCCAGGAGGAGGAAGTGGGTAAATGGGGGTATCCCGCACAGTGGTGGGAAAGGTTAAAAGAGGAGCTAGGCTGCAAGGCAAGGTCAAGGATTTCGGCTGTCCACGGTACAGGGCAAAGATGTGCCAGAGAAGTCAGCTGGATAATAAAGCTGTGGGTAAGAACCACTTTCCACTGCTGTAGTTCGCAGTCTGAAATCCAAGGTGTTCTCTTCTGGGAGGCTAGGCTGGCTGCTGTGAGACATGATGTGACAGGCGACAGTGACACTGTTCCCGAGCAACCTGGTCCTGCTGTGTGAGAACCAGCCCCGAGGTGCTGTGAGACTAAGGAAGAGGCAGACAGAGTGCAGTTTATCAGAGACTACTGACACAAGCATGGTCCCAGGCAGCATCAAGGCCTGGTGGATTTCTGCCATTTGGGTCAGCAGGAGGTCAGAACACTATGCATTTCAGTTTTATATATAACTAGAAGGCATCAGTAACAAAACAAATAAATAATAAGTCTAAGGAAGACTAATAGGACTAGAGGAAGTGGATCAGAGGGAGGAAGGAGGGAAGGGAAACCGGGACTGAAATAAGAGAAAACTATGTTATACGCATTGGTGGGTATGTATAATTATAATACACTAAAAGAAAAAAAAAGTTCAGGATAAAAGTAACTTCATCCAAGACAGAATGAACCTGGTTTATCTCAAGCCAGTATCAAAGACGTCAGGCACATTCCTGGTGCTGATAACACAGGGGGCCAGGTCAGAAAGCTCCACATACCACTCTAAAGGTTTTGTTTATCTGGGAAACTATGTGGGGAAAACAGGCCAGGGTTTCTCAGAGGCAACCATGGTGGTTATGACTCAACATGGTGGCTGTCAGGTCAAACGGAATCCCTTGACCCTGGAATAGTTTATGGCTGAGGACATGGTGGAAAGAGCCCTGAGCTTGGATGACAGAGGGCTCGTCCTCTGGGATTAAGTGGTTTCCTAGCAAGTCATTTGACCTTTGTGAGCTCATTTCCACATTTCTGGAATGGGGATTATGATATCCATCCTAATCACCTAAAGAGACCACTCTCAGAGACAAATGAACCTGTGCAAATTAAAATGCATTGATAATTCTAAATTGTTTACAAATAAAAGTCAGATAGCATTCTAAAAATTATTCTAATATTCTAGTATCAAAACTGTCATATCACTTGCTGTGATATGACAGCAGAGGAAAGAGGGCCAATCCCTCCAAACTCATTTTCCTTCCTGACTGAGGTCAGTTATTTAAGTGGATCTTGTGGCTATAAAAATGCAAGTATACCTTGGAAGGTAACAGGGTTAATACCCCCAAAATATTCACCATTTATGTATCATATACCATGTGCTGGTGCTTCATGTCCATCTTTTTATGTCCCCTGAAGGATTCCTGCACACTGGATATTCCCGTCCTCATTCTACAGCTGGAGGACACTGGTCTCAGAGGCCAGGAGATTCATCCCAATTCAGAGTTTGTAGAGGACAGAGCCAGCCCTTGACTCTCTCCTACCTGGTCTGATACTGTGCTCTCTGGTCCTGCAGGCATTTTTGGATGGGCAGGGTTAGGACACCAGGCACCCATCTTGGGGAGGGGAGGTCCTCCAGGAACAGAGACAAGGGTGCTGACTGGGTTCAATAAAATCTACAAGGCACAGGAACTGTTCTGCAGACCTTCTGCTCTTGTATTGTGACTTTATTTTTAAGGACCTTTCAAATGTCTCAGCCTTCCACAGCATCCAATGTTTACTGACACAGTGTGATGTCATCTTTCAACAAAGATACCAAGAGAAGAAAGGGGTCCGGGAGGACCCTAGAGGCTGTAGGGCCCCCTAGCGTCTGCTAACAGGTAAAGCAAATGTAGAGCAAGGAGCCAGGAAAGGTTCAGCCGCCTTGCGGGGTCTCTGTTCCATGGCTCTCAATACATTTTGCACATGAACAGCATTATGCCTGTGAACTTTGGTGTGGCAGGAGACCTGTTAGAGTAATTTCAAGGCTGCAGTAATTGATGACACCAGCTTGTGACACAAGAGACTAGCAGAGCCAGAAAGGAGCCATATTCCTTATTTTACAACACAGAGAGGACAAGGGCCTTGTTCAGAGGCTTAGCATTGCTTAGTGAAATAGAAGGAACTGGAATCTCTGCCTCCCAGTGTGTTCCCTGATCATTCTAATCATCTTAAAAATTACTGTCACAAGGAAATGAGGTTGGCCAAATTGTTTTATGTTCATGCATAAATGTGTCACAATGAGTCCCACTATTGTGTATAATTATAATGTACCAGTGAAAAATAAATTGAAACAAAAAAAACAAAAAGAACTCCCACAAAATCAAACACCACCAACTCCAGAGAGGATTCACATCTTTTGCACGAGCATGGCCTTCATTGAGAGCTATTTTTTTAAAATATGTTCTCTCCTGTTGAGTGACACTCTGCTGGGTCACACATGCCCTGTGGGCAGCACTGGGAGAGTTCCATCTTTCCACAGCCTTGGCACAGAGCTTCCGTGTGGGCTTTGAAGTGTTGGCCGGAGGTTGTCTGGGTGATGGCAGGAAGGAGTTGGGGAGTATCATGACCTGAGAAACCTTTGAATACAAATTCAGTGACACAGAGCATCAAATTAACATTGGTCAGTTTTTCTGGCCCACAGGGCTATGTCTTGCAGAAAAACTTCCGTTGCCCAGCAAGGTGGACATGAGAAGTCCATTATGTAGCTCCACCGTTGTTGTGTTTTTACATTGCCATAAAATAATTGTGCATATTGATGGAATACAGTGTAGGTTTCTGTTTTTTTGGTACTGCGGTTTGAACTAGGGCTTCCCTACCACTGAGCTATATCCCCAGACCTTTCCTTTTTTTCTTTTGAGACAGGGTCTCATTAAATTGCTGAGGCTGGCCTCAAACTTGGGATCCTTCCTGCGTCAGCCTACTGATTTGAGCTGGGATTAAAGGTGTGGGCTGCTGTGGCCGGCGAGATGTGATATTTCCATATGTGTATGCCTCGTGTAATGATTAGATCACCTCAAACATTTATAATTCCTTTGAGCTGGGAATATAGAAAATCCTCTCTTTAGGGCTGGGGTGTGGCTCAGGTGTAAAGCACCTGTCTAGCATTCACTGAGGGGTTCGATCCCCAGTACCACAAAAAGAAGAAGAAGAAATAATAATAATAATCCCTTTTTTTTTTTCCCCCAGTAATTTTGAACTCGTAGTTTCTGTGTCCTGGCTCCTCCAGTGGAGAGGCAGTAAACAATTAAAATGCCTGCTCCGAAACCAGTCTAAATACTTCTTGGGAGTGGCTGTGGAAATCATCCCATCCTGAAGGGCAGAGAAGGGATCCAGGAAGAACAGGAACTCACCCCCACGGTCTTTCACTTTCAGAATAAGTCGGGCCCGTAACAAAAGTCACCAGGGGATGCAGAGTGGCGGGATTACCCAGGGTCGTGGGGCTGCTCCTCTCTCCCTGGGGTGTTCTGTGGAGCCCGTGAGGAAGTCTGTGCGTCGCTTGGTCCCCCTCTCCCGAGCTGCTAAACCTGGGCTCCCCCTGGCCACAAAGCTGTCTGGCGCAGAGCTTGGAGGCTGGTCACCTGGGTTCACTTCCCACTAGCTGTGTGACCCTCGGTCATTGACTTGATCCCTCTGAGCCTTAATTTATTCCTTTGAGCGGAAGAACAATACTGTTCCGAGTAAGTGGCGCCGCACACCGGGCGTCAGGGCGCGCTCACTGCGGCGCGGGCATACTGGGGGCCTGGCCCGGGTTTACCCCTGTCTGGAAGCCGCGGCAGGGAGTCTGGAGGAGGCTGTAGCAGAGTGGAGACCAGCGCTGCCGGGGGCCACAGAGTCGCTTTGGGGTTTCCTTGGGCCCCGCGCGGCGGAGTCCGGCCGCGGGTTCTGGAGCCAGCGCGCCCCCTAGAGGCCGACCGCGGGAACAAGGTTGGTCCTGAGACCAGGCGGAATGAAAAGCTTCGGGGTCACCTGGGCAAAGGCTCAGCGAGGAAAGGGGACTACCCAGAGTGGGCCTTGTTTTGCCCAGATCTAGAGAAGATCCTATTGCTACCGCAGGACTCCCACGCTTCTGAGCTGATCACCGACGGCTAAACTGAAAAAGCTACTTTTTTTTGTTCAACTAACTTTTTTTTTTTTTTTTTTTTTTTTTTTTTTTGATACCAAGGATTGAACTCAGGGCCACTCAACCACTGAGCCACATCCCCAGCCCTATGTTGTATTTTATTTAGAGACAGGGTCTCACTGAGTTGCTTAGTGCCTCGCTTTTGCTGAGGCTGGATTTGAACTTGTGATCTTCCTGCCTCAGCCTCCCGAGCAGCTGGGATTACAGGCGTGTGCCACCATGCCTGACCTCAACTAACACTGAGTACCTGTTCTGCATTGGTTGTTATTATTATTATTATATATCTTTTGGGTTTTTAATTTTTTAATTTTTTAAATTTGTTTTAATTAGTTATACATGATGTTAAAATTCCTTTAGACACATTGTACACAAATAGAGCACAACTTCTTCCTCTGGCTGTCACTTATATTATTATCTCATTTAAACTTTTCAGAAACCTTGTGAAGGAGAGTTTAAATTTTGTCTTTGTTTCTTTTCTTTTTTAAACATCAAATTGTATACTTTATTTTTATGTGGTGCTGAGAATCGAATCCGTGCCTCAAATGTGCCAGGCAAGCAATCTACCACTGGGCCACAACCCCAGCCCATCTTTGTTGTTTCTTAACCTTTATTTTTAAACTTTTTTTTTTTTTTTTTTTGTGTGTGTGTGTGTGTAAATGGACACAATACCTGTATTTTATTTATTTATTTTTATGTGGTACTGAGGATCGAACCCAGTGTTTCACATGTGGTAGGCAAGTGCTCTACCACCGAGCTACAACCTCAGACCTCTTTGATGTTTCTGCTAAGTTCACTGAAACACTCTCAGAAATTATTTGAACACAACTGAAACATGGATACATGGAAATTTGTATTAGTTTGCTGTAGGTCTAACAAGCAAGTGTTGTTAGTCCAACAAAGTGAAAAGAAAAAAAAAAGGGAGGTGGTTGTTCAAACAACAGAAAAGCCTCATAACTAGTTCTGAGAGCTGGAAGTCTGAATTCAAGGTCTTGGTAGGTAGGGTTGGTTCCTCCTGGGAGCTGTGAGAGAGGGATGCTTCAAGCCTCAACCCCAACTCCTGTGTGGCTGCTTGCATTTTACATGTGTCCAAATTTTCCCTTTTAAAAAAATAACAGTCTTGTGGAGTTAGGCCCACATAAATTATATCATTTTAATTCGATTACTTCTGTGAAGACCCTATCCTCAGCCAAGGTCACATTCGGAGGCACTGGGGTTAGAACCTCAACATATGAATTTGCAGGGAACATAATCCAACCCATAGCAGGATTTAACCCAGAACTCGAGATTCTAAACCTGGTGATTTCCTGGTGAGAGCAAAAAGTCTAGCTATAGAAGAAAGAATAAATAAACTGTACTGAGTCCACACAATGGAACATTATTCAGCAGTCAAAATAAACAAACTCTACTAGCATATAAAAACATGAATCTTAATAATATAATATTAAGAAGTGATTTCCAAAAGATTACATGCAATGTAATGTCCTTTTTAATAGTTAAAATAACAAGATAAGCAGGTTTCCTTTTTTATGAATATAAATAGATGCAATTAAATTAAATAAATGGAAAGCAAGGAAGTGGAAAATATAGAAATTCAACCTGATGGTTACCTTGAGTGTGGAAAAGCGGAGAGATGAGATGGGAAGACAATTACAATGTTCAGGTGTAAGGTATTGTTGAGGTTTCATTTCTGCATTAGATGGTAGGTTCATGAGTGCTAATCTATATTTTATTTATTATTTTATTATTTATTTATTTATTTTTTAAAATATTTTTTTAGTTGTAGATGGACTCAATACCTTTATTTCATTTTTTAAATGTGGTGCTGAGGATTGAACCCAGTGCCTTCCACATGTGAGGCGAATGTTCTACCACTGAGCTATAGCCCCAGCCCCTTTATTTATTATTTTAAAAACATATTTTTTAGACATTGATGGGCCCATATTTTGTTCATTTATTTATATGCGATGCTGAGAAACGAACCAAGTGCCTCACACATGCTAGGCAAGAACTCTTCTACTGAGTCACAACCCCAGCTCCTCTCTCTCTCTCTCTCTCTCTCTCTCTATATATATATATATATATATATATATATATATATATACATGTCAATATATTATACTTAATGAAAGTGATCACTCAAGGACCACTGAAGAAAGCATATCATAAATAGAATTAGGACTAATCCTAATCCAATCCTATGCACACTCCCCCTAATAGTTGGACTTGCTCAGATGAGTTCATGATTTAACAATTTGGTATTTCTAGCTCACTCTGATTTCTAGGGGCTGGAAACTGGAACCATTTTTTTCCCAGGCTAACTCTGTGACTAACAGTGTGGTTAACCAATCTAGACCAAGCATGCAGGTCTGACTTGTTCAGGATTTAGTGTTCCAACTTAGTTGGAAAGCTGGAGTCATTAAAATAAAGGGAACCAGATACTGAAAATTCATTGAGTTCAAATGAATTAGTTCAGTGGATGGGAAAAAAAGAAAAAAGAAAATCAAAACCAGTTCCTATAAAAAAGAACTTGGGCTGCTGGAACCCTTCTAGAGATGTACAGATAGCAAAATAGCTTTACCAGGAAGTGTATCTCAAAATGAAACCACGATGCTAAGAAAACAAATATCAATCAGGAACTACATTAGGGATTTTTTTTTCTTTAAGCCAACAAAACCATGAGTACAACAAAAACAGGATCTAGAAGAAAAATTTAATTTTCATTGACCCTGGTTAAAATGTAATATTTTAGTTATTTTTTTTCCTGCAAACATTCATACTGTTTTTGAAGTTTTAAAAAGAATATGTTTTAGGCATCTCAAGTATCCCATATTCTGTAGGCAAAAGTAAAGACAGAATTGACAAGAGCACAAATCCTTCTCACTTGACTGTATTTAAGAGGTTCAAGCTGTTCTTTCAATTCATGAGTGAGTTGTTCAGAAACAGTAGAGGGGTTAGGCAAGCTTGAGAGATGAGCACACCCAGAGGAAGAGGTTTGCCAATCCAGGAGCACTGAGCTGTCACGATGGAATTTGCAGGACTTTCTACCTCTGGGGATACGTCATAGGTCTTGAATTCCAGTACACAGGGTATTTCTTACAGTAAGAAAAATGATATGAGAAAAAGAGAAGGTATTATAAGTATGCATCTCATATGTCTTCCTTCTTCTACCCTCTAAATAGAAGGGCAAAGATAATACTGAGCAAATGTTTTTTAGAAAAATGTGATTTCTTCTCATGCTTATGAATTTTTGCCATAGCAATAGTCACTGCTACTGTTTACAGTAGACATTCCTACCCTGAAAACTGAACTCTGAACTATTTGCTATGCTTAGATAAATCACATATTTTCCCTGGTGAGTACAGCCTATTCAGGTTTATACATAACCCTGTGTAACTCCCCAAGAGCTCCTTCCAATCTAAAAGCATGATGTTGGATGTGTTTGTGAAAACTGAGAGGAAAGGGTTTTGCTCTTTAAAAATACTTGCCAAAGAGGGCAGCTAAACGTATGCTTTATTGCTGAATTTGGCTTTGATCAATAGAGGCTCCAAGAATATTGATAAAATAGCAAAAAAAAATTAGGCTTTTTAAAAAATAGAATTTGAGTGAAAAGATGCAGACTGGGAGTGGGAATTTGTCATAATGATAGCAGAATCTTAAAAAAAAACACCCAAATAAATGCAGCTGAGGAACCCTGAGCTTCTCCTGGTTTCTTCCCCTCTAGAAGTTTCAATTCATGCAATATACTAAAATTACTTTGTTATTTCTTGTTTTGCTTTAAAATGGCTAGAAATATCTAAATTGTTCTTACTATTAGGAAAAAATAATCACGAACAGAGCCCAAAAGGTGGCACAAAGCATTGCTTCACAATATTTCATCATGTCATTGTTTTGTCCTGCTCTAGCTACATTCCTTGAGAAGGTCCAGAATATGTCCCTTCACTAAAGCATTAAGAAATGTGTTCTTGGTGCTGGGGATGTGGCTCAAGCGGTAGCGCGCTCGCCTGGCATGCGTGCGGCCCGGGTTCGATCCTCAGCACCACGTACAAACAAAGATGTTGTGTCCGCCGAAAACTAAAAACTAAAATAAATATTAAAAAATTCTCTCTCTGTCTGTCTTTAAAAAACAAATAAAATAAAATAACTAAAAAATTAAATTAAAAAAAAAAAAAGTGTTCATGAGCTCTGTGGCTGCTCTCCGTGGTAGGCCACATAAAACTCTCATCAACATGGTCTCCCTGCCTTGGATAGGGTGATGGGATCTCAGAGTGACAAAAGTAGTGGCAGCATTGAATCACCACAAAGTGGATACACTGCTGTGAAGGATGCCTTGCTTGGCCTGCAGAGGTCTTTGGTGGTGGTTGAGCCGTCACGGTTTTCCTAGGCATGAAATCGATGGGCCATTTACTAGCATATTGCTTGATCTGCAGAGGAAGGAAAAACTCTAGGTCAAG
Organism: Callospermophilus lateralis; assembly: GCF_048772815.1. NCBI lineage: Eukaryota > Metazoa > Chordata > Mammalia > Rodentia > Sciuridae > Callospermophilus > Callospermophilus lateralis. The sequence continues at coordinate 74,554,241 of NC_135316.1, forward strand.
TAGCCAAAGACATGATTTGAGTCATTATAGTGGACAGTCATGGCTGTTGTCCAGTTTGAGATCTAAGTCAGATTACAGGCCCAAAGCTCCTTGATTAAGAAGGAGTCTGATGCCCCGTGAGGAAGAGCCCTGCTATCTCTACACAACTGGAACTATGAGTTCAGAATCAAGGGGTGGAAGTGAGAGTGGTTCTTCTCACTATGATACCTAATAGTCCACTTAGAGCAGATCCCCACTTCTCACCCTGGTAACTTTGTGCTCTGCTGGTTTGAGGCTTACTTCCCCAAAGAGGAAGTCTTTCCATCAGGGGAAACAACAACGGTTCAACTGTATCAGAAGGTGAGACTTCCACATGGTCATTTTGGGCTTTGTATGCTGTTGAACACAGGAAAGGTCTGCTCTTTTGGATGGAGTGATTGATCTTAGTTACCAAAGGAAAATCGAGTTGCTAATGCAAATGGAGACAAGAAGGCCTATGTCTTAAACCCAGGAGATTTTCTGGGATGCCTTTTAGTATTTCCATGCCTGTTAAGGGTCAATGAAAACCACAGAAATAAAGAAACAAAAACCTCAAGCTATTTGACTGGTTAATCCTTTGAGAGTGAAGGTTTGTGTTATGGCACCAGTAGAGGTTCTGGCGGAGGGTAGGGGAAGTATAGAATGGTAATGAGAGAAAGAAAACAGATATTAATAATGACCTCATGGCCAATTAAAGAAACGAGGACGGTATAGTTCTGCATATTTCTCTTTGCTTGTTTTGTGTGTTTTTGTTTTTGTTTGCCAACCATTTTCTTCTCTCTCCCCTTTCCATTTTTACATGGTGCCTTACTTCGCATGGTTTACTCTAGCACCTGGGATGTCTATTTGTAGTGAACCCCTCAGCACATACCCTGCAAACTTCTCTCTCATCCAGTTAGCCATGGTCACACCAGTCTGGCCTGGATCTGAGCCCTAGGAGACAGGTCTCTTCTTTTGTGTCCTGTAGAAGGCCTAAAGCTTAGTAGCTAATCCCTCTAACTATTATTTCCATATTCTTCTCAAGAAGTATTCTTTTTTTTTTAAGAGAGAGTGAGAGAGGAGAGAGAGAGAGAGAGAGAGAGAGAGAGAGAGAGAGAAAGAGAGAGAGAGAATTTTTTTTTAATATTTATTTTTTAGTTCTCGGCGGACACAACATCTTTGTTTGTATGTGGTGCTGAGAATCGAACCCGGGCCGCATGCATGCCAGGCGAGCACGCTACCGCTTGAGCCACATCCCCAGCCCAAGACGTATTCTTTTTAACTCTTAACAGGCCAATTCTCTTTTTCTCCAATCCCCTGTGATAGTTGATAATTATTTATACTAAAATTTCTCTGTTAAAATTACTGTTTCTGTTTCATTTCTGTCTGCCAACTATACCCCGATACATAAGAAAAAAATTGTAAAAATATGAATATTAACCCTGTTGTGGACTGAACTATGTCCCCTACCCGCAAACACAAAATATGTTGAAGTCCTGGGCTGGGATTGTGGCTCAGTGGTATCGTGCTTGCCTAGCGCATGTGAGGCCCTGGGTTCGATTCTCAGCACCACATAAAAATAAGTAAACAAAATAAATGTATTGTGTCCAACTACAACCAAGAAATAAATTTTTACAAATTGTTGAAGTCCTCATCTGCAGAACCTGGGAATGAGATTTTATTTGAAAGTAGGGTCATTGCAGATGTAATTAAGATGAGGTAATGCTGGATAAGGTGGGCTCCTGATCTGATATGACTTGGTTCCTTATAACAAGATATTTGTGTGAAGACAACGGGAGAATTCCAGAGGATGATGGAGCAGAGATTGGAGTGATCTATTTATGAGCCAAGGAATCCCACATGTTACTGGGAATCACCAGAAGCTGGCAGAGCTAAATTTCTTCCTCAAAAACTCTAATCTTGAACTTACAGCCTCTGGAACTGTGAGCCACCACATTTCTGTTGTTTCAAGCCATTTAGTTTATTGTGGTACTTTGTCATGCAGCCTTAGAAAACCAATATAGACCCTGAGGTCGGGCCATGCACAAAAATTAGTCTAAAACAGATCATAGGGGCTTGGTAACTTAGTGATAGAGTGTACACCTAGCATGATTGAGTCCCCAGGTCCAAGCCCTAGCACCAAAATCGTTTTTTAAATGGATTGCAGATCTAAATATAAAATCTCAAACTGTAAAGTTTCTAGAAAAAAAAAAAAACATGAGAAAAAACATTGTTTTCTGGGGGTAAGCAAAATTTTCTTAGAGCACAAAATAAGCAATAAAAGTTGATTTATAAGTTGGACTTCATCAAAATATAACATATTGGCTTTTTGAAAATCACAGTTAAGAGAATGAAAAGGCAAACCACAGGCCAGGAGAGAATAATGACAACAAATCTATCAGATAAAGGGCTTATGTCTAGAATATATAAAGTGCTCTTACCATTCAATAAAAAGACAAACAATTCAACTAAAAATTGGACAAAATATTTGAATAGAGACATGATCCCTTCAAAAACATATGAAAGGATGCCCAATATCAGTCATTAGGGAAATTAAGATTAAAATCACACTTAAATAGCACTATATTCCGCTTAGAACTACCAAAATTAAAAAGGCTAACTAACAAGTACTGATGAGGAGGTAAAGCAGGCAGAACTCAGCACTGCCAGGGGACACATACAATGGCACCATCCATTCTAGAAAACAGTTTGGCAGTTTCTTTGAAATTCAAATTCACAAATCTAGCTGGGCAAGTTGGCACATGCCTATAATCTCAGTGGCTCGAAAGGCTGAAGCAGGAGGATCCTGACTTCAAAGCCAGCCTCAGTAAAAAGCAAGGCCCTAAGCAGCTCAGTGAGACCCTGTCTCTAAATAAAATAAATACAAAATAGGGCTGGGGATGTGGCTCAGTGGTTGAGTGCCCCTGAGTTCAATTCCCTGTAGCCAAAACAACACCAACAACAAACCCCAAATATACAAATCCCTTCAAGTTGATCATTCTGACCCTAACAGAAAAAGTCTGTCTACACAAATATTCATGGTAACTTTATTTGTAATGGCCCCAAACTAGAAATAACTCATATCTATGAATATGAGTAACCTAGTTGTGGTATAGCCATGCAATAGAAGAGTATTAGGGGTAGGGGGAAGAAAAGGGAAACTGCTGATTTACACACACAGATAAATCTCAAAATAATTATGCTGACTAAAAGAGGCCAAAGAATACACACTTATATAAAATCCTAGGAAATAAAAGCTAATCTGTGTAGATGGAATGTGGATGAGTGGTGGCCTAGGACAGGTTGCTTTTAAGTGAGTTGAAGGAAGGGAGGGACTGCAGAGAAGTACAAGGGAACTTTGGAGGGCGGTGGAAATGCTCAACATCTTGTTTGTGCAAATGATTTCACGGTAGTATTTTTTTTTAACCAAAACTTATCAAAAGGTACGCTTTAGCTGGGTGCAGTGGCCCACACCTGTAATCCCTGCAGCTTGGGAGGCTGAGGCAGGAGGATCTCGAGTTTAAAGTCAGCCTCAGCAATTTGGCGAGGCCATAAGCTGCTCGGCAAGACCTTGTCTGTAAATAAAATATTTTTAAAATGCCTGGGGATGTGGCTCAGTGGTTAAGTGTCACTGAGTTCAATCCCTGATCCTCCCCACAAATAAAGTAGACAGTAAACATCTGCAGCTTATTATGCAAAATTATGTATAATACAGTAAACTGGGGGAGGAAAGCAATGGATATGGGCATGGGTCGGCACCATGGATGTCTCACCCTTTCTCATTTTCTGAAGTGTGTTGAGTTCCTCAGTCAGATAAAATAGCCACCCTCAATTCAGCCACATGGAAGGTTCTTTCTTGTCCATTGTCCTCCCTGGTACCCACACTGGGACACAGTGGTACAGGGACACTGTGGAGGATCCTCTGTGCTTTTTGTCTTGGCAGCTCCTGTCCCAAGGGTAGTTGGTGGACATGTGGAATTGTATAATCACAGACTCTTTTTTCCCAGGTGTAGAGTTTCCCAGCAATACAGTGCTCTTTTAAATAAATTTTTTAAAGTTGTCAATGAACCTTTATTTTATTTTATTTATATGTGGTGCTGAGACTCAAACCCAGTGCCTCACACATGCTAGGCAAGTGCGCTACGGCTGAGCCACAACCCCAGTCCACAATGCAATGCTTTTAAGCCTTACTTGACTGCCTTTTGAGTGCAGTTTGAGGAGGGGTCATTAACTATTAACACAAGAATTCTTGCTGAGCCATGAAAAAGGATCCAACTTTTGAGGTTGCTTACTCTTAGGGACAGACAGTTCTAGTAGCATGATGTAGACACCACCCCAGAATGACGTGGAAGCTGAGGGGGTTAGTGTACCAAGAATACAACTCCTACCCCTGGCAGCAGCCCACGCTGTGATGTCTCAAATAAGGTGGGGGTAGTGGTTTCTTATTTTCACTGGACGCAGTGAAGTGCTGGGGACTAGGCTTTCCAATCCTGGGCTTCTCTTTTATCATCAGTACATCACCTAAAGTAAGGATAGTGTGATAAAGATTTTCAATAATTATGTATAGGATGTTCAAAGAGAAGAATAAAAGCTATTAAAGGGGCTGGGGCTGGAGCTCAGGGGTAGAGCCCTTGCCTTGCATGTGGGATGTGCTGGGTTTGATCCTCAGCACCACATTTAAAAAAAAAAAAAAACAAATAAAATAAAGCCATGCTGTCTATCTACAACTACATTTTTTTTAAAAAAGCTATTAAAATGAATGAGAAATTATAGAAGAAAAGCAGGCAGAAATTAAACTAGTTAAGTGTGAAAAATAGCAAAGGGGAGATAAAGAATAGAAGCAGTGTGTACTGATAGCTTTTTTTTTGCAGAAATTTTGCTCTAAAAGGGAACAGAGAAATGAGGAAATAGCTAAAAATAAATGAGTATCTTAAAAAATAAGATGTGCTAGGGTCTCTCTGCTAATAGAAATGCATGCCCTGTGATTCAGCAATTTTATTCTTAGGAATAAAATCAACAGAAAGGATAGTACATGTGCACAAAAATGCATGAGTAGAACCGTCCATAGTAGCATTATTTGTAGGAACTCAAGCTGGAAACAATCTAAATATCCATAGCAACAGAGTGGTTATGCCTTAGTCTATTCTGTGCTGTTATAACAAAACACCCGAGACTGGGTAGTAGCATGATGTAGATTATAGAGACCAAAAATTTATTCTCTCACAGTTCTGAAGGTTGGGAAGTTTAACATCAAGGTGTCTACAGGTGAGGGCCTGCTTTCTCTGCTTACAAAATGACAGCTTAAATTCTGTGTTATAGGGCAGAAGAGCAGACGAGAGCAGGAACCCATTCTCATAAGCCCTTAGCCCATCACGGCATTAATCTATTCATGACTGCCCTTATAACCTAAACACCCCCATTGGACTTCACCTCCCAATACTGTAACATTGGGGATTAAGTTTCCAAAACATGAATTTTGCAAGGAACAAAAACATTTAAACCATAACAAAGTATGAGATAGTAAAAATAATGAATCTATAAAACATTAAAAATGCAATTGGATATATATATATATATATATATATATATATATATATATATATGTATATATACAGTTATATACATAACATGGGTAAATCTCATAAATATATTGGAGAAAAAGGTGCCAGACACAAAATTGTGGTTGTCTTTGGGCAGGATAGAGGGGTAGTAATTAGAAGTGGGCATCAGAAAGGCTTCTTGGATTCTGGTAATGCCCTATTTTCTGAACTGTGTGGTGGTTAAATATATGGATGCACTTTGTGATAATCAAGTTGTTTATTTTTTCAAAAAATTGAGTCAAGTTCATATGACATAAAATTGACCATCAGCCATCGTAAAATAGACAATTTTGTGACATTTAAAATAGACATTTAATGTATTTACAATGTTGTACAACCACAACCTCTACCTAGTTCAGAGATGTTTTCATCACCCTAAGTGGAAACCATATATCCATTGAGCAGCTGATCACTTTTCTACGACCACGTTTTATTTCAGTTAAAAATTCTGGTTTCTGGGGCTGGGGTTGTGGCTTAGTGGTAGAGAGTTTGCCTAGCATGTGTGAGGCACTGGGTTCGATTCTCATCACCACATATAAATAAATAAAATAAAGGTCCATTGACAACTAAAAAATGTTTTTTAAAAATTTCTGGTTTCTTTAAAAATGCAAACAGGCAGGTCCATGTGTGGTTTTCCCTCTAGCAACATTGAGCTGCTTAGATTCCCATAAGGTAGAGAGAGTAAGAAGAAGGGAGCCAGGCCAAGGGACTGAGGGTATTCATAAGGAAGCTGCTGTAAAAGCAGCCCATGAAATCTAGGCTGGCCAAGGAGAATGAAGTCATGATGCTGCTGATGAATATCAAGTCATGGTAGGACGAATGGACTGGAGCTTCTGGTAAGACTGAAGAAGTGTGATGGTGTATGCACTGTAGTGGGTGACCTTGGAGGAAGGTGGTGGTAGTCAGAGGGTAGGATGCTTTAATAATGATTTCAGAGGTGGGTCATTTCTGGTGATCTCCAGGGAGCCATCACAGGAGTGGGTTCCTGAGGCAGAATGGAGAAAAGGTCATTGGAGACCTGTGAGTTAAAGACCTCAGTGGACAGGGTGTTGTTGAATGGTTCAGTAACATTGTATTAGGTGGTTCCAACCAATCAACATTGAGGTCACTGAGAATGGCTAAGAATGATGTGACTGGAATTGGGAGGGAGGAAGGCATGAAGTCGGGGGCTCCATGTCTCCTGGGTGGAGGGTAGGGCCAACAGTAGCTCACAGCTTTGAGGAGGAGGGACTAAGGGAGTTAGATGACCTGATGTTTAGAAGATCTGGGGAACTGGGAGGAGGGTGGACAAATTGGAAAGTGAAGCTGCAAGTGGTGAGGACATTGCCTGAGTGCCTTGTCTCTTCAGGAACGGCCAGGTTTCACTTAAGGCAGGAGAAAAGATGGAGGGCATGGTTGGGTTTAAGAGCATAGAGAAGAGTTCTGAGAACACAGCTAGATGTAGATACAATGCTCGTATCCAACTGGAGGAAAGACAGGGCATCAAAAAGGCAGGTAGATTGGAAGTAATGGGGAGGTGTGCCCAGCTGGTAGTGAATCTGTAGAAAACAGGATTTGGAGACAGGATGGAATTCAGTCTGAAGATACAGTTGGGGTGAGAGTAGTAACCAGACCTGATGCTCTATGTTCTGGCAATTTCTCTCCAGGAAACCACTAATGACAAAGTGGTGCTTTGGATGCTTAGGGACTAGATCACCTTCCTAATATATGGTAATAACTTATAAATGTCTAAGTGTGCCCTTTTTTCTTTCTGATAGGCCCTATCCTTAATCAAATGTTGGCTATCTCCATAAGGAGGCACATGCTACTGTGGTTTATGCCATGAAGATTAATTTAGAAAGATCATTAACTGAGGCCCTTTACTTTTATTGATTTTCTGAATTACTGAGCAAGTGAAATCACAATTATTATGGCTCTCAAGATTTTCTTTTTTCTGGGCTGGGGTGCTGGGGTTGTGGCTCAGAGGTAGAGCACTCGCCTAGCACGTGTGAGACACTGGGTTCGATCCTCAGCATCACATAAAAATAAACTAAAGATATTGTGTCCACCTATAACTAAAAAATAAATATTTAAAAAATATTTTCTTTTTTCTTTAATATTGGAAAGTTCTTTGGAAAGCATATATCTAACATTCAAAACTCAACAATAATAAAACAACCACCCAGTTAAAACAATGGATTGTTCCACCAAAGAAGATATACAAATTAGCAAACTCATGAAAAAAATCTCAACATCATTAGTGATTGGGAAATGCAGACTAAAACCACAATGAGATACTTCTACACACTTTCAAGAATTGCTAAAATTAAAGATTGACAAGGATGTGGAAGAATTGGAACTTCATACACCTCTGGTGGGAATATTAAATGGTTAAATGTTGGAAAACAGTCGGGCAGTTTGGTGAAAAGTTAAAACCACATGATCCAGCCCTTCCACTCCTAGGTACCTACTATGAGAAATGAAAGCGTATGTCTACTTTATGCTTGCACACCAATGTTCTTAGAAGCATCATTATTTGTAGTAGCCCTGAACAGGGAACAACCACATATCCATTTAAACGTGAGTAAATGAATTGTGAGACATCCATGTAATGGAGAAGTATTGGCAATAAAAAGGAATGCATTATTGATATACATAATGGCATGGATGATTGATCTCAGAATAGTTAGGTTGAGTTTTTTTTTTTAATTTTTTTTTAGTTATAGATAGACACAATACCTTTATTTTATTTATTTTTATGTGATGTTGAGGATCAAACCCAGTGCCTCACACATGCTAGAGAAACCCTCTACTACTGAGCTACAACCTCAGCCCCCAGTTATGTTGAGTTTTGAAAGAAGGCAGACCCTTTCTATTAAAAAAAGATTATATAAAGAATGATTCCATTTATATAAACTTCTAGATTAAAACTAATCTGAGATTCCAAGGAATTTATCAATAGCTACTACAAAGGGTTGGGGGAAAGAGAGAGATGGGAAAAGGGTGAATTAGACCATTTTCAGCTACTACAACAAAATACCTAAGTCTGAGTAATTTATAAAGACAGAAGTTATTTTAGCTCATGGTTCTGGAGGTTCAAGGACATGGCACCAGCATCAGGTTGGCTCTGACGAGGACGTCATGGTGGATGACATCACAACAGGAGCACCTACAAGTGGGAGAGATCACAGCAAAACAGGAAACCAGAGGGTAGCTGGGGTCTCACTAGAACTACATTAATGCCCTCCTGAGGGGACAACTCTCCCCTACAATGAACTATGACTTCCCACGAGGCCTCTTCTCTTAAAGGTATCACTACCTCTTAAAATCGCCACACGAGGACAGTCACCATTTGAATTTGAGGTGTCCCTCCCAAAGTTCAGTAGACAATGTAGCAATGGTCACAGTGAAATGATGATGAGAGCTGTAACCTGATCAGTAGATTTAATCCACTTGATGGATTAATAATTTTTTTTAGTTGTAGATGGACACAATACTTTTATTTATTTATTTTTCTGTGGTGCTGAGAATCAAAGCCAGTGCCTCACATGCTCTACCCTGTGGCTGCAACCCCAGCCCTGGATTAATAATTTGAAAAGATTACAATCCTCAGTGATAACTACAGGCTTGTAGGGTGTGACTAGGGAAAGTAGGTCACTGGGGACATGTCTTTGGAGTTTATATTTTGTATCTGGCACCTTGCTTGCTCTGTCTCTGCTTCCTGTCTGTTATGAATGGAGCAGCTCTCCTCCGCCACGTCCTTCTACCATGATGTGCTGTCTCGTCTTGGGCCAGGAGCAATAGAGTCAGCCACTCATGGGCTGAATTTCTGAAATGATGAGCCAAAATAAATTTCTCCTCTTCTAAGTCGTTATTGTTAGCTATTTTACCACAGAGACAAAAAGCTGACCCCAAAACCAAGCTTCCTATACACGAACCCTTGGGGGACAAACCACATCTAAACCATAGCAAAGGAATTACCAAGAGGCCAGAGGAAACTTTTGTGGGTAATGGGTATGATATTTATCTTGAGTAAAGTGATGGTTTCATGGTATATACATATGTCAAAACTTGTCAAATTGTACACTTTAAATATGTACAGATTTTTTTGTATGTCAATTATACCTCAATAAAGCTGGAAAAATAAATCAATGCATTTTTACTATGTATCAGGCATTGCACAAGTCTCATTGAATTCTATTTTTTTCTCTCTCATTTAATTTTTATACCTAGGCAAGGCATTATCATCACCCACTTTGAGTTGAGGAAACTGAAGCTGCTTCTCTGAACATTCCCTCCACTGATTTGTTTTCAGAGTACAGAGCTGGGGTTGTGGCTCAGTGGTGGAGCGCTTACCTTGCATGCATGAGGCACTGGGTTCGATCCTCAGGACCACATTAAAAAAATAAATAAATAAATAAATCAAAGATACTGTGGCCATCTACAACTAAAACACACAACCCCCCCCCCCAAAAAATGGGGAAAGCACTGCCAGCTCTGGGTTTGTCAAAGGGGAAATGAATGATTGCTAAGGATACTCAGTGTCCATCCAGTTAGGGGGCCATGCTGGACAGTTGGAATGTCAGAGCTCAAAGCCCAGCTGTGAAAATATTAGCCACATGACCTTGGGAGATTATTCAACCTCACTACCCTTGATTTTCCTGGGACTGTCTCTCACTCTTGTTCCAACATTTTATTACAAAAAGTTTCAAATATATTTTAAAAAGTTGAAATAATTGTACAGTAAGTGCACATATACCATTTGGATTCTACGGTTAATATTTTACTATTACCTACTTTATCATGTATCTATTTATTCATCTGCATTTGTATCTCTCCCCTCCCAACCCAAATTCATATGTTGAAGCCCTGACGCCCAGAATGACTGTATTAAGAGATGAGGCTTTTAAGGAAGTAATTAAAGTTAAATGAGGTCATGAGGGCAGGAGGGCCTTTGCTCTGGAGACCTAAGAGAGCTCGTTAGTTTCTCCCACAAGAACACAAGGAAGATTGGCTGCCAGTTGCAAAGAGAAGGGACCTCCAAACAAAATCTACCTGCCTGAACTCCTTGATGCTAAGCTTCCCAGTTTCTAGAACTTGTGGGAAAGAAATTTCCCTTGCTTAGTCCACCCAGTCTGTGGTATTTTGTCACGGCAGACCAAACAGGCTCCATTATCAAGCCAATCTACTGTTTGGATGCATTTCCGAGTAAGCAGCAGATAATAGAAAACTCCACCCCTGAACATGTCTGTGTGTCATGGCCACCATTCAATATTTATTGATGGCTATTTTTTTTTTTTTTAGTCCTATTAAAAACAAACATATGGCTCTGCCGCGACACACAACTAAATTGGTCAGGGTCACTCCAGGTGAACTGGGCTGACACAAAATAATCACACAGAGACAGAGAAAATACCTTTTTCTTGGGGTTCAGCAACGTCTCCTCTGTCCCAGCTCCCAAAAGGGAGGCAAGAGAGGCTGGCAAAAAGAGAGAGAGCGAGCACACCTGAAGCCCTGTTTATTGAGGGGAAGACACTCAAGAAAGTTCCACCCAAATGAGGCAAGGGAGGGGCTGGGGTTGTGGCTCAGTGGTAGAGCGCTTGCCTAACACGTGTGAGGCACTGGGTTCAATCCTCAGCACCACATAAAAATAAAATAAAGGTGTTGTGTCCACCTACAACTAAAAAATAGCCCAGTCTCATTGTGTGACACCCACTTTCAGAGCTTCAATCCCCTGCGGAGCAGAGGTGGGGTCCACCTGCTCTCCCACTCCCAGCGGAAGCCAGTCCCACACACTTGCTTAGTTCAAGGCTAAGAGTTTGTGCTCACTCCTGTGTGGCAGCACATGGCTCAGTGTGCTAGCGCAAGCCTGTAATCCCAGAGGCTCAGGAGGCTGAGACAGGAGGATCATGAGTTTCAAGCCAGCCTCAGCAATGGTGAGGCACTAAGCAACTCAGTGAGACCCTGTCTCTAAATGAAATACAAAATAGGGCTGGGGATGTGACTCAGTGGTCAAGGGCCCCTGCATTCAATCCCTGGTACCAATAAATAAATAAACACATGTATCAAATAGCTTTAAATTATAAAAATTCTATTAAAAAGCCAATTACATTTAAAATTTTGTAACCATTGTTTTAAAATATAAATTGCATATATATGTATTTTTTTAAAGAGAGAGAGAATTGTTTTTAATATTTATTTTTTAGTTTTCGATGGACATAACATCTTTATTTTATGTGGTGCTGAGGATTGAACCCAGCACCCCGCGCATACCAGGCAAGCACGCTACCGCTTGAGCCACATCCCCAGTCCTATTATGTATATTTCAATAACTGTATAATACATTTATTTTCATAAATTTGGTATACATTTTTAAATATTTACATTATGCATAGTTATAAGTATGTATATACGCTTGTGTGTATGGAAAGCATATACACTAAACCATTAATTTACCTCTGAAAAGAGGAGTGAGGAACAGGGAAACAGATAATACCTTTACCTTTTATTACTTAAACATGTTTTAAAACAATGAGTTTTCAAAGATAGTAGTCATTCTATGTACTATTTTTTCAGGGGTGGGCAGACTGAGAATTGAACCCAGGGTCACTTAACCACTGAGCCACATAGCCAGCCCTTTTTTGTATTTTATTTAGAGACAGGGTCTCACTGAGTTGCTCAGGGCTTTACAGAGTTGCTGAGGCTGGCTTTGGAACTCTTGATGCTCCTCAAACTGCTGTGATTACAGGCGTGTGCCACTGCACCCTGCTAGAAAATACTTAATACCGAGAACTCTCCTTTACCCCTGCAATCCCTTCAACTCATATTTTCATGCATTCAGTTGCTCAATTTGACAGACAATTTTGAAGCTTCTGGGCCCCTCATTTGTACAGGTCCTTTCAGATCCCTGTGAAAGACTCATATGTTTTGTAAAATTTCCCAATATAAGACATTTAACGGTAACCAGCTACTGACTGTGTCTTTTCCACTCCAGCTTCCCCCTTTTTCTCTCTGCCTTGTGGTGGGTGGTGTTGGAGTAGCCACAGGCACTTTTGGGGTCCAGTTAAGAGGAAGTCAAGTTGGGGATCTATTTAGTGAGAGTTTGGTGGGATATATCCACATGGTTCAGAGTCATTTTGTGTGTAGTTAAGTTAGTGCCAGCTGCCGGGATACAGCCACAGGCATTCTCCAACTGTCCCTTGTGCTGACTGATCTGATGCTGTGGCATGGAGAGGCAGGGCCAGGGGTCATATGGCCTCATGAATGTGTCCACAGTGCCCAGCACCAGAAGCTATTCTGGAGGATTCTTTTCTCATCAGTGGTGAAAACTGTCATGAAGAATTTAGATCTGTTGACTGGACAGTTCTGTCCTGTCAGGACTGTGCTTGAGGCTGCCCTGGAGTCTCACAGTTCACATGGGAATGAACCTGAGACAAGTTCTCCCAAGTGAGATGATACTCCTAAACCCCCACAAGGCACTGCCCATGGAGGCAAAGCCAAAGGAACTTTTCTGATGATTAATAATGAAAAACAAATGTCAATCAATTATGCCAGACAAAAGACTGAAGTATCTTCCTCTTTACAAAAACGACAATGCAGTTGCCGGGGTCCAGCCCCAGCGGGGTCCAGGGAGTCCTGAAGGAGGAGTGGCGTCAGCGAAAAGATGAGACAGGAGTCGTTCCGTTTGAGCAATCTCCAGAGAGAGAGCTAAAGCAGCTTTCTCTGGGTCCCCTTTTATTACAATTTTTCTCATTATTATAGATTTACAATACGTCATTAATTATATAATTTAAAACTTTGCCAAGACATGACATTTCTTTAACCATGATTGAGGGTACATTAATTTACGTTTCCAGGATGTGACCTTCAGTTATATAATTATTAAAAGTACAGAATCATTAATAAAATATGTCACTAATTTACATTCTTCAGATTTTCCCAAGATTTACTATTTTTCCCAAGATACGTTATTTTCTTATTAACTAATGCCAAACTACGTAACCAGACTCTAAGTCTCCTAATCAATCATTAACCTAAAGTACACTTGTACTTTATTTCTAACTCAAAATTCCCATCTAAAAAAGTCCCTTTAAGTCTTATATTTAAAATATCCTAAAGTTTATGAATCATCCTTAAAACATATCAGAAACCTATACAACTAAAGACTTAAGAATTTCTAAACTTAAGAATCTAAATAAAATAATATTTCTTACATTATTTTATAACTGTGTCTTATAAAGCTATTTTAATTAATTTCTAAATTTATTCTCATAAAACTGGTTGAGCTGCTTTCTCGAAGAGTTTCTTTGTTTCTCAGTCAAGGTGCACTAGTTCTCATGACCTATCAGAGGATGATTGTTGTCCGTAATTAGGTTTGTCCACAATGTACTAAGATAGAAGAATAGCCTTCTACTTTGTCCTAGATATGCTGAGGGGTAGTAGAACAGTCTCCAAGGCATGAACTACCTGTTCTGTTCTAGCCATCTGAAATTTAATTTGTTTGGCATTTGACATACTCATGCTTCCTGTGAGAAACATAAGCATGAAAATGCAAAGTCCCAATTACATAAAAAAGGGTCTCATGGTTTCGGTTACCCACCAACCAGCGTGGCTTTGCCAGCATTCATCCTCACTGTGACCCTGTCAAGACAGTGGGAGAGCGGCTTTGCCAACACTTTTTCTCACTGTGACCCTGTCAAGACAGTGAGTGGGGGATCGCCTCCACCATGCAGTGACAGTTATTATGGGGCTGGGGGGTAGCTCAGTGGGAGAGTGCTTACCTAATATGGAGGTCCTGGGTTCCATCCTTAGCACTTCCCCACCCCGCAAAAGATTATCATATAAACAGATGATTAAAGAGTATGTGGCCAAAAAAGTGAAGAAAAGGATATTCTAGAGGTAATTTAGTCATTTTCTAATAAAAATGTCATGCTATTTTTCTTGTTCTCTCCCTCTCCCTCTTTCCTTCACTCCCCGCCCCCCAAGTCTCTCTGGTAGTGGAGATTGCACCCAGGGAGGTCTTTGTCATGCTAGGTACATGCTCTGCCACTAAGCTACACCCCCAGCCCTCTCCTCATTCTTAATATTCACTTTTGCATCTAATGTTATAGGTGTTTGTGGTTTTGAATTATTTTTATTAATAAGGGGGCTCCAGATTGAACAAGATAAGATGTAGGCTATGGAAACCTGAATCTGCAACAGATTTCAGCCTAGGAGTAAGAGAGCATCACTACACAGCAAAGCAAGAGGGACAGGATGAGGCCACAACAGTCCAAGAAAACACAGAAAGAACTGTAAGAGTTGATGGTCCTACTGTCATTAACATTATTAATGGGCATTTATTTATTCATTGTCCCGAGATGCATCCTTCTTAAAATATGTGGAGTCTGACTTTCCTTTATTATTGTTATTACTACTATTATTTGGTATTACTATGTGCCAAATCCTTGGCTAAGCATATTATATACAAAATCTCATTAGCTCTTTACAACAATACAGATAAGAGTTAACTTGTTTTAAAAACATTAATTCCTTCAAAAATATTATTGAGCACCCATATGTGCAAGGCATGGTGCTAGGCACAGGGAGTAGAGCACAGGACAAATTGGACATGGTCCCATCTGTTCTCTTGGAGCTGACATACTAGAAAGAAAGACAGACATGAAGTGGAAGGTGAGACCTGCAATGAAGTGTGTATGTAACACGGAGCTCCCACCTGGTCTGAGGAATTTGGGAAGGTGCCCTGTGAGAGTGAGAAGCAGAGACCTTGTCTAAGTGGACATCAGTCAAGTGAGGAAAGACATGAACAAAAGTCCGTGTCCTTTAATAGCCTCAGATGAGGAAACTGAGGCTCCTCTGTACTAATTGAACTACTGCATGTGCCTGGCACTGATCTTAGTCTAGGGAAACAGTAGTGAATACGACAGTCAAAGTTGCTGGTGGTGCATGCCTGTAATCTCAACTACTTGGGAGGTTAAGACGGAGGTATTGCAAGTTTGAGACCAGACTCAGCAAGATTCTGTCTGGGGGGGGAAAAAAAGATCTGGGGATGTAATTTAGTGGTAGAGTGCCCTGGGTTCAATCCTCTAGTATCCTATTACTAAAAAAAAAAAAAAAAAAAAAAAAAAAAAAAGATAGTCAAAGTCACTGTCTTCTTGGCACTTGTATTTCAAAGGAAAGAGAAAAACAACTGCCAAAGTACAATAGTATAGCTGTCATACACACCCAGGTATGCAAGTCAGGATGCATGTCGGCACAGTTGTGACGTTTTTGCACAGATGTTCTACAAAGCTTCTTGCTGGAGTGACTGCCATGTCTTGCTTGAGGCCTCCCTCTATTCCCTGCTGGACTTGTCTTTCTTTCCCGTGGTTATGTGTAATGTCTCCCTCACATCAACCTTCCTTCTTCTGTCTGGCTACTTCTTCCTGCTCAGTAGGGCCCCTATTCTCTCCCTTCCATTGTTTCCTTCCTGTTTTTTAGCTCAGCTTGTACAGAGCAACAGGAACTGGCAGTACACTCCAGGGCAGCTAGAATAAAGTGGAGGTGAGAAATTAGGGACTGTGGCTCAGTCTCAGATGATGCCCCAGAATGTATAGGTGGTAGCACTGTGGGGTGTCCCCAAGCCACCATTAAAGAACCACACTAGTTGATCCTATTAACAAATCTTTTCCAGGAATTCTTTTTATTATTTATTCATTCCTCCCTTCATCCAGGACACATTTGTTGAGCACCTACCATGTGCTAGGCACAGGCCAAGTGGTGGGGATTACAAAGATGGGTTCATGCCCCATCTCAGGAGAATAGAGGAGCTCCTAGAACAAGGAGACTTGTTGGATTATTACTGTTCAATCACAATCGCCAGGAAAATTGGTAATACTAACAAGTTCTCAGGTGATGTGGACTCTGCGAGTCCAGGCACAGTTCTGTGCAAATTATGCCAGGGCTGATCTGAGAAAATTCACTCCCCTTAGCCTGACTAACCACCCCAAACAGATGACAGCCGTTGCTACTAAATGTTACTGGAGGATTGCTGAAATGACTGGCTGTCTCCAAGGCAAACTCAAATTATAACTAACGTGGGCTAGACATGAGCTATTCTTTTGGCCCTTCTCCTGCTTGGGGAAAGGAATTCTACCTGAGAATAATGAGCCAGTAATTCCCTGAGTCACTACCTCTGCATGCTGAGACTGCTCAGGAATTTCTGCAGAAGCCCTTTCAAGTCCTTACCTCCTTGAAGTCAACATCGAGTCTTTCCCTGCCAGTGAAGCGACTGAGCTACCAAGACCTCTTGTCCAGCCTGGAAAGAACTGTGCACCTGAGGAGACCACCCAGTCTCTGCAGAAACACATCTGGACGCTAAAAAGGGGTGACGTGGGGGATGGGGGGCTCAGTGTCTTAACATTCTCTGAGCAACTAGGCAGCTCTCAGCTTCTTGATTCAAGAGTGGAATTCTAGCCAGGCATGGTGGTGCATGCCTGTAATACCAGGTCCTTGGGAGGCTGAGGCAGGAGGATCGCAAGTTCAAAGCCAGACTTAGCAAAAACAAAGCGCTAAGCAACTCAGTGAGACCCTGTCTCTAAATAAAATACAAAATAGGGCTGGGGATGTGGCTCAGTGGTCGAGTGCCCCCGAGTTCAATTCCTGGTACAAAAAAAAAAAAAAAAAAGGAAGAGTAGAATTCTATCATCTACAGATTTTTATTTAAAATTTGTCCTAATTGATAAATCATATCATTATTTTGTGTGTTCCTGTAGTCTATACTAGAAAGGAAGGGGCACAGGAGGAATTCATAATGAACTGTCCACTGTGGGCGAAGGTCACTATCTGCAGCCATGTCAGTGACTCTTTCTAAGCTTCTTTTTTAACTTTCAGTTTGCATCTGTTCTACTTTGAAAGAAAATAGTACTTATGTAAACAATGTTTTACTTAAACCTGTGGTTCTTAGTCATATCTGCCCATATTGCCTAGGTAGCTTTACAAAGCATGAAACCCAGTGCCCAAAGCCAGAACAATGCGAAAAACACAGTTTTAAAATACTATTTTTAAAATAGTATTGCATCACAACTCAAAGTACAAATAAATATCCATGAGTTCATTCTGATACAAATTAATAGCTACATGTTGGATTAGCTAATTAGTTAACAGGACACATTGTACAAATCTATGCAGAAGAATTCTAAATGCCCAGACAGTTCAATCTGAAGGAGGTAGAGCATAAGACCCCATTCCTAAAATGTAGGCTTCGCAGAATGACTTTCTTCCAAAGACTACAGTATGGAAAAGGGAGAGGACATGGAGAAGCAACTTTCCAGTGGAGAAACCTTAGCCAGGTGATCAAGTCAACATCAAAAGTGGTGAGTCAGACTGACCCTAGATTACCATGACATGATGTGATAACAGTGGTGTTTCAGCTTGGTGGTCTTCCTCCCCAAAGTCATAGCCCTAGTCTAATCATGAGAAAACATCCGACAGATCTATTGAGGGGTACAAACGATGTAACTGATCTTCCTCAAAAATTTCAAGGCTGTCAAAAGCAATAAAAAAATAAAAATAAAAACAAATGAAACCTTGTAAGAGCAAGAAGAGTCTAAGGATTCTGGATGGAATCCTGGAACAGAAAAAGGATGTTAGTAGGAATGGACCCACCATATGATCCAGCTGTTAATCTCCTTGGTATTTATTCAGAAGAACTAAAATCAGTTTACTATGGTGACACATCCATAGCAATGCTTATAGCACAATTTAGAATAGTCACCTTATGGATCCAGCTTAGGTGACCATCAACAGATGAATGGATAAAGAAAAGATGGTATATATTCACAATGGCATTTTACTCAGCCATAAAGAATAATGAAATTCCACCTTTTTCTAGTAAAAGGATGAAACTGGAGATCATCCAGTGAAATAAACCAGACTCAGAAAGTCAAGGATTGGAATGTTTTCTCTCATATGTGGAAGCTGGAGGGAAAAAAGGAATTAAAAAAAAAGGATTTCATAAAAATAGAAGGGAGAATAATAAAGGGATTAATGGGGAGGGAGGAGAGAGATTAGGGAATTAAATTAACCAAATTACGATAGGTCCATATCACCATGAACCCCACTTTTATGTATAATCATAATGCACTAATGAAAACAATAAAAAAGAAAAAGGATAGTAGACAAAAACCAAGAAGATCTGAAGAGAGTATGTGCTTTAGTTGATAATAATGTATCAATGTAAGTTCAATACTTGTGACAAATGTGCCATGCTAATAAAAGGCTATTAATGGGGGATATGGGTGTCTTACATGTGGGAACTCTGTATTATCTTTGTAAATTTTTTTCTGTAAATCTAAAACTATTATAAAATTTTAAAGTTTAGGAGTTTAGGAGGTTAAAATTTAGGAGGGTGTAGCTCAGTGGTAGAATGCTTGTGATGCTCTGGGTTCAATCCCCAGAACCACAAAAATAAATAAATAAATAAGTCAATTAATAATTAATTTAAAAGTTTATTAAAAAAAGAAGCAATGAATCCTGGAATCTACTCCCCCCTGCCCTTTTAATTTCTGATTCAACCAGTCCAGGTCCTATTAGTCCAAAGCTTGGGCTTTGGAGTTTTATAAATATCCCTGAGTTATTTAATGCACAGCCAGGGATGAGGACCACGTCTGTAAGCTTCTTAAAAGCAATTTGGAAATGGAGCATTTTTGTTGTTGTTGTTTTTGTTTTTGTTTTTGCTTCTGGGGATTGAACCCAGGGCCCTATGCATGCTAAGCAAGTGCTCTACCACTGAGTTAATACACCTCTTAAATGGGTGTGTTCTTGCTTTGTTCCTTTCAGTCATACTGAAACAATTCTTTTGATTGCACAGATTGGGTATTTTTAAAATATTTTCTTGAAGCCAGGTGTGGTGGCACATGGTTGTAATTCCAGTGACTTGGGAGGCTGAGGCAGGGGGATGCAAGTTTGAAGTCAACCTCAGCAAATTAGCAACATCTTCAGTAACTCAGTGAGATCCTGTTTCAAATTAAAAAATAAACTGGACTGAGCATGTGACTCAATATCAAAGTGCCCCTGGGTTCAATCCCTAGTACTAAATAATAATAATAATGATAATGATGATGATATCTTCTTGAATGGTGTTGTTTTGAATTGTGAACCCCCACAAAAGATATGTTGAAGTCCTAGCCCCAACTATCTTGGAATATGACCTTTTTTGGAGATACAATCAAGTAAAACTGAGGCCACCAAATACACTTAATCTGATAAAACTGGTATACTTGTAATAAAAGGAGAGTGGGGCACAGAGGAAGACACACACAGGGAAGAGCATGTAAAGAGACACATACAGAAGATGCTATCTATAAGTCAAGGAGAGGCCAGATCCTCCCCTCAAAGCCCCCAGAAGGAACCAACCAGCTGACATTTGATGTAAGACTTCTAGCCCGAAACAATACATTTCTAATATTTGAGATACTCAATTTGTTACAATAGCCTTAAGAGACTTATACCTACATTATTGTCAGAGCTTCTGAACAATATATTAAGAAAGATCATATGTTTAAGGGCTGGGGTTGTGGCTCAGTGGTAGAGTGCTTGCCTAGTATGTGTGAGGCACTGGGTTTGATTCTCAGCACCATATATAAATAAATAAAAAAATAAAGGTCCATCAACAACTAAAAAGAATAAAAAAAAAAAAAAAAAAAGAAAGATCATGTGTTTAGTAATAAATAAGCAATTTGGGGCTGGGGTTGTGGCTCAGTGGCAGAGTACTTTCCTAGCACCTGTGAGGCCCTGGGTTCAATCCTTAGCATCATATAAAAATAGATGAATGAAGCAAAGGTACTGTGTCCAACTACAATTAAAAAATAAACATTTTAAAAAATAAGCAATTTACCTTTGTCATTTGAAAAATTAAATTCTATAGATAAGAATTTTTTTCTTATAGAACATTCATTAAGAATGAGCTGGGGGTGGGGGTTGTGGCTCAGTGGTAGAGCACTTGCCTAGCATGTGTGAGGCACTGGGTTCAATTCTCAGCACTACATATGAATAAATAAATAAAATAAGGGTCCATCAACAACTAATAAAAATATTTTTTTAAAAAAAATGAAGCTGTTTTTTCAAATATCATCATATGACTGGATAGTGCATTCTACCAAGAGCTCTAGATGCTCCTGACTTTGTTCCTGACACAGGTTCTTGAAGCCAATATTCCCTTGGGAATCATAAATGACTGCTACTTATGTGCTTAGCTCCAAAAATAACCCAGTGTTAACATTTTTCTGTGCATAGGGAAATATATTTATAGCTTCATAAACATATATGCATACATACATATTTTCAAAGGATCATATTATGCATAATGTTAGATTGCCTACTTTCTTCAAATCAACTAATACATAACATAATTGTATCGGTTCTCCTTTGGTATAATGCAATTCCCATGGAAGAATGGGGGATGTTTTTTCTAAACAGTGAGCTCCACAGGAGCAGGTCTGTGTTGCCACATTCCACCTCCAGGTCACCATTACACGGCATAATGGATCCAATTTCAGGGTGGAAGCAGTCACCAGGGGTCTCAGGACTCTGGTAATGGGGCTCGGGGCTTTTTGGTGTGGGAAGCTTGGCCTCAAAAGAAATGGAATGACCATTTGGAGACATGAGAAGGGCTGCTTCATACTGCAGATTGTTGATGGCTTTTTGCATATTTTTTCTCTTTCCATAATTTATATATATATATATAGTATATATATAACATTTTTTGCAACAGCTTTATTGAGATCTAATTCATGTGCCATATGTCACACTCATTTAATGTGTACAACTCAATGGTTTTTACTATATTCACAGAGTTGTGCAACTAACACCACTGTCAATTTTAGAATATTTGGATTATGCCAGAAAGAAACTGGTACCCATTACTAGTCACCCCTCATTTTCACTCAATCTCCCCATCCCTAGGCAACCACCAATTTACTATCTGTCTCTATAGATCTGTCTGTTTTGGACATTTCTTATAAATAGAATCATACACTATATAATCACTTAAAATGATATTTAATTTTTTTAATATTTATTTTTTAGTTGTATTTGAACCCAATACCTTTATTTTATTTATTTATTGTTTTTATGTGGTGCTGAGGATTGAACCCAGGGCCTCACACTTGCCAGGTGAGCGTTCTACTACTGAGCCACGACCCCAGCCCCCACATTGAGATAGTGTTTATATTCTTTTTATTTTTATTTATTTATTTATTTTTAAGAAAGAGTGAGAAAGAGAGGGAGAGAGAGAGAGAGAATTTTTTTAACATTTATTTTTTTTTAGTACTTGGTGGACACAACATCTTTGTTTGTACGTGGTGCTGAGGATCGAACCCTGGCCGCACACATGCCAGGTGAGCACGTTACCACTTGAGCCACATCCCCAGCCCCAATATATTCTTTTTAAATAAATAGGCCTCAAGCTTCTGAAAGTTAAGTCACTGAGGTTTGAGATCACTCATGTCTCAATAGTACTATAATAAAGCTTAGCTTTTAGCTTTCTTTTTTAAGTTTCATATCATATCACTGAAGATTAGGATTAGGTTTGGCTTCTAAATAAAGAAATGGTTTATAGTATATACTCTAATGTTTTATTCTCTAGTGTACACGTCAGGGGGTGAGCAGTTCAGGGTTCAAATGGCAACCGCATGGTGACAGGACCAAAGAATCTTCTATTTTGGTTGCTCTGCTGTGCATAGAATCCATGTCAAAGATAACTCTATGGCTCAAAGTGGCTTCTTGGATTCTAGTCATTACCTTTTCCTTCTGTTTATCTCTGAAAAAAACAATTCTAGTCTGAAGGTGATTGCTTCCTCCACGGTGAAAGAAGATACTTGGAGGAAGATATACATTCCATTCTTTAAGAATTCTTGCTGGAAATTTCATATACCACATTTGTTTATACCAAGTTGCAAATGAGGCTGGGAAATACTGTCATTATTCCCTATAGCATGTAATCAGCTAAAAACTGAAGATCCTATCTAAAGAAGGGTAATACAGAACAGAAATTATGAGAAAGTAACAATCTTTGATGTGACACCTAAATATAATTATTCCCTTTCTTAATGTCCTGAGTACTAAAAGGGCAAGTTCAAAGTTCATATTTATTGGGCTGGGGTTGTGCTCAGCGATAGAGCGCTCGCCTAGCATGGGCGGGACCCGGATTCAATCCTCAGCACCACATAAAAAAAAAAAATAAATAAATAAAGGCATTGTGTTGTGTCCATCTACACCTAAAAAATAAATATTAAAAAAAAGTTCATATTTATTCTACTTCGACAACCTTAGGGAAGATAAACGCACTTTACAAACTAGGAAGATAATATTTTACCACGAATCTTAGGATTTTTTTTCCTCTCTAAAATCATTTTTCAGGGCTGGGGTAGGGCTCAGTGGTAGAGTGTTTGTCCAGCATGCTCAAAGCCCTGGTTTGATTCCCTAGTGCCAAACAAAACGAACAAACAAAAAACCCTTTTCATTAATTGAGAGTGTTCTTGAAAACTATGGAGCGTAAATCCTTGAAAGAACTGATGAGGCAAGTTGAAGGCCATGTTAATTTTCCTTTTACTTCGCAAGATTTAGGCTATTAACTCAGACCCTCAACATCATCTGGACCTTACCCACAGTCTCCTGTGCCTTTTCTCTCTCCCTATTCCAAACTGTCAACCACATTGTTGCTGGAGTTATAAATCTCCCTGTTTGAAACCATCCTTTGGCTCCTTCTCACTGATAGAACAGAGGATTACTTCTGTAACCTGCCCAGTAAGACCCTCCACCGCTGCCCCAGCCTCCTTTCTGGCCTCCCTCTGAGCCTTACTCACCATTGTTCTCAGACCAGGCCCTGTGCCCACACCCATTGCCTCCTCCATTGGGAATACCCTTCTTTTAAGATGGAGACTCTACTATTTATCTCTGAAAAAACAATTCTAGTCTTAAGGTGATCGCTTCCTCCATGGTGTTGGCACTACACTTTGTACCATCGCCTGATAATGATCTCTTCGAAAGACTCTTGTCCCAAGGACTCTGTGAGCTCCTCAGAGCAGAGAAGCCCCTGCCTTGTTAAGCTACCTGGAGACCCGGATCTGCCCAGTGCTTCCTTCACAGGACGGCGGGAGAGGGTCTGTCCAAGCTGTGGTCAGACAAACTTAAACCAATTCATGAAAATGTTCTTTCTGGCAATGACCAGAATCATATTTCTTTTCCTTAACCAGATTGAGCTAAATATCCATTATATCCAACAGTTTGGATTAAGGGCTTAAGAGCTACATCGGACATTAATTTATTCACTCATGAGGCCAGATGGGTGCTGGACATCCCATCGGGAGTCCATTGCAGTGACCTGGGGGAGAGTTAAGGGTGGCTCAGCCACTAGAATCAACTAACAAGACCACAGAACTACACAGTGACCTTTTAGTGGCACAAGTGAATTTTTACTATTAATAAAAATGCCACATTCTTCCTCTTTCTAGACCAAAGCATTCTGAGCCATCAATATGAACTCTTTTTTTTTTTCTTTTCCTCAATAAGATGAAGCCAAAGATTTACTACCTTAATAATGGATAGAGTTGAATAGAACATGTAATAGCTTTTACCCTCCTGGACTAGGTTTATTTTAGGAACCTCAGAACAGTAAGGGCTGTAAGAATGTGAAGCTCCACAACTCTCCCCTGGAGACTCGCTACTTAAAGAACTCCAATCTCTGCCGGCATCTATGCCCTCCACACAGTGTGAAGTAGCTAGCTACCTGTTTTCTATCCATCCAGACTACAACTCAGTGAGGAAAATGAGCAGAGGTACTGGTTGAGAATTCTTTCTTGCGATTTTCTGCTTCCTTATAAAAAGACTGGATATTGCACTTCCTTTTAGTGCGTTCTCTGGAGCTGGATCTTTACCCAGAGCAGAAGCTGAGAAAGTTATTTAGGAACTGTCTGTTGGAGTCTGTCCCATTCCTACACTCCACATATGTCAGCATTTGAAGGACAAGAAATGATAGGGAACAGACATGAGTGGTGGGAAATGAGGGTACAGGGAGAATTCTATAAACTGGGCCTACTGTGCTGACCCCCACATGCTTTCTTTTCTTTTTTCATTTTGGGGTACCAGGGATTGAACTCAGGGGCACTCAACCACTGAGCCATATCCCCAGACCTATTTATTTATTTATTTATTTTGGTATTTTATTTAGAGACAGAGTCTCAATGAGTTGCTTAGCACCTTACTAAGTTGCTGAGGCTAGCTTTGAACTCAAAATCCTTCTGCCTCAGCCTCTCCAGCCACTGGGATTACAGGTGTGCGCCACCGTGCCATGCCCCACACAAGCTTTCTTTTAAAAATGAAATATATCTGCAGTCCTGTCCTGCCTTAAGTTAATAGGATGTGTTAAAACATTTTTCCAGCAAACAACCTGTTACCTGTAGGCCCCAAATATTCTTTTCCATCTATAAGAAGGACACAAATTACCCCGAAGTGGGCGGGGGCGGGGGGACAGGTTAGGGGGATTATAACCTTTATGCAGACCAGATTTCAGAACATTGGGAGACAGGATAATTAGAAGCAATGCCCCTTAACCCTAAAATCTATAAATTCCCATTAGAATTGGTCAGTTCAGGCCAAGGTGACCCAGAGTTGCCTCAAATCTTTTTTTGGGGGATTGGGGGTTACCTGAGATTGAACTCAGGGGCACCCGACCACTGAGCCACATCCTCAGTCCTATTTTGTATTTTATTTAGAGACAGGGTTTTGCTGAGTAGCTTATTGCCACACTTTTGCTGAGGCTGGCTTTGAATTCATAATTCTCCTGACAGCCTCTGGAGCCCCTAGGATTACAGGCCAGTGCACCTGGCTTGCCTTGGGTCTTTAGCATGTCATTATGATGGTAAAATCCTCTCTCCCTGGGGTAAGACCATGCCCAGTGAGGACTTGAAAGTCTGAAAGAATCTAGTTGTCAGGCAAATATCAAGAGATGACCTGGGTAGGACTCTCTGGAAACTTCCTTGGAGGCCCCCAATTAAACAGGAGGGCAGAAGAGGTGTGCAATCCCTCTTCTCTCAAGAGGACCCACTCATTCCCTTGAGAGTGTTCCCTTTTCTTTTCCCTTCTAATAAACTCTGCTTCTACTGTGTGTCTTTCTTAAATTCTTCAGGCAAGATTGTAAGAACTAGTGATCAAGTACCTCTGTGACTGCTTCAGTTGTGGGAAGGGGGTTCGCTCTGTAACAGGGCCATGTGCTCCTTTTGTATCTCCTTGTAATGCTCAGCCCATGGGTGACACTTAGGACTTGTCAACTGGCAATTGCCTTCTTACAGACAGATGCACCTAACTGTCAAATGAGAGAAGTAGTCTACTGAAGAAAAACAGAAATTCTATTGGACATGGATTTAACAGAAATCTTTAGAACTATTCTGAAACAAAATAAAACTGTACTCAAGAGTATATCGTTGTTATGGTGTCGCTATGAGGTGTCCCCCAAAAGCTCACGTGTGAGACAATGCAAGACTATTGAGAGGAGAAATAATTGGATTGTGAGAACCTTAACTCCATCAGTGAATTAATCACCTGATGGAGCCAGATATGGTGGCACACTCTTGTAATCCCAGTGGCTTGGAAGGCTGAGCCAGGAAGATTACCAGTTCAAAGTCAGCCTCAGCAATTTAGCGAGGCCCTAAGCAACTCAGCAAGACCCTGTCTCTAAAATACAAAAAGGGGGTGGGGATGTGGCTCAGTGGTTCAGTGCCCCTGAGTTCAATCCCCAATACCAAACAAAATCATCTGATGGGATTAATTGAATTAATTAATTAACTCGAGGCAAGTGGGGTGTGGCTGGTGGAGGTGGGGCATGGGAGTGTGGCTTTGGGGTACATATTTGTATTCAGCAAGTAGAACCTACCCCTCTCTCTCTTTCCCCTTCTTGGTCACATATGAGCCACTTCCCTCCACCACACTCTTGCACCATGATGTTCGGCCTTACCTCAGCCCCAAGGAATGAAGCCTGCTGTCTAAGGATTGAGACCTCCGAAACCATGAGCCCTTCAAATAAACTTTCCCTCCTCTACAATTGTTCTGGTTGTCTTTTAGTCATAGCAGCGAAAAAGCTGACTAAAACAGAAATAATCCCCACCACTGCAAAAAGAACATATGAAGTTTAAACCCTCACACATTTAAGTAAAACTATAATGTTCTGGTAACACATGAGCATTGTAGGCGTTCCCTGATTATGAGCAATCCACTTCTGAACATCTGCACATGTGAACTGAAATCTAGCTTCTAACTGAAATCTGTTTTGCCACCACCCTCCTCCCCACGTTTTTGTATGTTGGGAGGAAAATGAGTTGGAAATTGTGACTTTTCATGGTCGAGAAGGACAAACACAGAGTCTTATTTTATGAAGCCAGCTGTACCGACTCTGATGATAGGACTCCAGGGGAAGGGGTGAAACAGTTCTTGAGATCCTACCCAGCCAGGGGGCCAGGTAGGTCTGGGGTGCAGAGTTATTTAGGGCACAGATTTTGTCGTCTTTGGTGAGAGGAGGAAGCAGGAGAGGATCCTGTAAGGGCATAAGTTGGGCCAAGATGCAGGCAGGGGCAGCTGTCCATCAACAGCAGGGAAGTGGGGAGGATGTTGTGAGAAGGGGTGAAGGGGGGAGGGTGAATGGAGGAGGGAGCTGCTTTAGATGAAACACTGAGAGAGGTAAAAGGAGGAAGTTGAGGTAAAAGGAGGATGTTGAGGCATCCAGCCTTGCGCAAACATCTAGTAGTAGAATAAGACTTCATAAATCTGACAGTCAGTAGAGAAGGAAAAGCAAAGGGTAGGGGCTTAAATGGTGGGACGGTTGGTTACATATT
Source organism: Callospermophilus lateralis (assembly GCF_048772815.1). Classification (NCBI taxonomy): domain Eukaryota; kingdom Metazoa; phylum Chordata; class Mammalia; order Rodentia; family Sciuridae; genus Callospermophilus; species Callospermophilus lateralis. Next base: position 74,581,680 of record NC_135316.1, read on the forward strand.
GAGATCTGCCTGTGGAGCTCAACTGACTGCTGGTCTGCGACCACTGGGTCTTACAATCTTTTTTTTTTTCTTCTTCTTTTTAAAAATGTTTTAGTTATTGATGGACCTTTATTTTATTTATCTATTTCTATGTAGGCTGAGAATCTGACCCAGTGCCTCCCACGTGGTGGGCAAGTGCTCTAGCACTGAGCCACCACCCCAGCCCTGGTTCTTACAATCTTGTCTGAAGAATTTCAAGTGAGTCAAATGGAGTTGCAGGCAGGAGTTTATTAGAATGGAAAGGAAAAGGGAAGAGAGGACACTGTCAAGGGAAAAAGGGAGAGGGTAGGTCTTCTCAGAGAGGAGAGAGGGATATGATGCCTCTTCTGCCCTCCAGTTTTACTGGGGGTCCCAGGGAAGTTTCTAGAGAGTCCCACCCAGGTCCATCTCTTGATTTCTGACTGACAGGTGGATTTCATCCAACTTTCAAGTCCCTACTGGACATGGTCTTACCCCATGAAGGGGAAGATTTTACCATTATTATAATTACTATGACATACTAAAGATCCAGGGCAGCTCTGGCCACCTTGGTCTGCACTGATTGATTCTAATTGGAACTTGTTCTTAGATTTATTATTATTATTATTATTTTTTTTTTGGTTAAGGGGTTTGCTTCTAATTATCCTGAATTCCAGGGTCCTGGAATCTGGTCTGTGTAAAGGTCACAAAATGTACCATCTTCAAGTTTACTCCTGTTCTTATCAGCAGGGAGGAAGTCTTTAGGTCTGCATTTCTCCTGCAGATAACAGGTTGTTTTCTGAGGAATGTGGCATATCCTATAGATTTATGCCAGGCAGAGTCAGAGTGGTCTCAGGCAAACTGCTTAAAAAAAAAAAAAAAAAATCCTGGGGTGGGGGCTGGGGTTGTGGCTCAATAGTAGAGCACTTGCCTTGCACGTGTGAGACCCTGGGTTGGATCCTCAGCACCACATAAAAATAAATAAGTGAATTAAAGTATTGTGTCCACCTATAACTAAAAAAATAAATATTAAAAAAAAATGCGGGGGTCAGCACTGTAGGCTCAGGCTATAAAATTATCCCCTTACCCTCATGTTCCTACAACTTGTTACCAGAATATTAGAAGAATACAGTCTAGTACAGCCGAGGCACATTGCTCCGTAGTAGAGCTCTTACATGGCTTGTGCAAGGCTCTGGGTTCCATCAACAGCACAGAAGAAGAAGGAGAAAGAGAATAGAGAAGATGCTAATCTTACAGAACATGAAAACATTCCTGAAAGTAACAGTAATCAAATCAGTTAATAATTAAGATAAGAGAAGGTTGGACTTGTAATTGATAATAGAACTGCCACATAGTGGAGTAGTTCATAAGAGTCTGTGTTAGATCGCCTGATTAGAATCCTCATTTTGCCACTACTAAAGTCATGTGGGCTTGGACAGTTTTTGCATCTATAGATAGGGTCATTATACCCCCACCTTATAAGGTTGTTTGAATATTAAATAAGCCAAAGCATGTGAAGCTATTGAAACAGTGCCTAGCATTTAGTTCACACTCCATCAATTTTTATTTTCTTTTGTGGTCTGAAATGCAGATGCAAGTTATAGCACTCATGCCTACAAAGCACTGTGAATTGGAATTATTTTCCTTCTTAAATGTGTTAAATAAATGTTTGCGTACATGCTTATTCAACCCCGCAGCTTCCAAAGCCCCAGTGTACTATTTACTTATCCCCAAAAAAGAACTTGGAGGATTCCCAGATTGGGTTCAGACATTTTATTACTCACATGCTCCTTGGCAGTGATCAGGACACCATGGAGTGTTGCCCTGTGCCTACAAATAGAGGGAATATATAGGTTAAGCTGCATGCCCACTGCATGGATGGATTTCTTCAGATGTTTTATGAGTATATTTTACTTTACTACAAAGGTTGCTCTGCACTGATCCCCACCTAAAGATTGGAGACAAGGGAAGTAGGCAGTTTCCCTTCTCCATTTCCTTCACTATCACACCTTGAAGTCCTTATCTCACTACCAGGCACAACAAGCTTTCCTGGGCACTGTCTGGTGTTTACTGCAGCAGTGTTGCATATCACCCTGTTCCTTAGCAAAAGAGCTCTTCAGTCATGTTTTGGTGATACTTTCTGTCTCTCTCCCTTTTGCCCCCAGTACCAGGATGTTTCTTGGAAGTCTTTTAGCAAAAAGATGTAATGTTTCCAAAAGTACTTGGCCCATGGAATCCCTTTTTGCTTCCTATCTATTAACGTCCTCTTGAACTGATATTCTATAGAACACACTTTGGGAAACTCTGTGTTGGGTAGATATAAATCAGAGAAAAAGTTAAAGATTATCTCAAAATCTCAAATGGGTCCCATTTAAATAGTTATTAAAATATATCCAAGCATGTTTGTATTAGCAGATCAGGTCAATTCTTTAGTTCAAAGCACATCTAGTAGACCCAAATCAGTAGCCATTTTAAAACCATCAATATGTAATAAAGACTCTAGGAATTACAACAAGAGTCTTTGCCATAATTACCAAAGCAATTTTGCTTCTATCAAGCTGCCTTTTGTGAACTTTCAATCTTATCCCCCCTGCTTTTTTTTAAACGTAAAAACTTCTGAATGATCGTTTCTTTAAAATTTAATTCTGCAGTGGGAACAAAAGAGTTCTTCAGATTGAATATTTTCTTTACCAATCCAAATTCCCAAAACCAAGGTCTATAAAATAAATCCCAAGGTGTTTACTGCTACTTGGAAATATTTTCACTAAGATGCTAGAAAAGACAAGCCCATGTCAATTTCCTCCAGTTCCTGCTGGTAAACATGCTGCAGAGTCATGGGCAGAGTACTGCACTTCTTTCAAGGCAGAGCCTGTGTCTGACCTGCCTCAGTCTGGCTGGGCACAAAATCATGAGCCACTCACAGCTTTGTAGATTCAAACAGCAATTCTTTATTCCCAAACTCACACCGGCCCTCTACAAACATGTTCTGGGGAAATCCACGTTCTCTGCCCAAATCCACACCTCCACTGGGCTTCTGTCTCCCAAAAATACTGTCTGAATCCGGTGAGAACTCAAGGGGAACTCAGGCAGCAGGATACGCCCTATTCCCAGCAGGAATAACCTTAAACCTGGAACCGCCCTAAACCCGGATTGTCCTAAACCAGAATGCCCTAAATCCAAGGAGAGCCTTAAACCCTGATCCGCCCTGGTCCTTGAGCAAGGTCACCTTACATGCAATGTCACTGCAAAATGTCTAAGGCAAGTCCTATTTCCACGAGTCCTTCCACTAAGCAACATGGGGTACGCTGGCAAGGAAATTGTCATACCTACTTGGCTAATGGCTCTCAGCACTGACCCTTTAGAAGAACTGAATGTATCAATCAATAAATATTTTTCAGTATCCACTATGTGCTGTGTGACAAGGCTGGGCTGGAGATGCAAAACAGGGAGCCCAGCCTTGTCCACAGCACATAGTGGACACTGAAAAATATTTATTGAATGATACATTCTGTCCTTATAAAAGAACCATAAAGAAAACTGTTTTGTTGACATTTTAAGAGCTTACTCTGTTTCTACCACCAGTCTGTGAGAGCAGCTATGAAATCATTAAGTTATGCTACTAAATATGCCAATCTTTTTTAAAAAATATTTTTTAACTTGTTGATGGACCTTTATTTATTCAGTTATTTATATGTGGTGCTGAGAATTGAACCCAGTGCCTCACACATGTTAGGCAAGTGCTCTACCACAGAGCCACAACCCCAGCCCAACAGGCCAATCTTACTTTACATGATCCCTATCAAATTAGCAGAAGCAGTTTTGCAATTGGTATTTCAAATGCTTATTAGAGTATACATGCTACTAAAGTTTCTCAAAATTGTTTTTGTGAAGGAGTTAGGATATTTACCCTATAATCTAATGTATTTTGCTAATATTTGCATTAAAGTATCTTTCAAAAACTAAAAAGACACTTCAGAGTCTGAATAAGAATTGGTGAATTTCAACATATACTAGCCTGTTCTAAAAATCAGTTTACTGGAAAAAACAGGGTTCAGAAAAAAAATTCAAGAATGCCAACTCCTGAAGATATATATTGTAATAAACTTCATTAGTTTACTGTGAATTATCTGATATTTTTAGTGTATATGATCCAATCTAAGCACAAAAATATAATATCAGGCCTCAAACCAAATGTTGTCTCATTACCTGCCTTTAGGTTACATTTCCCTGTCTGTAAATAGCACAGGGATATTGGTAGGTGAAGAATGAACTGCTGTTTATTTGTGTTAATGGAGAGCTGTCACCCAGATAACCCCCAAATTAATTATTTCATCATTTTTGGTACCTCTATAAGTACCAACTGCTAAATAAGAGTTATCAAATGTTAGTCCATTTAGCTAATGGTTTCTCCTGGTCTTGTTCTGGCTCAGTTATATGAGGGTGTGTCCTGTAGGACTGCAAAACTGTCTTTCATGCTGTCAGTGTTAGAAAGGATGCACTCCTACATTTCTAGCCTCCATCAAACCCCTGTAGAAGTTATTAATGGATTTCTCTAATCACATAGCAGAGTAAGTGCTTTTATTTATTTAGTGTATATTGAAATACCAAGGTGAACCTGTCACCTTGGCCAAGACACTTAACTTCACGCAAGCCTCCACTTTCCTCATTTGTGAAGTGAGGATTTGAAGAAATGCTAAGATGTCTTCTTGCTTCATAATTAAATTTCAGAACTATGTCTTGTGTTATTAGAGACGTAGCTCTAGCTTGCCTAGCATGCTTGAGGCTCTGGAATTGATGCCCAGCAATGTAAAAAAGCAAAAAAACAGGGCTGGGGCTGTAGCTTAGTGGTAGAGTGCTTGCCTCACATGCATGAGACCCTGGGTTTGATCCCCAATACCACATAAAAATAAACAAATAAAAATAAAGATATTGTCTCCATCTATAACTAAAAAATATATTAAAACAAACAACAACAATCAAAAAAAAATGTGTTTCTATAACATCTTTGGATAGATTGATCCCTATGTCTTAACACAGAATAAAAAAATATAAACCTTTTTACTTCCAAGTATCCCTGTTTTAAGAGTTGATACTTTATTACTTTTAGAAATTTGATAAGCAAAGTCCAAGTTCAACTCCCTATCAATACACACCATGAATTTATAGATTTGCGTATGAGTCCTTCTCAGTCTTGACTTCTAGGTTGAAAGGTCTATATAACAGCTTGCCCTTGTTTCCATCACTTTTTATATTTTTTTCCTGGGTTTTCTTCAACTCATCTTTTCACCTGAAGTACAATAAGCAAACATTCCTTATATAGGTAAGGAAAGATAAGCTTTGTGTTTTGTTTCTTGTAATAGTTGGGAAGATTCTCTACTTCATTTCCAAACCTCTTCCTAATAATAGAGTTTTATAAATATCTTATACTTTTGATGGTGACCACACATTGGATTGACAACTTCAGAGACCTCTTTTTGAACTTAAATAATATCCAGGAGACCATCATACTCATAGTTTTGACTATTTACCCCCAAATACTTAATTTCAGAATTTCCTGTTGATCACTTCTCACAAACTGTGAGAACTCATTTATCCCTGAGCTAGCACAACATTCCTAAACAAACTATATCATCATCTCTTTCCAGATTTAGCATAAATTTTTAAAATTTTTTTAATATTTATTTTTTAGTTATCGGCGGATACAACATCTTTGTTTGTATGTGGTGCTGAGGATCGAACCCGGGCGGCATGCATGCATGCCGGGCGGCATGCATGTGGCTTGAGCCACATACCCAGCCCTTAGCATAAATTTTAATAAGATAAACACTTGTGTAGATCTCTGGCAAATCTTACCTCTTCCATTTCCTTGATCTCAGTTTAATTAGCTTAGGACTTGGCAACACCCCGAATGAATCAGAACCACAGTTGAGAAGGCATCTAGTGTGGCTCTAAGCTGGCAGGACCCACAGATACAAGATTTCTGGGATAGTTGTGTAGCTGGTGCAGTCCCTGTATATTCTTCTGTTCTATAATCCTTCATGCTCAGGTGTTTTGGGCCCTTGCTGACCAAGAAGGGACTGCTACCACTGTTAGCTAATTTCTAGAGATGGCAAACACCTTATCCTGCCAGGCAGGTTGTATTTCCTATACAAAATAACCAACCTAGGACCTCCCTGCCCCCCCCCCCCCATTAGGCTCTTGTTTTTTTTTTTTTTTTTTTTTTTGTGGTTGTTTTTTTTTAACATATGTTTTTAGTTGTTGGTGGACCTGTATTTTATTTGTTTATATGTGGTCTGAGAGTCGAACCCAGTGCCTCACATGCTAGGCAAGCGCTCTGCCACTGAGCCACAACCCCAGCCCTGTATTAGTCTCTTAATGAGCCAATATTCCCCTGTTGTGATCACCCAGAACCATATACCAGACAGCCAGACACCTGGGGGCTATCCCTGTGCCCTAGAGCCCACTGATATCATTCAAACTAGCTAATCCTAAATTTGCATACTCTGCCTTGCCCATGGAAACCACAAGAAAAATTCACTCCCATGCTTTCTCCTTGTTCCCTCTACCTCCTGACCAACCCTGGTGTTTCTTTGTGTGAGCCTGGATTGTTTGTTACAGTACTGGGGATCACACCCAGCATCTCCTGCATGTAGGCAAATGTTCTACCACTGAGCTACACTCCTCAGCCTGCATTGTTGATTTTCCTGGAATGATTAGAATTTTACCAATCTGTTTTGTCCCCTTCTCTTGAGAAGTATGAGTGATAGACTAATTTTTCAATGACAGACATCCCCTGATCTGTTGGCCTCACCATAGGCTAAATGTGTCCCCGCAAGTTCATAGTAAGTGTTAGTAACTTGATCCCCAGTGTGGTAGCATTGGGAGTTGGGGCCCAGTGGGATGGGTTTGGGTTATGAGGGCGGCTCCCTCATGAATGGGATAATGCTATTATTATTCTAAGGGGGAGAGTCCCTCTTACTCTCCCCCTTAGAATTGTGAAATAAGTGCAAGAAAGAAAAAAAGGTTCTTACTAAAGGTAGACCTGGATCCATGAGCTAGACCAGCCATACTTGTCAATTCAGCTAGATGAACCAAACCTGTGTGTGTGCTTGTACCAGATCAATTAGAACAAAAACATAATGTTGATTCAAACACCAACACACTGTGGCCACTACTCATTTTTGGCTAGACTACTTAACCAAGAAGAAACATTCTGAACTCAAAAGTATCAAATATGATTGATGAGAATTTATTTTCACAAAAGCTTGCCTGGGAAACTGCATTTTTCTTCCCAGGGAAGTCCTATGTATAGTCAAAGAGCTCAACCCTGGTGTGTCACTCATCTTCTGAGAGGCAAGGGGTGTGCACACCCTGCCTTTGGAATGTGCAAATCTTTGCTTTGCTGTCCTTTAATTAATCTTTCCTTGTGCCTTGCTTACATGTCCTGAAACATATACTCTCTTTTTAAAGGCTTCCTGAAGTTGAGTCTTTTTTTTTCCTTTAAAAAATATCTTTCTTTATTTTTTTATGTGGTGCTGAGAATTGAACCCATTGCCTCACATGTGCTAGGCAGCGCTGTACTACTGAGTCACAACCCCAGCCCCTGAAACTCTTTTTAGAAGTGAAAGTCAAGAACCCATCCAGGCCAAGTTGAGGTCCCATCAACCCCTTGGAGGGATCTCCTCAGATGCCTGTCTGGTAACATTGGGATGATGTAACAAAAAGTCACTCACCAGATACCAACTCCTTGATCTTAAACTTTCCACCTTTTAGTTATGTGAGAAATGAATTTCTGTTCATCATAAATTACCTAGTCTGTGGTATTCTGAGATGGTAGCATAAAATGGATTAGGGTCCATACCCAAGTGATAATACAATCTACATTTCAAAGCAGAACAATTCTCGGGACCAGAAGCTCTTACTTTTCAAAGCAGCAATTTCAGTAGTGAATTAACAGGAAAATTCTTTTCTACCTTAAGCTGTAACTTGTTACTCTGTACCTTCCAATGATTGGTGCTATTTCTGCCTCCAAACAACAGAGAATTTAAATCTACTCCCCTCACTCTTGTTTTTTCCTTCAAGTGATGAACCATCAGATACCTGAACACATTTATACTTGTCTTGCCTGAAATACATTTATGGGAAGCACACTAATCTATGGACCTTTTTGGACTTCATTTCTAGTACCCTTTCTATAAAGATTAGCATTTCACAAATCATTTTGGCTTCAATAGCTCCATAGAATATTTTCTTCAAAGAGTCCTAGTCTTCTTAAGGATTATTCATTTATTCATAGATTAATTAGGCAGAACATCAGCAGCCTTGTAGCCTTTGCTGTCATTTTCAGAGTGTACTGAATAGGATAACTGGTCTGTTCCATGGTTTCATTGGCACTATTAATTCCTGGGATCTGGAGCCCAGGTGCACAATGTTGTCTGGCATGCCACTAACAGGTCTGAATGCTTTTCATGAAACACAGCGTATCCTGTAAGTACTTAATGAAGTTAGGATTCTACTGCATCTTTTTAGATTTGTAGGTATGAATATAAAATTTGTCATTCTCCAATATTCAGGTCTTCCTCCAGAGTCTGTCCTTTTATTTTTAAAAATTATTTTTAAAATTAAAAAAACAAATTAATTGTTTTAAAAATTATTAGAGGGCTGGGGTTGTGGCTCAGAGGTAGAGCGCTCGTCTAACGTGTGAGGCACTGGGTTTGATTCTCAGCACCACACAAATATAAAATAAAGATATTGTGTCCATCTAAAAATAAATATTGTGTCCAGTTAAAAAATAAATATTAAAAAATTATTAGATAGTAAAAGCACTGGTTTCTAGTACTCATTCCCAAGATATGATATTTTGCTGTACATTACTTCATAATTTTTCCTATGCATGAGGATTTAGTTTTTTTAATGGATCAGATTATACATACAAATGTTTTAATGACTTGCATTTTCTCTTAATATAACTTGGATACTGTAGTCATAGTATGAATAAAGCATAATTAGCAAAGTTCCTTGAGGATAGGCTATCTTGTTTAAATATTTATGAAGCAGAACACACAATCGATTTAATTTTTGAATGACTACATTGTAATGATTTCTATGTAACAATAGATTACACAATCTATCTAACAATGGGGAAATTTTTCCTTTAAAGTTCTATAAAACTCTTGGATAGATGATGTAGGATTCATTTTAATTGCTAATTATATTTAACATTTTTCTATATTTATACTATTTAATAATTAGGTACCAGTTATTTTACCTCTGGGATTAAATCTGGGGGCACATCCCCAGCCCTATCCTGCATTTTATTAAGAGACAGAGTTTCAGTGAGTTGCTTAGCACCTCACTGTTGCTGAAGCTGGCTTTGAACTCCCAATCCTTCTGCCTCATCCTCCTGAGTCACTGGGATTATAGGAGTGCACCACCACGCCTGGCTAGACTTACATTTGTATGTAGACCTACGTAAGAAGTAAACAAAATAAAGAAATGTGGGCAAAAATACACATTTGTCTGTTTTTGTTAATGATTTAGGAAAGCCTTAATTTCAAATTATAATTTTATTTTATACTATTCTTAATTTAATCCAAGTTGAAAATGTATTTCAATATTATCTGGTGATCCAAAGGCAACTGAAAGCCTGTTGTGAGGAACACAACTAAAACACTCAGGGCACTCCAGGGGAACTGGGCTGCAAGAGACAGAGATACCTTTTTCTTTGGGGTCCTGTGACGGCTCTTCTGACCTTAAGGATCCGCAGAAAGAGAGCAAGAAGGTGCAGAACCCTTTTATTGAGGAGAAGCTATTCAAATGAGGCAAGGGGTCAGGTTTCAGGGGGCTGAGTCTAGCTTCATGATGTCTGCTGTCAGCAGGTTGACTGACATCTAGGAAGGCCACACCCAAAGGCAGAGTAAGAGAAGGGGACACACAAAGGGCATTTCCATGGAACTTTCTATGCCAAACAGGGCAAAAGGGTAATATCACAAAGGAACAGGTGAGTGTAGCTCAATCCATGGGGTGACACGCCTATGTCTGAAGACACGTCCTCAAACTTCCGGGACTGGGGCAATGTCCAAGTCACTAAGAGATGTAGTGCGGTCAGAGCCTCTCTGCTCAGGGAAGGAGAATGCGAAATCATTCAGACTGGCTGCCCACAAAGCCAAATTCTTTTTCTAGTTAACATGCAAACTGATAATTCATATTTTTTATTGTCTCATATTTAACACTGCATATCACTTGCATTGTTTAAATCATTGAAGTAACATGGAAGATAAGTCGATTAATTTCCAGTGACTGGGAAAAGTTACCTAGTGGGGACAAATGGACTATTAAATATTCAGAATCAAGACAATGGACACAGTTTCTTTAGCTAGGAATAAATCCAAGTGTTTGTGTGTTAAAATACAAGAATGGCACTAAGCAACTTAGTGAGACCAACTCTAAATAAAACACAAAATAGGGCTGGGGATGTGGCTTAGTGGTCGAGTGCCCATGAGTTCAACCCCTGGTAGTCTCTTCCTCTCCCCACAAAAACAAGAATGCTTTATGTTCTACCTATGTTTATACATAGCTACCATGTGAGTTATGGGTAAATACTGTACTGGCATCATCCTATTAGCCTAACTAAAGGCTGTGTTTAAAAATTTTCCCAGCTCAATGTAATTTTAAAAAGACATGATTTTTAAAAAGTTCGGATTTACAGAAAAATTGAGATTTTAGTGTTCCCACTTATGTCCTCTCCCAGTTTCTCCTATGATGATCATCTTACATTAGTAAACAACTTTTGTTATAATGAATGAATGAAATTGATACATTAATTAACTAAAAGCCATGATTTATCTATCTATCTATCTATCTATCTATATATATATATATATATGAATAAATATTTAACCTAATATCCAGAATCCTATCTAGGACACATTACATTGATGTATAATGTTCCATTAGGTTCCTCTGGGGTGTGGCAGTTTCTCTTTCCTTGTTTTTGATGACCATGACAGTTTTGAAGCACACTGTTAAATATTTTGTAGGATGATCCTCTTTTGGGATATGTTGATGTTTTCCTCATGATCAGACTAAGGTTAAGAGTTTTGGAAGGAAGAGCAGCTCAATAATTTTCTTAAGAGAATTTGGTACCTACAGGTTAAAAACATCTAAATTTCATCAAACTGTTACCATGGACATAACTCATGTATCATTTTTAGCATTATGCTTGTATAAAATAATGTGATGATAAAAGAGATTGCCTTAAAAAAAAAAGAGGTAGATAACATAACACTACAAAGACAGTAAACAGTAGTCATCATAGTTCACTTTCCCAAGTCTGTTTTGTTTTTTTTTTTGTCTACTTACTTATAGATGACAGCAGAACGCATTTCAATCCATTGTACACAAATAGAGCACAACATTTCAATTCTCTGGTTGTACACGATGTAGGGTTGCACCATTCGTACAAACATGTATGTACCTGAGGTAATGTCTGTCTCATTCCATCATCTTTCCTGCCCCATGACCCATTCCTTTTCCACCCTCCCCTATGCCCAATCCAAAGTTCCTCCATTCTCCCCATGTCCTGCCCCCATTATGCATCAGCATCCACTAACCAGAGCAAACATTCGGCCTTTGGTTTTTTGGGACTGGCTTACTTGGCTTAGCATGGTAGTCTTCAGCTCCATCCATTTACCTGCAAATGCGGTAATTTTGTTATTTTAATGCTGAGTAATTTTTTTCCATTGTGAATATATACCAGGTTCTTTATCCATTCATCTATTGATGGGCATCTAGGTTGTTTCCAGTTTAGCTATTGTGAATTGAGCTGCTATAAACATTGATGTGGCTGTGTCACTACAGTATGCTGATTTTAAATCCTTTGGGTATATACAGAGGAGAGGGATAACTGGGTCAAATGGTGGTTCCATTCCAAGTTTTCTGAGGAATCTCTATAGTGCTTTCTAAAGTGGTTGCACCAATTTGCAGTCCCACCAGCAATGTCTGAGTTTACCTTTTCCCACACATCCTCATCAACACTCATTGCTTGTATTCTTTTTTTTTTTTTTTTAAGAGAGAATTTTAATATTTATTTTTAAGTTTTCGGTGAACACAACATCTTTATTTGTATGTGGTGCTAAGAATCAAACCCAGGCTGCACGCATGCCAGGCGAGTGCGCTACCACTTGAGCTACATCCCCAGCCCCTCATTGCTTGTATTCTTGATAACGGCCATTTTGACTGAAGTGAGACGAAATCTTACAGTAGTTTTGATTTGCATTTCTCTAATTACTAGAGATGTTAAACATTTTTTCATATATTTGTTGATCACTTCTAGATCTTCTTCTGAGAAGTGTGTGTTCAGTTCCTTAGCTTATTTATTGATTTGGTTGTTTGTTTCTTTGATGTTAATTTTTGAGTTCTTTATATATCCTGGAGATTAGTGCTCTAGCTGATGTGCATGTGGCAAAGATATTCTCCTACTCTGTAGGATCTCTCTTCATATCATTGCTTCTTTTGTAACCCTGTTCTTCATGAACTAAAATTACTGTGAAAGTCTGATGAAAATGCATAAATAACACATAGCTAGTTCAATTCTTTTTTTTTTTCCCCTTCTTGGTACTAGGGATTGAACCCAGGGGTACTTAACCTCAGAGCCATATCCCTAGCCCTTAATTGTTTAATTTGAGACTGGGTCTTACTAGTTGTTCAGGATCTTACTAAGTTTCTCAGGGCCTAGGTAAATTACTAAGGCTTGCCTTGAACTTGTGATCCTGTGCCACTGCACCCAGCTAGTTCAATTCTATTTATCTTCAGAGGTAAAAGGTGAGGTTTATGTATATCTATATTTTCAAAGCACATTGTCACTTTTTTTTGGTCTACCAAATAAACAAATAAGCATTGTGCAGGATTCTCTAGCTTTGGGGGCAAAAACAGCCTGTCCCAAATCTACAGAAAAATTTCAGCAGGCAATCCTTTTCAAAGAATGGTCTCCTGCTAGGCGCAGTGGTATATGCCTGTAATCCCAGCAGCTCGAGAGGCTGAGGTAGGAGAATCCAGAGTTCAAAGCCAGCTTCAGCAAAAGTGAGGCACTAAGCAACTCAGTGAGACCCTGTCTCTAAATACGAAATAGGGCTGGGGATGTATCTCAGTGGTCAAGTGCACCTGAGTTCAATCCCCAATAACGGCCTCCCCCCCAAAAAAAACTTGTCTCTTCAGTCGTCTTCAAACCTTAAAGAGTGTTATCAGATCTATCTGAGTGCTTATTAAAACACAGATTTCTGGCTGCCACACCTTGCAGTTTCTGATTTGGGGTCTGGGCTGAGATCTCAGAGTATCCATTATTTTAACAAATTCCCAGATGATGCCATGGCTACTGGCCTGAGGCACACCATGAAAACCACTGCTTCACAATGAGGAAGAAACTACATTTATTCAGTGCCTATGATGATTAAGACATTTTACATATATAATCTTATTAACTGACTAGTTGTAGGATCTTAGCATGTGGGTATAATTTTCCTTTCCTTTAAGTGCAGAATCTTGGGGTATGGAGGCACTGAGGAACTCACCTCCTGAGAAGATAATGACATTAGGAGCAAAACTACAACTCTGATGTCCACCCAGTTCTAATGTCCATGTTCTTCTAATACAGTATATTGTACTGCTTCTTGTTCATTAAAGGAGTGAAATATATAAATCTTCAGCATGCTCATTTGAAAAAAGGGGAAGTGGCCATGACTCTCAATGAAACCTAGGCAAAGGCTCAAGGTCATGGAGAAGAATCACTTGTTTCTGAACTTCTAAAATAAGGGAGAAGTGAATTTATTGTACAATTAACAAAACAGGATAAATTTATTTAATATAGAACTGAATATTCCTTAATTACTACTATCATTCATTACAGAAAACATATATTTAAATAAAGTCCTTAAGAGAATAATCTCATTTAAATTTAAAGCAGCATACTATTCTTACTCTAAATGTCTGCCAGTGCACACTACATCATTAATCAACACACTCTGAAGTAACACAGCATGATGGTCTTCAGCAAAATACTCTGACAAGTGCTAAATTTTTTATCTTCTTTTACAAAGCAAATCAAAAATAGTGATACAACAATAAGCAATTTAAGTTATAAGTGGTACATTAATACCATAAATAGATTAAAAAATGAAGTTGCCAATAATATAAATTTGTTATTTTGTTATAAGGTATATAAAAAAGGCAAGGAGACACAAAATTACTGGGCTTCAGATTTAAAATAATTAGTGAGATCTAAATTTCAGAATGACAAAAAAAAAATCACCCAACTCTCTATCTCTATCAAAACAAACACTTTATATAAGAAAGATTCCCTTTTAAATATTTGTACACATATTACCATTAATACTGTTAATAAAACTCATAGATATATTTATTTAAATAAGAATTAATAAACTGCCCCAAATGCTGATTTTTATAGCACAAAGCATAATTATTTTAACAACACTCTGGGTGGCATATTGAATACAATGCTTCTTTAGATAATATTAACAAGCAAATTTTTAAGAATATAATTTCATCTACAGGTCAGATAAAGCTTTATTAAATGGTAAACACTTGTAACAGTGCAGAAATACAAGTTTCAAAAATAATACATTCAGAAGATCTGCTGTTCAAATAATATTTTCTCAAAACCGGGTGGAGGAGTATGATAAAATTCACTGAACTGGCAATCCAAAATTGCACTGTCATCAACTAGAAGATAGAAAAAGAAAAAAAAAAATTAGAAGCAAACACCTTGGAATGAATGCATAATTACAAAATCTACTGTTTTTGGACTAGGGATGTAGCTCAGTGGGAGCACCTGCTTAGCAGGCATGAGGCCCTGGGTTCCATCACCAGCACCACAAAAAAGTTAAAAATAAAAATAAAATACATTATTTTCTTAATATCATAACAGGAAAGAAGAATAAACCTTTCTGTTGTCCAGGCTACAAAAATCTATTAGTATTTAGTAAAAACACTCAAACAAAAAGCAAAATCTATCAAAAACACTGGAAGGGTATACATCAAAACATTATTAATAATGATTTCATGCCAACTGCAGTGGCACATGCCTGTAGTCTCAGCTATTAAGGAGGCTGGGGGAAAGAGGATCTTAAGCCCCGGAGTTTGAGCGCAGCCTGGACAACAAAGCAAAACCCTGTTTCTTAAAAACCTCCAAATGGTGTGAATATGGGTATTTCAAATATTTTTGGTATTTTCCCAATTTTATATAACTAAGATGTATTATTTTATAATATAATGGCTTTTGGGAAAAAATTATGGATTCGTGGGAATTTACAAATATACTATAAGGAATCTCATGTATCCTTCATTCAGCTTCCCCAGTGGTAACATCATATATTCTTATACTACAATATCCCCAGGAAACTGAAACTGATATACTACTGTGAACTAGACTATAGGTCTTATTTAGCTTCTTCTACATGTTTTTGTTTGTTTTGTTTTTTGTGGTACAAGGGATTTAACCCAAGGGCCCTCTATCACTGTGCTATCCCCCTAGCACTCTTTATTTTGAGACAAGATCTTGCAAAGTTGCTCAGGCTGGCCTCCAACTTGTAATCCTCCTGCCTCAGCTTCCTGAATCACTGGGATTACAGGCATGTATCACTGTGTCTGGCTTCTTATAAGTATCTACTCAAGAGAAATCAATGTGTATACGCATACAAAGGCATAAACATGAATGTATATACCAACTTTATTTGAAATGGTCCAAAACTGGAAACAGCCCTAATATCTACTAACTGGTGAAGAGATAAACAAATTTTAATACATTCACACAATGATCTATATCACTTGGCAGTAAAAATGAATGAATCAATGATATATGCTAAAATATGGATGAATCTTAATTATGCTAAAAAAAACAGCACATAATTGGTACTAATGAGGAATGCAGCTGTGGTAGAGGATGTATACTGGGTGCTGAAAATGTTCTGTATTTCTTGATCTAAGTGGTAATAATGTTGAGTGTTCACAGTTTTTGTTAAACTGCATAAATATGTTTAATGAACATTACTATATATTTTATAGTTCAGAAAATAAACACAGAAAAAAGTACTAGAATTGACGTTCATGAAGTCACCAGTGATTTTAATAAGGTTGGTTTCAATGAAGTGGTGGTAATGACAGCCAGGCAGGGTTGCAGAGGAAATGAATGATAACAATAAAGTTACTGGGTTTAGGTCATTCTACAAGAAGTGTGGCTACTCAGAAAAAGGTGAACACAGGGCTAGTGAGGGATTCAAGTTCAAGGGAGGACCTCTGAGATGGGAAAGACTTAGAATGTTTATAAGCACAGGAGAAAACTAGATGACATATAATGTAGACAAAATAACTGAAGTCCTAGAGTTGGTGAGTTTGAAATCTAGACCTCATTTTCCATGTGAAAAGAACCATTTCCTTTGAAATGGATGGAAATACAGCAAGATTAGAGTCATCCCCAAAAACTTCAGAAGGGAAGGGAGGAAAGCTGGAGTTTAATACTAATAATCTGTTTCTTTATAAGTAGAAGGCAAGAGCATCTATGAAGATGGGTAGGAAATTCTAGAAATGCAGTGATGGTCTCAAATACACAGAGATGTAAAAGAACTGCCAAAACTATTAAGAGCTTAAATTAGACTGGAAGTCCTGACTTTGAATAACACTTCTTCAATGTTATGCAGTTTTTTCTTACAAAGGCTGAATTTAAGAACAGAAAGAATGGCTGGATTGTTCTAGGAATGGGAGGAGATGGAAGGCAAAGGGAAAGGGAATTAAGTTGGATTTGAGTTTATCAAATTCAAATTGAAAATGCACTTTGCTACATATAGTTTATGATCTTTTAACTTTGCTTCATTAAAAATAATGCTGAATAAGCTGGGCATGGTGGCACATGCCTGAAACCCCAGTGGCTTGGGAGGCTGAGGCAAGAAGATGGCAAGTTCAAAGCCAGCCTCAGCAATGGTGAGGTAAGGTCTCAGTGAGACCTTATCTCTAAATAAATTAAATTTAAAAGCATTTTTACATTCAAAGACACAGAAGGCAAAAATCATTGAAAAGTAATTTTTAGGAGAAAAGAAGACTAAAACCTTAACTACAGAGTAAAATCATAGGGCTGGGGTTGTGGCTCAGCGGTAGAGCGCTCACCTAGCATGGGGGAGGCCCTGGGTTGGATCCCCAGCACCATATAAAAATAAATAAAGATATTGTGTCCAATTACAACTAAAAAATAAATATTAAAAAAAAAGTAAATCACAGGCTGGGGGTGTAGTTCAGTGGCAGAGCACTTGCCTAGCATGTGTGAGGCAATGGGTTCGATCCTCAGCACCACATAAAAATAAACAAATAAAATAAAGGCATTCTGTCCATCTACAAGTATAATTTTTTTAAAAAAAAAAGTAAATCACAAGCTTTGATTATTATATTATCAAATATTTGTACTTGTTATTGTATATTTCTGTGACATAATAGTCTGTCATCACTAACACTATCCTTATAGTAAACTATTCCCCAAAAGGTAACTTTTATTATAACCCAAATCTAAGAACTTTAAAGTAATTAAATAATAAAACATTTTAAACTTACTAAAAGTTAGAAAAATCATATGCTTATTGATTTAGAGTAAAGCAGAAATGAGTGATAAAGCCACTATGGTTATTTTTTTTCTAAAAAAAGAGAGACATCTTGGTTTTTAGAGATAAATGCAAAATATTTATGAACAAAATGATAAAATGTTGGTATATGCCTCAAAATAATCTAAGGAGGGAAGGAAAAGAATTGGAAAAGAGTGGGAGTACATAAAAGTACCACTGGTACAAGTGGTAATTGTTTGAAGCTGGAGGATCAGTATATGAGGTTCATCATACTAGCCTCTTTACTTCTGTATATGTTTGAAATATTCTATAAAAAAATTTAAAGTAATTAAGTAGTACAGAGTCATTTCTTAAGTAACCCAATTCTTGGAAGGACATACCTGCACACAAATGTTGGCACTTATACACCTACAGCTATTAAAAGCAAAACAATCAATAAGAAACTAGTCTAGGTCACCATTTCTTTCAGAAGAATGTTAACATTTAGGTGATTTTATAAAGGTAATAAATGCTCATTCTACATAAAAGTCCCATATCTAGTTCTAAAATATTCTTTATAATTACAATTTCAAGTTATTAAATTCTTCTTAGTAACTGGCAGAAAAAGCTTTGTAAATTCAGCACAGCTTTTTGGAAAAGGATACATGATGAAAAGATAATATGGTTATTGCGTACTTAACTATAATCATTGTATTTAGAAAGGTCTTTTTTTAAAAAAAAAAAAAAAAGAGGCTTTTTAAAAACTTTATTTTATTTATTTATATGTGGTTCTGATGATGGAACCCAGGGCCTTGCACACGCGTTCGAGAGCTCTACCGTTGAGCCATAACCCCAGCCCCTAGAAAGTTTAAAAAAAAAATTTTTTTTTAGTTGTTCATAGACCTTTATTTTATTTATTTATATGTGGTGCTGAGAATTAAACTCAGTGTCTCACACTATGCCAGGCAAGTGTCTACCACTGAGCCCCAGCCCCAGCGAGAGTTTTTTTTTTTTATGTGGGGAAAAATATTCTTCATTCTGCAAAGAGGAAATCTAAGAGCCTGTATTCTATGTAAAAAAGTTCTTATTAATAACTTGTCCGAACTTATGAATGATTGTTATAAAATTAGTGTGAAGGCCAAACAAAAGTTAACATACATCTAATAATATGAGAAATATTTTAGCTTACCATAAACAACTGGATACACTGTCCCTCGTATACCTGATGCAGGACAATGCATGTTTTTTCCATTCAAATATACATTTAATTCTACATGGTCATATGTAATACCCTATGAAGGAAGGAAAAAATAAAAAAGCCCCATAAGTATTAGGAATCATGAAATCAAGAAAATAAACAAAAACCCAAGCATAGGGTCACTATAGTTTCCATTAAAAGGTTTACAATCTGTTAGAACTCCACTTAAACTGAACTATAAAAATCAGTAGAGATTGTGTAGGGAAAAAGGCCAGGTAAGATCCCCAGAATTGACAGTGTAGCTTAAATCCTAATATTATTATTTGTATAATCTGATTTTTTAATTTGAAAAGTGACATAAGTGATGTAAGTGCTGCATGCCATAAACAGACTTTTTTTTTTTTGGTCAGGGGGAGTACCGGGGATTGAACTCTGGGGCACTCAACCACTGAGGCATCCCCAATCCTATTTTGTATTTTATTTAGAGACAGGGTCTCACTTAGTTGCTAAACACTTTGCTGTTGCTGAGGCTGGCTTTGAACTCACAATCCTCCTGTCTCAGCCTCCCAAGCAGCTGGGATTACAGGCATATGCCACCATGTCCTGCCAAGACTTTTTAAACTCATAAATGAAACACTGTTCTTTGCTGGGTGCATGCCTGTAATCTCAGCTACTCAGGAGGCTGAGGCAGGAGGATAGCAAGTTAGAGGCCAACCTCAGCAATTTATTGAGAACTGGACTCAAAATATAATTTTAAAAAGGGCTGTGGGTATAACTCAGTGGCAGAATGTCCCTGGGTTCAATCCCCAGAATTGCACCAAGGAAAAAAGAAAAACAACAACAACAACCACAAAAACCACTGTTCTCTGTAGAATTTGATCTTAAGGGAGGAAAACTCGAGGTTTTCATTATAAGGTCCTATTACCTGTTAGTGTTTTCAAGTTGTGAAGAAATGTCTTATATAATTTTATTTCCAAGAAGAAATCTACCCTGGTCTAAAAAATGTCCAGTGTATTACTAAGGTAAAACTAGTTTTTATAATTAAATAAGATTGGTAGCATCAAAAAAAATAGTAGCTCAAAAGATTTAAAATAGGGCTGGGGTTGTAGTTCAGTAGTACAGTGCTTGCCTACCATCTGTGAGGCACTGGGTTCGATCCTCAGCAACACATATAAATAAATAAATAATACACACACACACACACACACACACACACGGCTTCAAAACAAATAATGGAATAAAAGTATATTACTTTATTTTAAAATTTTCTTGTAGCTGTAGATGGACAGCATGCCTTTATTGTATTTGTTCATTTATTTATTTTATGTGATGCTAAGGATTGAACACACATGCTAGGCAAATGCTCTGCCTAGAGCTGCCACAGAGCTACAGCCCTAGCCCAAAAGTATATTATTTGTATACATTACTGATGGTAGGAAAAGAGCACAATTAGTAATAATAATAATTATTATTAAAATGTTACAGAACACTTAAGATAGCCTAGGTACTTCATATGTACTCACTTAATCCTCACAACAAGATAGATATTATTAGTCCCATTTTTATCGATGTGGTAGCTAAAGAACAGAAAGGTTAAGCTTGCACAGCTAGGAATGGCAGAGCTGAGATTTAAATTTATTCAGGCTGGTTTCAAATACTTGCTTTTAAATCACCATGCCATACTGCCTCTCTTTACATCTTTACACAATATAGGTTGGGCATCTCTATCTGAAACTTTTTGAGGGTTGACAATGATAGCACAAGGGAAAAATTCCACACTTGACTTTCTACAATGGGTCATAGTCAAAAAACACAGGCACACTAAAAATATTGTATAAATTACTTTTAGGCTATGCATTTCATGTTTAGACTTGGACCTCATTCCCAAGATACCTAATTATGTATATACAAATATTCCAATATCGACCAAAACCTGAAATCAGAACCACTTCTGAGAAATATTTTAGCTTACTTAGTTCAGATGAGGGATACTCAACCTGTAGTTACTAACTAATGACAAAAAGAGATCTTTCCTCTGAAGAAGTAAGAACAGACAACAGAGATTTTTCAATTGATAAATCATTGATAATCAATGATAAATCATTGCAAACCAAGAAGCAAACTACTTCAAGGACTTCTGAATGTGGATAAATTATATCACTTTAAAAGGTTTTTAGAGGTAGAAGCAGATCTAACAGATTAAGTCTTAACTTTTTCCCTTTCTAGATAAGATAGCAAAGGCCTAGAAAAGCCATTGTGTTAAGTGCTATACAAGTTTCTCCTCAAATTTGATCAAAACTAGGAATAAACAATGATTTATTAAAAATTAAAAAACATTGAGAAAGATGAAGAGTATATAGATTGCCTTTGCTTCATTTTAGTTTATATATTTAAATATAAAAATAAAGTTAACTAATGCCCAGGATTAGTTTTTTTAATGATGAGATCTGTTTAAAAAAAACAAAAACCCAACTACATAAGAAAAGAAAGTATGTTAATCTCTTTATGGGACTATAGGAAATGTAGCAGTTCAACAAAGTAGGTTGTAAACTAGGCACTCTTCACCACTAGGTAGCAATATACTCTATTGCAAGCAAGTGAGTTTTAAATCCAAGTCTCCAGTAGAAAAACAAAACCTAGTACCAAAGAAAGGCAAAGTTTAATTTAAGTATTTTCTAACTTAATCTGTTTTTTTATGTGATCTAGAAACTGGGTTTGATTCTGCCATGATGATACTAAAAGCACATGAGAATGTTTTTCCTGTCTTATAATTCTTTCTATGTTTTGCCAACTGTCAACAATTTGGCAAAATTTCTTCTCAAGGGTTTGAACACACACACACACACACATATGAATAATATTTTACTTTTTGCCTTGCATATATTTCTTTTTTTAAAAGATATTTTTTAGTTATCAATGGATCTTTTATTTTATTTATTTATATGTGGTGCTGAGGATTGAACTCAGGGCCTCACACATGCCAGGCAAGTGCTCTACCCCTGAACCACAGCTCCAGCCCCGCATATATTTCTTATTTTTTAGTTCTTCTTTTATCAGAATGGGTATGGAAATTTACAGTGTAATTTAATAATGCTGACAGGCTAAAAATGACATTCTTAGATCTTTCAATCTGTGATATCAGTCATCATGAATGAGATAAGATATGAAGGCAAGAGTAACACACAGAAGTTCAGCATATTAACAAAGAAAAACATTTGTTACTGATTATTCTTATGTTTGAATTTCATCTTTTAGTGTAAATAGGTTGACAGCCTTAACTCCAAAGATTTTTTTCTTTTATGAAATAACCATCTAAACAAGGATGTTCCATATTATACACATCTGGCAATGATCCATGAATAAAACAAACTATTAAAAAAAAAAAACAGAACAGGGAAAGACAGGTTTTAAAACAGGTTATGACTTTTGTCTTCTTTTCTTCAACTTAGAAAAAAAAACTTCAAACAATTAAAAACCCCGTTTTTCATATATTTTTTTTTTTAAGTTGCAGAAGAGAATATTAGACCACAATTGAAAATTTTAGGGCTAGAAATGTGGCTGAACGGTAGAATGCACAAACCCCTGGGTTCAATCTATAGTACTGCAAAAATACTGAAAAAAAAAAAAATCCCATACTTTTCTTTTAGTCTTTCTAAAATCCTGTATATTTCTTTAATTCAATAACCTGCATTTGTCTTGTCTGGGTCATCTTATTAGGAGAAACTTTCCTTCATTATTCAGATTCCTTTCACCTTGATAATTAGAACCAGGAACCCAAGGTTCTGTGTACAAGGGTATGTTGGTTAAATGAGACTCTAGGACTCTGTTCTCAATCAACAGCTAACTTGGCTTGGACTCTAGAGACAGGGTTCTAGGCTAACATGAGTTGAGAAGAAGTGTCTAGGAAAAAAGATGAGGTCTTTGGGTTGCATTTTTAACAAGTTGCTTTGGTAAAGAGTAAAATAAGTCCCTTTGGGAAAGAAAATAAAGAATTCTTATAACATGTGACTCTTAACTTCTAAAAAAACCTTTTCTACAATTAAGTCTTAGGATTTTCAGTATAGTTCTCTGAAGATTTCTGAATATGGAGGAGGTTTAATTAGATTAAGTTTAATGAAGACAGCCACTTCTAATTTAAAAATGCTGTAAATTTCAAACAGATGTTCAATAACAAATTAAGTATTTCCATTCTCAAAAATATCTACTATTTTCTAATACAAGGTCAGCAAATGTTTCAAATTGGGGCCAAGTTTTCTCTGATGTGACTTCTAGAAGTAGGAATTAGTGCTCAGCAGCCAATCTGTCACTAATCTACTTGAGAGGAAGCAAGGACTCCCTCTGATGCCCCTGGCCAGTGGCAGCTCTAGAAGGGAGAAGGTAATGAGGTAAGGCAGTGGCATCTACACCAAGTGCTCTCTCTGGAAACTGTTCCACTTCATTAGATTCAAACCCAGGCTTTGGAATCCAAACTACAAACTCCCAGGCAAAACTGTTATCTACTCAAAGCAGCTCAAGTGTAACAATTTACAGGGGATAGCAGCTCTAACTACTAGAAGACTCACCACCACGTCTCCCTCCTGTGGAAGGCTGTTTGCTGGCAGCCTGTTTTTCTCTTCATTGTTGTGGTATAGGGCTCCATCATTTCTCATCACCAGACTGTGCACATCTCGGCCAAGGGGAATCTGATTCAGGTTAACCTTCTGAGTTGCAACACCAATACCCCATATTCCTAAAAATACAATGGTTTAAATGCCCCCCAAATCGGAAAAACGCAAATATAAAAGAGTTATTTTAAAAGGGAGCATAAACTGTTTTTTATTAAGAAGTATCAGATTATCACTAAACTCTTTCTTTGAATCTTTAAAAAAAATCTTTTAAAAGTAGTTTGCAAAGTGTATGTTTTCTACAGATAAGATGCAGCCTAGGAGATAAGCATTGTACTGCTAAAGTTCATATCTTGACCTAGTTATGTTACATTGAGCAAATTAATTAATGGCTGATTCCTCATCTGTGAACTATGGAGTATAAAAGTACCCCTTTATAGAGTTAGGAAAAGATAAGATCCAATAAACCAACCAAAATAGTGAAATATTAAAAAAAAGTGTGTGGGGGGGTATTATGTATAAAAAAAATGCCAGCTGTTGTCATTATTCTTCTCTTTTTTAAAATATTTTTTTTTTAGTTATAGGTGGACACAATATTTATTTTATTTTTATGTGGGGCTGAGGATTGAACCCAGTTCCTCATGCATGCAAGGCGAGCACTCTCCCTCTGAGTCACAATCCCAGCCCCCATTATTCTTCTCTTAAAAAAATTTTTTTTAAATGCTCAGGGCTTGGAGTATAGCTCAGTGGTAAAGCACTTCCCTAGCATGCACAAAGCCCTGAGTTTTGAATTTATACAAATACACATTGAATTTAAGTGGTCTGGAGTTATCTCAAGATTACCTCTAAGTGAAAGATTACTGTCTTCAGTTTTTGCATCTATAAAAAGTGACAAACAATGTATATTGTTAACAATATAATGGAGAGAAGAAAAATCAATGATAAGGTACAAAATTATTTTCTTATTAAAAGTTGAAGTCAGTGAGTTAAAACCTTTTGGACTAAGTTGACTTTTGAAACAGGAGCTTTCCTTTTAACAGGCCGAACAGAATACTTATATTTTTATCTCAAATTGCTTCCATCTCATTTTTTATAAATCAGGAGAAATTCTATACATGGAAGGTTTAAAGACCATGTTCTCTTGGGGCTGTGGTTGTGGCCCAGCAGTTGCCTAGCACATTCGAGGCGCTGGGTTCAATCCTCAATGCCACATAAAAATAAATAAATAAGCCAGGTGCGGTGGCACATGCTTGTAATCCCAGCAACTCAGAAGGCTGAGGCAGGAGGATGGCGAGTTCGAACCCAGCCTCAGCAATTTAGAGAGGTGCTAAACAACGCAGTGAGATGCTGTCTCTAATAAAATACAAAATAGGGCTGGGGATGTGGCTTGGTGGTCAAGTGCTCCTGAGTCCTATCCCTGGTACCCGGCCCCCCAAAAAATAAATAAAATAAAGGTATTGTGTCCAACTACAACTAAAAAAAATAAAATAAAAAAATAATACCATGTTCTCAATATATTAATTTTTTTGGATTGAGTGAGACCATCAGAAACTTGGATGTCTAAACTTCACCATCTTGGCCTTTGAAATAATATGACCATATACTTTGTCCTCCAAAGTAAGACTGTTATGAGAGTAACAGGAGGTGACAATACTAAATTCACAGGATAACACTTGCAGACAGGGTTCTACAGTCTCCTTACTCCTAAAGAACTGTGCACAGCTAGGTTTGGTGGTACATGCCTATAATCCCAGGGGCTCAGGAGCCTGAAGCAGGAGGATCACAAGTTCAAGGTCATCCTCAGAAGCTTGTCAAGGCCCTAAGTAACTTAGTGAGACCCTGTCTCAAAATAAAAAATAAAGAGAATTGGGGTGTGTCTCCTGGGTTAAATCTCTGGTACCAAAACAATAACAAATTAAATAGAACAAAACAAAACGAAAAGCCTCAAACTGTGCACAATTGCCTCAAGCTTTCAACATAGGATCAATGCTACAAACTCCAACAATCTATTTATCCTAGGGATATCATTAGGGATGAGATCCTTTACAGAAAATCCACATAAAATTTTTATTAGATTTAAGGCTCAAGCTATTTAGTTTTCTTGAGAAACAAATATGTTATACTTGAGAACATTATAGTAACCAGGAATATTTTTCAGCCAGTGAGCTAACAAATGACAGATTCAGATTTATATAGTCCTTTAAGAAAAATCGCTATTTAAAACTAATATAGAGGGGCTGGGGTTGTAGCTTAGTGGTAGAGTGCTTGCTTAGCATGTGTGAAGCCCTGGGTTCAATTCTCAGCACTGCAAATAAAAACATAAAATAAAGGTCCATTGATAACTAAAAAATATTAAAAAAATAAAAACTAATATAGAAAACAAGACAGGCAAGATGGTACACACCTGTAATCCCAGCTACCTGGAGGGCTGGGGCTGGAGGATTATAAGTTTTAGGCCAACCTCAGCAATTTAGCAAGACCTTGTCTAAAAATGGAAGGAAGGAAGGAAGGCAGGCAGGAAGGAAGGAAACAAGCCCCAGAAGGATATTCTGTATTATTTTATATTATTATATTATTCAAGGAGTTGAGTAATAGAGGAATTATTTACTCCTATTATATAGTCCTATCATATGCCTGAGTAAATAAAATGGTGAATTTAAAACCTCTTAATAATGTTATTATCTTATATTTACTCAGCATATTCCGTCTTAAAGATACTTTCATACTTTTTTCTCACTTTCTGTGAGGGAGGGAAAAAGACAGCTCCTATAATCCCCATTTTATAGAAGAAAAAACGGAATCTAATTTAACAAAATTGACTAATTTAACCAGGATCACACAACAACAAGTGGAAGATTCAGGTATTCTAAGAAAGAGTTTGGAACCTTTTTTTTACCTCCTGAATCTTTTTCATATATTTAAAAATTTTCTTAATATTTAGAACAATTAAGACCTGAAATAATAAAGTGCCATTATACTAACCTGTAGACTGGATTTTGAATTCAAAGTAGCTTTTGTTTTGATGTAAAGGTGCACTGGCTAAACAACCTCCTGTTCCACATATTCTTCTTCCATTTTTTACAATGACAACATCTGTTCCTAAACAAAGAATGCAGACACTACATAAAGTTTTATATTTTCATATTCAACAACTAGGGTTAATTCATTCACTTCTAACACTTTATTTCACAAAAAATAGGGATGTTATAAGTACTCTGAAATACAGGAATACTGATCAATAACTTTAAATACTTAATTCACTGTTTAAAATACTTAATTCATTGTTTTATTATATAGAGAACATTTCTATATAATATTCATTTGTAGCTATAAGTCTTGGTTAATTAAGTTGTTTCAAAGAAACTATAATAACTTTGTATTATGCTGAATATTTAAAATTCTTGTAAGGAAGAAATAGACTAACTCATTTAGTTTTTAGCCAATAAACAAATTGGATAATTTCATAAATCTTTTGAAGACATAAACACAAGAAGGTTTAGTAAATTAGTGCAATTTTTAATTCATTCTATCCAGATGAATTAAATCTACTAATACCAACAGAATGTCTACTAAGAACAAGACACTATACTAATGCATCAATCAAGTAAGCATTGAAGAGTACACAGAATATGGAAAGGAACACATATCTATGTTGAAACAGCTGACACTGAAAAATATCCCTTTTAGGATCTCCAGCCCCCACTTTTAGGATCTTAAAAGGTTTGTTTAGCTAGCTACTGTCCATCACATGGCTATATGTAAACAGATTTTAACATCAGTAAACACTCTTTCTTCTCACTGAAAATTTTAGTTTCAGCTCAGATAATATTTATAGATGAGAGAAAGAAAAATGCCATCTCCTCATATGTGACTCCACTACAGATTTGTTTCCAAACCTTGGTTTAGGAAAGCATATATATCAAAGAACATTAAGAGACAACATAAGTCTAACATGTAATAAATATCCTTTAATACAAAGGGATGTGAGTCCCAAAGCCTGTGGCCAATATTGCCATCTCACTGGCAAAAAGTGCATAAAACAAAGCATATCTAGATATTAGAACTGTGTGAGATTCATCCAGAAATGTTAAATAAAACTACCGAACAGTTTTAGAAGGCTGAATTCATATTTAAAGAAAAAACTATTTGGCATAAACACATAAGAGAAATGCAAAAAAAAAAATTAGATTCTATCATTCTCTCTCTTAAGGTTAACACTGAGATTCTATCATGATTATTAAACATATATTAACATCTATTATTTTATAATTAAAAATGTTAAAACCAAATTCTGAGGAAGAATCATAAATAATTTGTATCTGGCTACCCTACATACTTTTTCTTTTTTGGTACCAGGGATAGAACCCAGGGGTGCTACACCATTGAGCCACATCCCCAGCCCTTTTCACCTTTTATTTTTGAGACAGGGCCTTGCTAAGCTTCTTAGGGCCTTGCTAAGTTGTTGAGGCTGGTTTTGAACTTGCTATCCTCCTGCTTCTGCTTCCCAAGTCATTGGGATTACAGGAGTGCACCACCGCACCTGGCTACTCTACATACCTCTGTAGTTGCAACTGGAGAGCATTCTCCCTGATGGCAAAGACCCTGCAGTGTTTGGCATCTAGTGGACGCTCAGCAAATTTGTTCAATGAATGAATGAATAAGCCGTGCTAAGTAAGCACTTTGTAGAGGACATGTAGCATCTGCTTTTCCTTTCTGGATATACTTCTCCCTGGGATCAAACAATTCCAAGGAAGATGATTCAATCTCTGACTTCAGGGTACAGCATTTGATCTAGGTTAAGTCAATCAGTAAAATCCAAATTTCGTGGTTACAGTGATAAATCAAGAGTGGTCATGTGATATAACAAAAAACAATTAGAGACTAAGTGTGAGGATTTTTGCAGAGAAGCATGGAAATAAAGACACTTTCATTCATCCAGGCCCCAGCTACTCTGGAGGCTGAAGCAGATGGATCACAAGTTCAAGGCTAGCCACAGCAACTTAGGGAGACCCTGGTCTCAAAATAAAAAGTAAAAGAACTGGAGATATAGCTCAGTGATAGAGGTGCCCCCAGGGTCAATCCCCATTACCTCAAAAACAAAACAAAGTCACTCTCATTCTTTTTATATCTGAATGAGGAAGCCTACAGCCCAGGCAGCTGCTTCAAGGGTTCTTGGAAGTTAGTCTTCAGGAACAAATAACAGAAGATAGAGGAAAGAAATGAAAAGAAACCAAGTTGTTGGTAGCACTGAGTCTTTCCTGAAGGCAGGGCTCCCTTTGTACTTTTCAATTACAAGTACTAATAAATTTCCTTCACTATTTAAACAATTCTGAGCTGTTTTTTTTTTCACTACCCGCAACTGAAAGCATCCTTATAACACATATTTCCAAAGATTATACAAACAAATGGTAAATTCTTTTTCTTAACTGGCAGTGAGTGGTCTGTGGTTCTCCCACATTACTAAAACCTTTTAATAACCAGCTTCTATAATAGATAACTTATTGTCTTGGATTTCATCCTTGCTAAGTTAATAGAAATACAAGACTTTCAAAACAATATAGTCTGCCAGGTGTTGGTGGTGCATGCCTGTAATTCCAGCAGCTTGGGAGACTGAGGCAGGAGATCCTAGGTTTGAAACCAGCCTCAGCAACTAAGGGAGGCTCTATCAACTTAGCAAGATTCCTATCTCAAAAAAAAAAAAAAAAAGCAGTCCAGTGATTAAGTGCCCTTGGGTTCAATCCCTGGTACCAAAACAAAACTAAATAAAATAATATAGTCTGCTCTCAGGGTTGAAATCACAGAAACAATTCTAAACATGGTATTCGCTTATTTCAATATTATTTTTTCTGGGCTGGGGCTGTGGTTCAGTAGAACGCTTGCCTGGCATGTGTGAGGCACTGGGTTCAATCCCCAGCACCACATAAAAATGAAATAAAAGAACTGTGTCCACCTACAACTAGGAAAAATACATATTTAAAAAATAATTTTTATCTCCACAGCATTCTGTTAGGCACTGAGATGTTTTATACAGAAAAATGAATATGTTCAGAGAACATTCTGGGCCATTTGTGAATCACTGGGGAATCATTTTAAGCTTTCCATTTCTCCTTACTAAGTAAAAAGATACTCTGTATTTGGATCTATGTGATATGTGTAGTTTTGGAAAGTCAAGTGCAGAATATCATAGAAATACGGCCACAGAGTATGTTTTAGAAACATTAGAAATTTCCAAGCATGTAACATTCCCTTACAAATAGTAGCCATGGGAGACACTGATTTCTAAAAAGTTAATCATGATTAAAAGCAGCAAATAAGGCATCAAAGAAGACATTCACAAAAACTATGCCACAGAAATTCCAAAAGAGGAACAACATCAAAATAAGTGACTACTCTAAAGGAGGTATCATTTAGATATGATATGTAATAGACTATTTAAAAAAAAAAATCAAAGCCAGGCAGTGAGTGGCATGTGGGAGGCTGAGGTAAGAGGATCACTTGAGCCCAGATCAGCCTGGGCAACAAAATGTGACCCCACTTGCGGGGGTGGGGTGGTGGTGGTGGTGGTTAGCCATCACATTCTTTTTTTTTAATATTTTATTTATTTTTTAGTTTTCGGCGGACACAACATCTTTGTTTGTATGTGGTACTGAGGATTGAACCCAAGCCGCATGCATGCCAGGCAAGCGGCGCTACCGCTTGAGCCACATACCCAGCCCCACATTCTTTAGGTTATCTATATAACATATCCAAATACATGCATATTGGCTCATATTTTCAAATGAAGATCAACATGTGCTTGAAACTCTCCTCTCATTTTTTTCAAGTTCTCAAATCAGGCTTCTTTGGGATTAGAGAACTTGAATTTACCAAAGACAGGTAAAGAAAAAACTTCCATGCACATAGAAAATCTGATGATGGGATCACTCTACTATATTTGTAGCTTAAAAGGGCTGGGCAGCGTTGGGGAAGGCAACAGTGAAATGAGTATAACCTGTTTCTCCTACATAAGACATAGGCCAGAAAAAAAAGGAATGTTCTAGAGTACATTGCTGAGATTCAAAAGTCTGGCAGTAGAGAAAGGAAGAAGCGCTAAGGCTGCTTTAAATTGCAGAAGCAATATATGGTTGCCTTTTACTGTATCCCCAACAGTTAAAACAATGTCTGCCACTTGTCACAAAATAAACATCACTTCAGTAAATCAAGTGAAATGGAAATGTTTTCAGACAGGATATGAATATCCACTGTCTATAAATACATAGATAAATAACAGATATTTATTTATATAATGAGGTTCTGCACTACATGTGAAAGATCTAAGAACTGAAAGCTCTGTAAATACCATCATACAAGGTAGTAAACAATTATCACATATAGTACATGCTATCGAAATATAATGGAAAACGGTTCCAGAATTATAAAGAATCTGAGCAATAGAGTTGTGTTATACATATTAAGAACTGTCTTCTTATTTGTCTTTGTTATACAATGTACTTTACACATGAGACAGGAAAAATTGAAAGGGCAGAAGTATATTTAGACTCAAATAATTCATATTATTGTAGCTTAAAGGGGCTGGGCAGCGTTGATTTTAGTATCCTAACTAAAATCATCATATTGGGAAATCTCTCCTGCTTGAACCATATATTCTAGACTATAAGGAGTAGTAGGTGGTAAAAGAGGCTACCTAGGGGAGAGGAAAAATGTTAGATGAGAACTTACTGGCGGGGGGAAAAACACTGAAGCGATGGAGCAAAGTGCTGATTTATTTTGCAATAGCCTAATCTGTTGGGATGACGCCAGTTAGATAAAATTATAGTGCTTCCAACAGTGACTAAGGGAGAATCTAGCAACGGGAGCTTTTAGTCGAAATAGCATGTTCTGACCTGAGGTGCGACTTCAGGCTTCTGCAATCTGCCTTGTTTTGACTTTGGGAGGTGAGGGTGGAATTGCTTCCAAAAAACCCCAAGCTTCATCCTATACGTGATGGGGCTAAAGTGAAACAACCGATTGTCAGGGCAGAAGACCCTAATGCATTCCGAAAGTGTGCGAGTCCTGAGAGGCGCGCCACACGCGAAGGCTGTGAGGGCGCCTCCGCCCCTCGCCTGGGGACACCTGACACCTCAGCAGGAGGCAACTCAAGGAGCAGGTCAACACACCCACTCCCGACGCCAGCCAGGGAAGGCTGCGCAGCCTTGAACACAGCCCAGCCCGATGGAGGCGGCCAGCGACAGGCGAACTCCGGACTAGAGAGAGGGTGCCGCGGCAGCGAAGCCGGGCGAGGCGGGGTCGGAAGGCTGGGCGACGCGTGGTCCCTCCGACCCCCGCCTTGCCTCCCGCCCGCCGCCCCCAGCCTGGGGCCGTTGGGTATGGGAAAGCGAGGGCCCTTACCCATGTGCTGCGTGTCCAGCTGCACAGCTGGCATCTCCTTCAGAGGGATGTGGCCAGTCCCGCCGTCTCTGCAGCACCGCAGGCAGCACAAAACCGAAGCGGCCATCGCGCAGGGACCACCGCTCCGTCGCCGCCACCGC
This sequence comes from Callospermophilus lateralis, assembly GCF_048772815.1. Taxonomy (NCBI): domain Eukaryota; kingdom Metazoa; phylum Chordata; class Mammalia; order Rodentia; family Sciuridae; genus Callospermophilus; species Callospermophilus lateralis. The sequence continues at coordinate 74,613,604 of NC_135316.1, forward strand.
CCCTATACCGCGGCGACACCGCCCCTCACCGTGCTGCCCCGCCTTCTGTCCCCGCCCGAGCGCAAGCGGCGTGTGGGGCGCAGAAGCTGGCACAGCGACGCCCCTGGCCGGGAGGTGCAGCGCAGGCTGATGCTAGCCACGCCTGGAAGGAGTGGAGGATAGGCGGGCTGGGCCGGGGAGGTAGGCGGAGTTAGTGGCGTGAATAGATGGCAGAGGGCGTGGCGGGCGTGCGGGAGGCGGTGTGCGCCTGCGCACCGGGTGGTTTTCTCCCCCCCCCTCTTGGGCGGCTTCACGCCCACCCCTAACGTTGACCGGTGAGGCTGTCCCTCTGCACTGTCGCGGTTTCTTGCATGTTTTTTTTTTTTTTCTTCTGTTCTGTTCTGTTCTTTTTTTTTTTTTTTTTAAAAGATGGGGTCTCGCTAAATTGCCAGACTGGTCTTGAATTCTTAGGCTCCCGCGATCCTCCTGCTTCAGTCTTCTGTGTAGCTGGGACTATAGGCGCGCGCTTTCCGCCAGGTTGGATGTCATGTTTTTAAAACTGAGTGCCTTTTTGCTCCACCATTATTTAACGCGCCGATTGATAGAAACAGGTCAGGAGTATGGGGAGCTATTCAGAGTGACCTCCGAGGTTTCCCTTGTTCACCCAGGCCTGAGCAAGCTGTGCCTCCTAGGAGAGTCTATGTACTTCTCCAGGGGTTGGTTTCTGAAGAATTTCCGAACATGCTAACTGACGCACACCGGTGCCAGGAGAAAATGCCTGTTGGTGATTGCACTGTGGAGTACAAGCGGGGCCCCGCTGCATTTTAGGTACAGAGACGTACACGTACATTCCCTGTCCGTTGGTGCTGCGTGATCGGGGGCGCCCTAGGAGACGACCCAGTGGTCGCTGCGGGAGGGCGACTCTTGACGGGTCTCTTCCAAGCACAGGTGCATTGAGGATTCCAAGTGAGGAGAATCCTGGAAGCTGTGGGAAGGCTACTTGGACCCCTATGGAACCCCTTTGTACCTACTGTCGCTCGTTCTACTCCTTTTTAAAAAAAAAAAAATCAATTAGTTTATCTTACTTAGGTTATATGACAGCAGAATGCATTTTGATTCATTTTACACAACTTTTCATTTCTCTGGTTGTATGCCACCTAGAGTCCTACCATATGTGCAGTCATACCTGTACTTCGGGTAATGATGTCCATCTCATTCCACCATCTTTCCTGCTCCCATGCCCCCTGCTCCCATGCCCCATCCCCGTCCCTCTCTCCCCTTTGCCAATCACAGTTTCTCCATTTTTTTCCCATTCCCATCCACCCCATTATGGATCAGCATCCACTTTTCTTCCAAGTAGAAGGCCACGTGGCTGTCACGTGTCATCTCCTTCCCCCTTAGACCATTCTTCTATGGTAGATTTTACATCTTCATATACCATAAAAAACACTAAAGAAAATCTTGAACATGATGATGAACTACACTCTGATATACCACTTGGCGTCTGGAGATGATCTGGGAAGGCCTCTAGAATTAACTGAGCTCAAATACCTATTCAAAGATCAGGTTTCCATCCTGAAGGCCTCCCTGGGGCTCATCAAGACCTAGGCAAGGAACAGCATATAAATTTCCATTACTTAAGTAATGGATACCTGTACATAACTTTTTAGTCACCTGAGTACAAATATCCTTTATGGAGGATTTTTATCCATTGAATAAGGAAAATTTTTCAGGCCCGAGTCTGTTTTCTCCATATAAAAATGATGTTTTCGTTACAGTACTAAGGAAAATTTCCCAAGTTTTGTACTTTGAGGTTTAGTTCTCATAGGATTAATTGCCAAATAGATTGATTAATTGCCAAACTCCCCCCAACACTCTGCCTATGAAGTATGTTTCTTGGTAATCATTTTACACATGAATTTTTCTTTGACCTTTCTAGAAATTTAGTGATACAGTTTTTTTTTTTTTTCCTTCTTCCAGGGGAGAAGGGTACTTCATAGAATGTTGGAGATGTTTCTGCCTTTGTACTAGGAGGTAGGCAGTCTTTTCACATATTTATCTAACTGAATTTTTGCAAGTTTTGAAGATCAGTACTATCCTTATTTTATAGTTGAAGAAATAGGCTTAGAGGAATTAAATAACTTATGCATCTTCAGATGAGTGAGAAATATACCAGGTAGGATTCAGAACTCACTAGCCTGACTCCTAAGCCTTAGTTGCATGAAGATAATGCTGCCTCTCAAATTCTCAAGTTCTAACTTGTAAATCTCCATGCTCCATAAAACAGTCATCACTTGTATACAGACAATATATAAAACAAAATTAGTTGTAAGGTAAAAATTTTTGTTTGGAACTATTATTAAAAGTAGTATATACATTAAGTACGTAATAAACATTTAGGCCATTTAGATCAGTAACATCTTCAGTGAAAAACCACAATAGTAGATGGCTGTGAATTAGCCCTTAACGTAGAGAGGCAGAAGTACCATAGTCTTTTCTGTCTGGAAAAGTAATTTGCCCACTGCACTTTGCCCTCCTGTCCCAAGTAAAGTGTACTCAGCAGAATAAAGCAAGCAAAACCGGTTAGCTCCTGAAACAGATTCCCTGTCTTGGTAGATGAATGCCATCTGTGAGCTCATGGACTTTTTTCTTCTTATGTCTGGGATTCTATTATCCTCTTTTTATTACTTTCAAATAGTTATCCTTTCTCTTTGAAAAGCACAGTGTTGGGCTGGGTTTGTGGCTCAGTGGTAGAGCACTCCCCTAGCACGTGGGAGGCCCTGGGTTCGATCCTCAGCACCCCATAAAAATAAATAAATGAAATAAGATGACATTGTGTCCAACTAAAAAATAAATATTTAAAAAAAGAAAAGCACCCTTAAAGATATTTTCACAGTCTTTCACAGCTAACATTTTAAATAATAATCATGAATCCCTACAAAATGTTTCTTAATAGTTAGAATGCTGTTTATCTAAGTCAAAAGCAATAGCAAAGAATCACTACTGGGGGAGAAAAGTCTGCTTAGGTGACATATGCCAGGAACTGGAGAACTGATAGGACAATAATGTAAAGCATGTATTTCAGAGTGTAGTTTATCATCATGCTCAAGATTATTTTTAGTGTTTTTTATGGCAGGCAGACATCTCCTACTCACACTCTGTACTGGGTCATACAAAGTGGTTTCTTTCTTAAGAATTTATTAATCAGTTATTAAGTCAAACATTTTTTCTTATTGTAATCTAAATCACATTTTCAGGTGCCTTAAAATCATAAGCATTACAAAAGACATTCTAAAACATGATCTAGTCATTATTATAAATTGGAGTAATATAACTGACATCTATGTAGTGCTTTCTATTGCCAGGCACTGATCTAAGTGCTTTGTATAATCTAATTTAATCCTTGTAACAACTTTGTGAGGGAAAAGCTATCCTTCACTTTATAGAAAAGGAAACTGAAGCGAAGTAAAGATAGAAGATATACCCAAAGTCACAGTCAATGAAGAATGAAACTGAATTAAAAACAGGAGGTCTAGCTCTTGGTCTGTATTCTTTTTTTTTTTTTTTTTTTTAATGGTGCTGGTGATTGAACCCAGGGCTTTGATGCATGCATCAACTTAGCTATATCCCCATCCCTGTATTCTTAATCACTATGCACATTATGCAAACTGCCTAGGTTGCTACATTTAAAAATAGGTTTCTAATTTTTTTGTTTGTTTGTTTCCTTCTAATGCCTTGCCTCAGAAATTGACATTTAAATTTACCTGGGATTGACCTGGGGATGTAGCTCAGTGGTTCAGACCACATGACCAGTATGTATGAGGCCCTGCGTTTAATACAACAGTACTAAAAACAAAAATAAACTAGAAAAACTGTTGTTAATTTCATACATTTAAGGGGGGATAGTAGAGGATAGGAAAGGTAGCAGAATACAACAGTTACTAATAGGGCATTATGTAAAAATGTGGATGTGTAACTGATGTGATTCTGCAATCTGTATTTGGGGTAAAAATGGGAGTTCATAAGCCACTTGAATCTAATATATGTAATACGAGATGGCAAGAGCTTTGTAATATTTTGAACAATCAATAAAAATAAATAAATAAAAAATAATAATAATAATTTCATACATTTAGTCTATTACTGAATAATAAAGTATGTCACCTATATTCAACAACCAAAAATAAATGAGAAAAGTAAAACAAGAACTCTATACTTCAATAGACCGCCATTAGTTAGTTTGCAGCTGTACTCTGTCAGCAGCCCCTTTGAACTGTTTGACAATACTGTCCTCAAAGGGTGGCTCTAAAGAAAGATAGAAAGGATATTTAGTACTTTTAATTGCTTAGTCAGTTAACCCAGGTAGGAGACTTGGAAAATACAGAGATTTGGCATTAGAAAGAGAAGAGAAGATGGTATAAGAACAAAGGAATTTGAAAAATAAACAACAACAACAAAATAAGAACAATAGAGGGTAGAGCAAAAAAAATTTTTTTTATATTGAAAAAGAAGAGAAGCTGGGCATAGTGGTGTATACCTGTAATACCAGTAATTTGGGAGACAGAAGCAGGAGGATCACAAGTTCAAAGCCAGCCTCAACAATTTAGGGACGCCCAGTCTCTAAATAAAGAAATAAAAAGAGCTGGGGATGTAGCTTAGTAGTTAAGTACCCCTGGGTTCAATCCCTGGAACCAAAAAAAAAAAAAAAAAAAAAAAAAAAAAGAAGAAGAAGAGAAAGAAACCAATAGCTAGTGCTGTATGAGGCCCAGGGAATAAAAAGTATGTTTTACTACCCAAAATTTTCAGCCAAACAACTGTTCCTGCTTCCTTCCAGTGGAAGCTAAAGTAGGCAATCATCAACCAAGGGGAATTCTGCAGATCTCTGCTCAACCTCCAGTTCCCCCACTCAAAATACAGGTATCCTAGATATCTAAATATATTTTCCTCACCAATTTAGATTCCAAATACTACTGTTGCAATAATTAGGAAACAGGAACATTGAGGATACAAAAAGGAAGCAAAGCAAAGGTCATTATCAAAGTAGGTTTTTCATTCTCAAGAGATATGAAGGAAGATAATGGTAAGTACAGTTAGTTTTAGATCTTCCCTAGTATCTATTTGTTGAGAGGGCACTTAAACTTGTGGCGTGCCTACAAAGAGCTGATGAGAAGTGTTTTGTAAAAAGTTTTCATGGCCAAAGATAAGACTGAATAACTTGGTATTTGAAACTGGATTCTCAGCCTCTGCTACAGTAGTGTTGCAGCAGACCCCAGCCTCCTGCTAGTGCCTTCTTTTTGGGCTCTTGTGTTCAAAAAATGAAATTCATGGACAAAGAATAGTAAACATAAAACATTAGGATTTATTCAAGTGAGAAGAAAAGAGAACTCCTGCAGGATGAAAGGGGAGACCCATTTGGAGCTGTCACTTAAGTGTGCTAATCTAGGACCTTATAGAGCTGCTGAGTAGAGGCACTGGTCAATATTATGTTAATCAGATATTGGAAAACTACCAATGCTATTGGCTGAAATCTATGCTAATCCGGAATTAAAAAAGTACCCATGCTATTGGTCAAAATTTGTGCCAATCAGATATTGGAAAGATCTTAAGCCTGTTAGTTTAGCCTGCAACATTTTTATTTGCTAACTCCTGAGTCTGTAGCTTTCACTCAGGTCTGTCTTGCCTTCCTTTTTCCACTGCCCAGGGGTTAAGGAGTTGGCTGGAATGTTCGGAGTGCTTCTACAGGTTAATCTCATGGAGTGGCTTTACATCTAGAGATGCCATTATGGGGTGCATTTCCTTAACTGTCTGCCTATTTTATTATCTATCCTATCTTATTCAGTATTCTGGGAGGAAAACTAGAAGACACTTAGCTATGCCAAATAGGTCAAATTAAAATTTCTCAAATCATCTGAAACTTATAAGTGATTCTGTGTTTTTGGACTATAGTAGGGCTAGGGAGTAGAAGTCACCATGTCCAGATTATAAAACTTTTTAAAAATTCAATATTTATAGAACGGACCAGAAAAAGAAAAAAAAAATAGTTTTTGATATATGTGTGCATGCGTGCGTGTGTGCACACACGCAGGCTCATCTTCTTTGATTTGTATGGTTGTTGCTTTCTTGAAATTTGTTTTTAATTTTTTTTTTTAGTTGTTGATGGACCTGTATTTTGTTTGTATGTGGTGCTGAGAATTGAACCCAGTGGTTCAAGCATGCTAGACAAGCACTCTACCACTGAGCCACAAACCCAACCCCTCTTGAATTTTTTTTTAATATTTATTTTTTTAGTTTTAGATGAACACAATATATTTTGTTTTTACGTGGTGCTGAGAATTGAACCCAGTGCCTCATGCATGCTAGGGGAGCGCACTACCACTTGAGCCACATCCCCAGCCCCCTCTTGAAATTTTTAATACATATTTTTCATTGTGTACAGTCAGTCCCCGAATTAAGATTATTCAACTTAAAATTTTTGACTTTATGATTATGTTAGAGCAATATGCATTCAATAGAAACCCTACTTCAGAGTCTGAATTTGGATCTTTTCCTGGGCTAGAAACATGTGTAAGACACTCTTTAGAGATGGTAGGTAATAGCAATGATCCATAGCTTCTGGTCAGCCCAGTTATCGATAAGAGGAGACAACCAACCTGTACATATACTATGTTGTTAAGGCATTGTGTTATGTATCACATGTATTTTCAACTTACATTATTTTCAACTTATGATGGATTTTTAAGGATATAACCCCATCCTAAGTAGAGGAGCATCTGTATATAAAAAAGAATTGAGTATTTGTATATAAAAAGAATTGAGATCTAGGCTCAGGTATGTTAAAAATGTTTTTCACCTTTTGACATTTCCAAGACAATATTGGAAAATTCTTCATTGGATAGGACTATCCCACCTGGCCCGCATCCATTAAATGCCAGTATTATATCTCACTCCTCAAATCATTGTGACAACTAAAATGCTTCTGGGGGTGCTACCCACCAGTGTGAACAATCTATCACACTGCCAGAAATGGAAAGAATAAAACAAAATTCAAACAAAGTTCCAACCTGAGTTGGAACAAAGTAAGTTGGTACTAATTAATAACAGAAATTCAAAGAACGAAATGGAAGAGATGAAGGACTCCAGAATTATCCTACTTAGACGAAGCTTTCAGATATAACCATTATTACATATGTATAGTTTATTCAACACTACTATATCCATCGTGGACAAAACTTAAGTCCTCATTTGAAACATCAAGTATTTCTAGATGTTTAGAAGTACACAAAGTATACACAAAGTAGAGGTAGTAAATAAAACATTTTGTAGATTAAACAAAATTCAGTAGTTTTCATCTTATAAAATAAAAGAAATTAAAATTTTTATCTTACTAAGGCAAAAATTCCAAATCATTATCTATTCATTTATAGTGTTAAGAGATGTGAAATTCAGGGCTGGGTTGAGGCTCAGTGGTAGAGTGTTTGCCTAGCATGTGTGAGGCACTGAGTTTGATTGTCAACACCACATATAAATAAATGAATAAAATAAAGGTCCATCAACATCTAAAGAATATTTTTAAAAAAGAGATGTGAAATTCACAATTTTAATACCATAACTTGAATTTAATTACTTTATGTAGGGAAAGGAAAAATATTAGTTAACTAGAATGTTTTTTAGATGGCAGATTTTTATATCTGCATGTGTATGAAATAATATTAAGATTATGATAAGATTATGCATTGTAATAACAAAATACAAGTTGAGCATTACATTACACCAGGAGACGAACCCTGTTCTGTCATATCTAATGTGTCTGAAATGGCTACTTCAGAGCTGCATTAAGTTGGTTGTGTGTGTGTGTGTGTGTGTGTGTGTGTGTATCTGTGTGTGTGTGTGTGTGTGAGTGATTTAACTTGAGAGAGTGAAGGGAACTCAATGAGGGGTTTTAAACAGACAGATGACAGTTTAAAGCTCTAAGAATCACTTTGGCTGAAGATTGGAGGGAAGCCAGAAAGGATATAGGTACTCTAGTAAAGAGTACCTTTACCTGCTAAAGTCAGGTAAAGGAAAGAATTGGACATATTACAGATGTTATTTAAATTTTTAAATTGGAAGGTAAAATCCATAGAGCTAGGTGATGGATTGAAAATTTTAATCTTAGATCTTAAATCTTAAAAATTTTAAATCTTAAAAATCTTAGGGCACAGTGATGTATGCCTGTAATCCCAGTGATTTGAGAGGCTAAAGCAGGAGGATCACAAGTTCAAAGACACCATTAGTAATTTAGCAAGGCCTTATCTCAATTTTTAAAAATTAAAATAAAAAGGACTGAGAATGTGGTTTAGTGGTTAAGCACCCTGGGTTCAATCCCCGGTACCCCCCACTAAAAAATTTTAGCTTCTTGCTAGGCGTGGTGGCACATGCCTGTAATACCAGTGATTCTGGAGGCTGAGGCAAGGGGATCATATGTTTGAGGCCAGTTTCAGCAACTTATTGAGGCCCCAAGCAACTCAGTGGGACCCTTTATTAAAATAAAAAATAAAAAGGTCTGGGATGTGGCTTATTGGTTAAGCGCCCCTGAATTGTCCACAGTACCCTCCCCCCACAAATTTTAGTTTCTTAATTGAAAAGGCTTATAATGAATGCAATCCAATTCCATGAGTGTCCCTAGAACTCAGATTTTGGTCTCTAATAAAATTTCATTCTAAGGACTGAGGTTGTGGTTCAGTGGTAGAGCGCTTGCATAGCATGTATGAGGCCCTGGGTTTAATTTTCAGCACCACATATAAATAAATAAAATAAAGGTTCATCGACAACTAAAATAAATAAATAAATAGATAGATAAATAAATAAAAACTTCTTAAAAATTCATACTAAAAGACATCAAGTGTCCTTGAAGAAATGTCCGGTTCTAGGTAGGGAGCAGGAGCTATACAAGATAAATCTAAAACGTTTTGTGCTAAAATGCAAGGAGTAATGGGTATCTTTCAAAAAGAATGCAAGTTCCCACTAACCTAAGAACGATTTCAACATCAAAAAGACTAACAGCAGCAACTGATGGAAACATCAAATTTCTAAAAATCCACAATTACTGTTTTAATAATATTGACAAATTCTTTGATCATTAAAGATGATTGCTAGAGTGTCAACTCATTCTGCAAGAAGGCATTTTTCCTGCCTTCTATAGAAACTATATTTCATGCAGGGCTGACTTTAGGGTATATGGGGCTCTGGGTAAATATATTTTGCAGTGCTTCTATCTATATAACAACTTGATTAGAAAGTGGTTCCAAATGAGGTATAGTAATTTATTGAAGAAGATACAGAGTAATTGGTAGCAATGTGTACTTACATATTTGCTTAATCAGTGCATGTGAAGATTCTTGTCATGTCCTTGAATCATCTCTTCCTTTTCAGACCTAGGAATAATCTCTCATGTTTTTACTGTTAATGCATCATTCTTGGCTAATTTCATATCTTCCACTGTAAGAAATAGGTAGCACTTCTGTTATTACAGTGCCATAGTTGTTCATAATCTTTTTGTATTGAAACAATATACCATTTTATTTAATGCTGATGCATCATAACTTAGGAGGCTGCATTCTTTATCTTGCTACCCAAGAATACTGGCTTCCAATGACTCTGTTAGGGTTAGAACTGTGCTTCATTCATAGAAACCACAAACACAGGTTTTACCCAGAATATACAGAAAAATGTGGCTGATACTTTGTTTTCTTGTCATGCTAAATTTACTGTTTACCTTTTAGAATCTAGTGGGCACTCTTGATTAAAGGCCAAACTGATACCTTAGTAATTCATAAAGAATTATTATGTAAAGGAGTATTAATAAACAATACTTTAGAGCTCTTTTTAAAATTGTATAAAGAAGCACATTCTACATTTAACCTATAAATATTAATTATTACTCATATATATACACATGTTTGTATCTATTACAGAGATATACACTTATTTATTCATATTACATAAATAACAGAGAAACCACAAGCTGAGAGCTTTCTCTCAATATATTGAGCTGTGCTGGCTTGATAATCCCACTCCTAGGTATTTATCTAAATGACATGAAATTTACATTCACATGAAACATGCATATGAATATATGTATTCATAATTTTCCCCAAATAAGCATTCAGGGTATAAATGGATAAACAAACTGTGGTGGTCCTATAATGGAATACAACTCAGCAATAAAAAGGAACAGATTATTTATTCATCCAGCCAAGGTGAATCTTTAATGCATTTTACTATGATCATTGTTGGGGCTGGGTGATTGGTACATGGGTATTCAACATTATCCTTTTCCCATGTATGATTAACAATTTCTGTAATTAAAATGTTATAAGGGTATTTTAATATAGTGTTTTACTGACATCACAATGTCTAGCTACTCCATGGATGTGAGTAAAGTTCCATGTTCCAAAGCTAGGGGCTGCATCTGGGGTGTTGCACATCAAACTGCCAGTTAAATGAACATAAAATCTGGTAATGTAAATATTTATTTTATTATCTTTTAAAATTTATATATTATGTATTCTGTAGTTTGATAATTGAACCCAGTGTGCTCTAACCACTGAACTAAATCCCCAGCCCCCCACCCTCTTTTTTTTCTTCCCAGTTTCTTTGTTTTTTATTTTGAGATGGTCTAATTAAATTGCCCTGCTAACCTTGAACTTGTGATCCATCTGCTTCAGCCTCCTGAGTAGCTGGAATTACAAGTGTACACCACTGCTCCCGGCTAATACTTTATTACCTTAAGACATATTCAAAAATGCTTTTTAACACTATTTCAGGTGGAAAAGGCTTATGGGCTTATTGGTTTTAAGAATTTGTACTGGGGGCTGGGGTTGTGGCTCAATGGTAGAGCGCTCACCTAGCATTCACGAGGCCCTGGGTTCGATCCTCAGCACCACATAAAAATAAATAAATAAAGGTATTGTGTCTAACCAAAAAAAAAAAAAAAATCTTAAAAAAAAAAAAGAATTTGTGCTGGATGCTATGGTACAGGCCTATAATACCAACGACTTGGGAGACTAAGGCAGGAGGATTCCAAGTTCAAGGCTAGCCTCCACAATTTACCCTGTCTCAAAATAAACTGAAAAAGGGTTGGAGACGTAGCTCAATGGTGGAGCACCCCTAGTTCAATCCTTTGTATTATAACAATAATGATAAAATTTCATTTGCCCTGCTACTAGAAAAATTGCAGAAGGCAATCAATCCCCAGCAGCCAGATGCAAGCAGTTAACCATGCACTCAACCACTGAGCCACATCCTCTGATCTTTTTATTTTTTATTGAGACAGGATCTTGTTAAGTCGCTCAGGTGCCTTGAACTTGTGATCCTCCTGCCTTAGCCTCCCAAGTTGCTGAGATTACAGGGTGTGCCCACACTGGCCTCTATAATTTTAAGTGTATCAAAACAAACAAAAACTGGGCACAGTAGTACAGGTCTGGAATCCCAGCTACTTGAGAGGCTGAAGTAGGAGGATCATTTGAGCCCAGGAGTTTATGTCTAGCCTGGGCAACATAGTGAAACTCCTTCTCAAAAAAAAAAAAAAAAAAAAAATTAAATGTCAATGGTACAGTAGTCTAGGTTGCAGGTATACAGTGTTCGCTTTCAACTTTGCTATATATTTGTAAATTTTCATAATAAATTGGAAAAAATATCTAGAAATGTGATGACACCTAGGTCAGCAGTAAATGCATTGAAGAGAGTAAACGCCACTATGATTAGGTAGCTACCACTTCTTCAAGTCTGAGTTTTTTTGGGGGGATGGAGTCGGGGGGCATTATTTGTTGTTTGGTTTTGGTTCTGGGATTGAACCCAGGTGTCAACATGCCAGGCAAGCATTCTACCACTGAGCCAAACCTCCAGCCCCAGCCATTGTTGTGACTGAACCTGTATTCTGCTTACTAGGACCTAGAGCCTTTTGTACTTAATCTAATTTCTTGAATTCTGATCTCTTAGGGTTTTATTTACTTAAATCTAGTTTTGTAATCCCCCTGATACTTTGATTTTCTGGCTTACCTATTACTTGATCATTCATTTTCAAATATTTATCTTTGCCTACTATGAACCAGGCCCTGTGAAGGTGTTGGTGACTCAGTTTTGTTCCTGCCCCTGTAGCACTTTCATCCATGCCTTATTCTTCCTAACCAGTACCTCCAGCTCTCTTAATTCTATGAAGAATGCTGTGGTTTCTACATCTTTGACTGAAGTTATGATTTCACTCTTTTATACCTTGAATACTGTGGACCACATGCCAAAGGTTTAGGAATTTTTGAGAGTCGTGTGAAAAATGTTTTATACTTGAAAAAAATCATCTAATTTACAAAAAAGAAAACAACAAAATTTTATCCATTCCCTAAAGAAACTGAACTTGGTCTGAGTCTTCCTTTTTCACAGCTCTGATTGCAAAGGACTGCCAGCTTTTCTGGTCCCAGGGCAAATCCAGCTCTAATGTAAATGCTATAGTGGAGTAAGATTCTTCAAAGGCTGTCTAAACTCTGGATGCTTAAGCTCTCTTAACCTAGTGACATTGCAGCTTCATTTTTTTTTTTTTTTCAGTTTTTTAATGCAGTGCTGATGATTCCTTGCTCACCAGGCCACCTTTTGATTCTCATGTAGGTAGGTCTGTAGAGAGGATGCAGTATTTCTTTGAGTATTTCTGGTCTCTGTGATGGGAGTTTCCCAGGCAGAACAATAAAGTAGCTTGTGATTAGGAGTTGACTATATTAACTATAGAGCAATGTTCATCTCCCTTCCCCTTGGAAAGGAGTTTGATGAGAACTCTTTGGGCTGGGGCTATGGCTCAGTGGTAGTGCACTTGTCTGGCATGTGTGAGGCACTGGGTTCAATTTTCAGCACCACATATAAATAAATAAATAAATAAATAAGATCTATCAACAACTTAAAAAAAATATTTAAAAAACAAAACAAAACACTGAGTTGGGCCAGGCATGGTGGCACACACCTCTAATCCCAGTGACTCCAGAGACTGAGGCAGGAAATCACAAGTTTAAGGCCAGCCTGGGCAACTTAGTGAAACCCTCTCTCAAAATAAGAAAAAGGTGCAGAGGATGTGGGTCAGAATTAGAGCACCCCTGGTTTCAATCCCTAGTACTGAGGGGGAAAAAAAAAGATACACAAGGGAGATACAAAAAGGACTGAAACTAGTTCATATCATGCTATACTGTAGACTATAGTGGATATTCTGACTAAAGGCCAGCAAGGGCACAGTGGAACACAACCATAGTCCCAGCTCCTTAAGAAACTGAGGCAGGAGGATCACTTCAACCTAGGAGTTCAAGGTTGGCTTGGGGAACACAGGAAGACTCCTGGTGAAACAAAAGAAGACAAACAAAAAACCAGTATATCTGACTAAAAGCCAAACTGATATTTTAATAATTCATAAAGAATTATTATGTAAAGGAGCATTAACAAAGCAATACATTAAGGCTAGGGATGTGGCTCAGTGTAGCATGTCAGCTTGGTATGTATGAAGCCCTGGGTTAGATACACAACAGTGCTTCCTGCTTTGTGAAAAAAGTAAAAATTATTAAAAAAAGAAAAAAAAAAAGCAATATATTAGAGCTCTTCTTTGTTTATTTATTTATTGTGGTACTGGGAATTGATCTTGCCCACAAACTACATCCCCAACTCTTTTTTATTTTGTTACACTGTCTTGCTAAGTTGCCAGCTTGGCCTTGAACTTGCAATCCTCTTATCTCAGCCTCCCAAGTCGCTGGGATTATAGACATGCACCACTGCATCTGGCTAGAGCTCTTTTATAATTACATGAAGGAAGGCATTCTATTTATCCATATGTATTAATTATTACTCATTACATAAATAATAATATTATAAAAATACACATTTTATCTGTTATATAAATATTCATATTACAGGGCTGGAGTTGTGGCTCAGCAGTAGAGCAGCTTGCTAGCACATGTGAGGCCCTGGGTTCGATCCTCAGCACCACATAAAAATAAATAAAATAAAGGTATTGTGTCCAATTACAACTAAAAAATAAATATTTTTTAAAAATTCATATTACACAAAAACATAATTAAACATTCAATTATTACTTAATTCCTATTTGTTATTTATGTAATTGAATTATATGTTAACCATGGTTAAGTCTTAATTATTTTATATTAAAACTGTATTGGAAAATACTATTTGAACCTCTCTATAAGATATGTAAAATTCTAATCTACCCATGGGAGTTCAGCCTGGTTTAATTCAGGCAAAAGACATATGTCTGCCACCCCTCTCCTCTTTAGCCTTGTCCTCTTTCCCACCAGCTACCTCTGTGAATTAGGACAAATAAGTATAAATAAGATATAACTCCAACCTTGCAGTGGCTGCATGTGCTATCTTGAGGACATGATCCTCAGGAACTCAGCCCCAACCACATCTAGCTAGGCACACTTCCCTGAAGAGCAGCTCCCTACCCTGGCCAAAAAAGCCCCAGATACAAACAAGGGCTGGGGTGTAGCTCAGTGATAGAGCACTTGCCTAACATGAGTGAGGCCCTGGGCTTCTTCCCCAGTGCCCCCCCCTCACCCACAAAAACACATTCGTAAAACTAGGTGAATCAGGTCAGATTTTATAGTGATATCAGTATATTTATTTCATACAAACACTTTTGCTAAACTACTTCACAAACTGCTACAGGTACGTTGTTAACATTTTGGACATGTGTAAAAAATATAGATTTTGTTTTTGTTTTGGCCAATTAAATGAAATAGGGAAGTGTGGCTTTTTTTTTTTTTTTTAATGTAGTTTTGGTGAAGAGCTTTGTTTTTTATTTTTCAATAGATCTTACATTTGTTGAGAAATAGGTAGTGATTTTCAGGGGCAGGAAGCCTGGCTAGGATTCCTTTAAGCCTCTGGCTGCAGCCCTTGGTTTCAGTCACATGTGTCCAGGCTGGTCTTGGGCAGAGCAGCATGCAGTTTGCTTGTGTTAGGTGCTCTCAGCCTCCTCCACCATCTTCACCCTGACCTCTCCACTTCTCAGTAGCTATGTGATGTATGTGGGTTTTGATTTTTTTTTTTTAACCTTTTGCACTTATGTATTGCATGCATTTCTCAAAGACAGGTGTTTCTTAAATTTGAATCACAAATTTAAAATGTTCTTGATGGTGCAACCTTCTGCACCATGACTATCCATATTTGTTTCCCCTAAGGCTCCTGGGCAGGTCATTTGTTTCTGTGCCCGGAGAAAATGCTAGTGTGCTACTAGTTCTCCTTTCCTAACAAAAGCGCATCGTACCGTGCTGTTTGATTTGGGCTCTTGCGTACAACTTGGGGTTGCAAACTAATGGGGATTTAGGGTGTAGCACCGGTGATTTGAGTTCTCAAGTGACATTACAATGATCTGATTTTGGACTGTGAGGTCCTTTAAGGCTGGGACGTTTTTATTTATCTTTGTTGTCTCCAGCCCCAAATACTCTGTGCCTAGCTCATAAAAGCACTAAACAAACGTTGCTCAGGTGTATGTAATACAGCAGGAGGACGGGAAGGGCACAAGTTCTGCGCTGCCCCTGAAGCTGAAGAGGTTCCATCAAGAGGCCGGAGCACACGTGCTGCCGGCAGAGGGCGCGCTTGCACAAGTGGCTGCGGTGCCGTTTCCTTCGCCGCTCGCTCTGGGCTTGAGCGTTTCCTCAAACCCCACCAACCGAAACTGGCCGGAAATTTAAATTTAAACCTGCACAAACGCATTAGGATACCGTCAGTTGCACAGGGCAAACCCCAGTTATGTTTAGTCCAGAAAGGCACAAGAACTATCCAGAATTAGTTTTTAAACTAAAATTAGTTTTAAAATACTAAGCCATGGCAACTTGCAACGTCAAACCTGAAAAAGAAAAATGCTGCCTGGTCTGTCTTTCGGGAAATAATTTTTAAATTGGAAGACTCCTTATGTTCAGAGGGCGCCCTAGCTCATCTAATCTAACTACCTCATTATCTCAGATGAGGAGACTGAGGTTTATGAAAGTAGTTATTTAGACTTCACGTGGGACCTATGGACAGAGAAATTATGCTTCCCTCAAAACTGAGCTTTCAGCATGTACAAAAAAATGTGGAAAGGTGGCCATTGGAAGAAAGGCAACTAGATCTTTCCCTCCCTGTCTCTGTCTATTTATACTTAAACAGAAATATTAATGAGCTGGGGTGTAGCTCAGTGATAGAACCCTAAGCCCAAGGTCCATCCCCAACAGCATACAAAAAAAAAAATTTAAAAAAATATACTTATGTCTAAGTTTATGTATATGTAAATATATTTTACTTTATATATTTAATGTACATAAAAATATATACATGTATATGTTCAAAGGTGTGTTTTTTCAGGCCCTGTAGAGAGGCAGCACAGGTTCAGTATATGACTGTGACCCATTCAGACTTCCTGGGTTTTAATTCTGGTTCATCATTTCTTAGTTCTGTGAACTTGAGGAAGTTACTTAACTCTCTGCTTTCATTTCCTCTTCTATACATGAGGTTAATAACAGGATCTATTTCATTGGATTATTTTAAGGGTAAAACAAGTTAATTTTTGTAAAGCTCTTAGGACAGTGAGTGCTTGGTACACAAAAAGTGCTACAATAATCATCTGCAAAAATAAAAAGCTGGGCATGATGCTGCATGCATGTAATCCCAGCTACTGAGGCAGGAGAATCACAAACTGGAGACCAGCCTGGGCAGATTAATGAAATCCTATCTCAAAGTTTTAAAAAATAAAAAACGCTGGGGATGTAGCTCAGTGGTAAAGCACCACTTAGTTCAATCCCTAGTATGGGGGGTGGGGATGGGGGGATGAGGGAAGAGAAAGAAAAATATAAACAACAACAACAACAACAAAAAACAAGGGATGGTGATGTGCACCCATAGTTCCAGCTACTCCAGAGACTGACAGGAGGGTGGCTTGAGTTCAGGAGTTCCAGGCCAGCCTGGGCAAACATAGCAAGACTGGTGCACACACACACACCCCAAAGTGGTACTGAAGAGGCATAAAAACACATAAAAATTTGGAAGATGCTATTTTAATAACAAATATGAAGAACATTCCAAGGGTTTGTTTTAAAGTTTGGAAGTAGGGTTTTAATATATCTTTTTTTTTTTTGGAGGGGGGAATCAATTGTGATAAATGATAAAGGGGTAAGAAAAAATATGTGGTTTATCAATCTGACTACCAGTCCGAGCAAAAAGCCTTAAGTTATGATTCTAGCCGAGGGTTTGATTTCCACAGTCCCCCAAAATTATGAGATATTTCTCACTTTGTAAAGTTTAGAAAATAATAACCTCAAACTCTCATAGAACCAATTGCTTAAAACTTTTCTAATGTATCTCCTTCCCCAGCCCTGACTTTCTTACTTCAGTGTAACCAAAGAAGACCCTCTTTAAGGCTTCTCTCTCTCTCTCTCTCTCTCTCTCTCTCTTTTTTTTTTTTTTTTTTTTTGTTGGTACTAGAGATTGAACCCAGGGATGTTCTACCATTGAGTGAAGTCTCCAGCCCTTTTTAGTTTTTATTTTGAGACAGGTTCTCATTAAGTTTCCCAGGCTGGCTTTTAATTTGTGATCCTCCTGTTTCAGCCACCTGAGTAGCTGGGATTCCTGGCTGGTGTCACTGCATCTGGCCAAGGTCCTCTTATCCAGCATCCCTTTCCCTTCTCTGGGTCTCTCCCATTTGAAGGCAGCCTTTACTGGATTCTATCTAGTTGTCTGCTGGATCTGTAGGGAGCAGCTGGAGGGAAAGAGGAATAAGGGTGATGAATTTGACTGCAGGGTAAACCATGGGAAGGGGAGACCCCTGACACAAGATGTCGACTCAGACCCTGGCTGAGGACCAGGGATGGGGGAATCAGACTCAACTCTGAAACCATTCCTGGACAGATTAAAGCAACTCTGAGTGGTGCTGAAGAGGCAGCACTTGGAATTAGAGGCAATACATCCTCAAAGAAATTAAAGAAATATTTCCATCAAGATATGAGCTTTGACCTGAATAGAGGAGTCAAGTTTTTTTTTTTTTTTTTTTTTTTTTTTTTTTTTTTTTTTTTTTTGGTACCAGGGATTGAAGTCAGGAGCACTTAGCCACGAGCCACATCCCCAGTCCTTTTTTTTTTTTTTTTTTTTTTTTTTGCATTTTGTTTTAAGTTGCTGAGGCTGGCTTTGAACTTTGCTTCAGCTTCTGGAGATACTGGGATTACAGACTACTAAAACCAGCTAAGATATCTTATAGAAGGGAAAGGGGCCCAGAAAAGAGACCCTGGCTATAAGGGGTAAGACAGAGAAGGTGTTGGGATGAAGCAGCTCAGGATTCTTTGGAAAGTAAGAACAATGAAGTGAGGCTGAAGATTAAGGACCTTTAACCAGGACCAGGATTGAGCACCTATCTGGCCTTTCTAACTTGCAGATGCCTGGGAATCCCATGAGGGTCTTGTTAAAGGGAAGGTTCTGATTTACTAAAATTCTGTCTCAGAGTCTGCATTTCCAACAGGCTCCCTGGGAAGGCTGCTGGTTCTTAGGTTCTGCTTTCAGAAGCAAGATGTCTTCTAGACTTCTGAATAGAGAAAGCTGAGCAGTACAGGCCACACAGATCAAAGACTCCGCTATGGGGCACATAATTTGAAAGCCCTTTTTAGCTCTAGTTCAAATTCAAGGTTGCCTTTGCAGGTTCCCAGATAGTAAAAGATTGAAGGACTGTGGAAAGTAGGGAAACGGATCCCAGATTTAAGGGCCTCTCTCCAAACATCCTAGATGCTGAAAGAAAAATGTCTGCTTTTCATTTAAGTGAGGGTCCCAGTTCATCAATAATCAGAGAGATCTGGTGAGGCAGAGGAAAATGCTAGCAGTAAAGTCCCCAAGGGGCTTGAAATAGCTGCTAAATTCCCTACAAGCAGCTTTTTACATGCTACCTAGAGGCAGCCATTGGGAGGTTTCAAAATACAGGGTTACTTCAATCAAGCACTTGCCAAACCAGACAACCTATTGAGAGAAGCTGCTAATTGAACTACAGAGGCAGAATGTTATCTGTATTGAGTTTAAAACAGTTTTTCAGGGGGAAATGAGGACAAGGCTACGTAGCCAAGAAGGGTTGGGTGTTGGCTTTGCAGAAAGCTAAGTTACACTTACAAACACGGTTGCCAGGTGTCCTGTATTGAACTGGACAGCGTGGTATTTTAGCTTCTTGTGTATTCAAATGAAGTCAATCCCTGTTTTTTAAAAAAATCATTATTATTTCAGATGTTCTTTATCTTATGTTTTGATTGATTTTTAATCAGCAGAAGTTTGTAATTTCAGCTTTTAGTTACTCCTGCTAAGTACTGAGTA
This sequence comes from Callospermophilus lateralis, assembly GCF_048772815.1. NCBI lineage: Eukaryota > Metazoa > Chordata > Mammalia > Rodentia > Sciuridae > Callospermophilus > Callospermophilus lateralis. Next base: position 74,632,924 of record NC_135316.1, read on the forward strand.
GACAAACATGACCTAAAAGAGCCTTGTAAGTCTTTTGAAATCTGAGAAATCCTTTTATTTATCTGTGTGCAAGTAAAATGTTCCAAAACTACTGTTAAGTATTCTGTTAAAAAGTAAAAGTCCATCCCTTAGGAAGGGAGGTTACACCCAACAAAATGTTTTTTCCCCCCACTATTGGTGGGTGGATATTTTTACAATCCTATTCACCAGTGAGGCAGGGAAAAACACGTTTCTCTTTGGGGTAATAATAAGAACTAATGATTGTTGAGGATTTACATGTGCTCTGTTCACTGTGTGAACTGTTTACATTCTCTGCCTCTTTTCTCACAGCAATCATGAAAGAGAAATCAGAAAGATTCAGTATTGAGACTCTAAACCTGGAAGTTGTCCTCAATTCCTCTTTTTCTCTTAGATTCCTCACCTATTGTATTAACAAGTTCTGTCAGCTATAACTCTAAAATATATTTTTAAAAACCTAAACTTTTGCTGGGCACAGTGGTACATGACTGTTTTAATACCAGCTACGAGAGGCTCAGGCAGGAGGATTGCAGGTTCAATTCCAGCCTTGGAAACTTAGGGAGTCTCAAAATAAAAAGGACTGAGAATGTAGCTCAGTGGTAGAGTGTCCCTGGTATCTTTCTCCCCCCATCCACAAACACACCCGTATGCAACTTAACCTTTGCTGCTTGTGGTGGTACACACCTGTAATCACACATATTCAGGAGGCTGAGGCAGGAGGATTGCCAGTTCATGGCCAGTTTGGGCAACTTCATGAAACTGTCTCAGAATTAAAAATAAAAAGGGCTGGGGATATAGCTCAGTGGTAAAGCACCCTTGGGTTCAATCCCCACTATGGGTGGTAGGTCTGGGGAGATTAACCTTTTTTTTTTATTCTAACTCAATTCCTCATTGTCTTTCTTGCTTCAATGTTGCATTGTCCTCCAAACTGGTGCCCCATGCCAATCTCTTTTTTAAACTTTTTTATTTGTTCCTTTTAGTTATTCATGGCAGTAGAATGTATTTTGATATATTATACATACATGGAGTACAATTTCCCATTCTTCTGGTTGTACGTGATGTGGAATTACATTGGTCATGTATTCATATATGAACATAGGAAAGTAATTCCGATTCATTCTACTATCTTTCCTATTCTCTTTCTCTCTCTCTTCCCTTCATTTCCCTTTGTCTAATCCAAAGAACTTCTATTCTTCCCTAATCACCACCACCCACATTGTGAGTTAACATCAGAGGGAACATTCAGCTTCTGGTTTTTTGGGATTGGCTTATTACACTTAGCATAATAGCTTCCCCATGCCAATCTTGACCCTTAGTAGAATCTTCCCTCCTCCACACCATGGCCAGAATGATATCTTTAAACAAGATGTCAGATTATGTACTCTCCAGTGGCTTCTCTTCTGTTTTACTCACCTTTTTTAACTGCTGTGCCCAAAAGAATTTACAAGAACAATTTTATAGGAGGAAAGTTTATTTGTTGTTCATGATTTCAGAGACCTCAGTCCACAGATGGCCAACTCCATTCACTGGGGCCTGAGGTGAGGCAAAACATCATTGCAGAAGTGTGTGGTGGAGGGAAGCAGCTGGGAACATGCCACCAGGAAGGAGAGAGAGAGAGTACTCCACTCACAGTGATAAAATGTAAACCCCAAAGGCATGCCCACAGTGACCCACCACCTCCAGCCACACCCTACCTGCCCTCAATGACCACCCAGTTAATCTCTATCAGGGGATTAATACGCTGATCAGGTTAATAAGGTTCTCATAATCCGATCATTTTACCTCTAAACTTTCTTGCATTGTCTTACACAAGAGATTTTGGGGGACACCTCATATCTAAGCTATAACAACTTCATATGTAAAATAAAACCCAGGGCTGGGGATATAGCTCAGTTGGTAGAGTGCTTGCCTTGCATGCACAAAGCCCTGGATTTAATCCCCAGCACCACAAAAAATACATAAAAATAAAATAAAACCCAAAGTCCTTTCCAGTACTTTCCCTATAGGATCAGGCTTATGATTTCCAAGTGCAAATTTATTTATTGAGCACCTGTTATATGCAGGCATTTTGGATGCTGGCATATTGCTTCTGTGAAGAGCTTACATCCTAGTAGGAGAAAAAAAGAATCCAAGAAATCAATAGTATGGTATGGAGGAAAACAAGATGGGTAAAGGAAACTAGGGAGTGTTAAGTGACAGTGAGGGGCTACTATTTGCATGTCCAGGAGGGCCTTCCCAGGAAGAGGACATTTAAGCAGAAACCTGACAGAGGGGGAATGAGTCAAGTAGATTCTTAGAGGAAGAACTCTCTGGCAGAGGGAACAGCATATGCAAAGGTCCTAAGGAAAAGGCGAGGTTGGCATGTTGGATGAACAGCAAGGAGGCCCAGGTGGCTAGAGCAGACAGAGAACAGTAGGGGAGTAGGCATAAGTCAGAGAGGTCTGGGATGTGAGTTAGGGAGAGGGCAGATCAGGGAGGAACTTGTAGGCCTCTTCCCCTGGCGACTGGACTTCGAGCTGGTGGGAAGCCAGGGGAGTGGTATGAGTGGCCTAGTGATGTGATTGTGTAGAAGGGCAGATGTGACTGCAGGGAGACTTGTTCAGTATCAAAGTCAGAAGCAGTAATGATGGCATAGGCCAAAATGGTGGCTGTGGAAGACAATAAAAGGGCTCAAGTGTTGCTGAATGGATTGTGAATGAATGAACTTGCCCATGCTCACCTAGGTAGAAAGTAATAAAGCTAAGATTCTCATGAAGCAGTCTGACTAGAGCCCTTCCTCTTAGCCATTAATGGGGTGAAAGGAGAGAGGCTATTGCAGCCCCCTGGGAGCTTCTTGTCTCTGAGAGTTAGCAGTTTCCCTTTGATGGAGATTTTGGGGAGGAAGGGAAATATTCTAATATTGGAAGCTTTATTGAAAAAGAAGACAGAAAAATAATTTCCTGGATACAAAAACATCTGGAAGGGGAAAAATACAAAAAACAAAACAAAACAAAAAAATCCTAAACTTGTACCAGTGTATTGGGCTGAGATTGGGGTACTGATTAATGACCACTTAAGCCTATGTGTAATTTGTTTTCAAAGAGAATGCATTAAGGGAGTACTTTTGGACCTGGAAATTAAACTGAAAAAAATTGGAAAGGCTATGACTCAGTTTCCTTTTCTAGGAGAAACTGTTTAGATTAAAGCTAGACATATATAAAGTGAAGATTCTGAGCCATCCATTCTCTGACTTGCACTTAAATATCTAGCTTCCTTAGAGATGGCTGCTCTCATGATGCAAAACTTACTCCTTAGTGTTATTTTCCATTTGCTAAGTGGTTGGATCCATTTGAGCCAAACCATGCCTTTGTAGACTTGGTTGCTTCTTTTGGAAGTGTTTCATCCTTCAAACTAGGTTATAGAAACATGAGCTGAATTAGACACACAGCTACAGAAAGCAGATTTCTGTTTTCAAATTTAAGATGAAAACCATGAATATTCAAAGTATTCGTTTCACATTGAAACTAACCAACTTGCTTGGTAAAATTCTGTTTCCTAACAGTTAGAAATTGGTGCTGGAGGAGGCAGTAGCCTTTATTATGAGCAGGAACTAAGGTCACGCAGAGGAACATCTGAATCCAGCTCTGTTCCTCATATTTGGGTGACTATGGTCAAGTTGCTGAACTTAGTTACTTTTCTCACCCACAAAATTCATGTCCCCATAATTGCCTGGTAGGGGTGTTGTGAGGGTGAATTGAAATGATGTGTGTGGTGACAGAGTGATTTATTTGATGGGTGGAAATTCGTAAATTGATGGAGGACTACTTCTTGCTTTTGTGGTTTCGTGTTTTATTCTAGCTCTGTTGCTTCAGGGACAGGGTTAACTAAATAAGTTGGGAGCAAATGAATGAGAATGAAAGACCAAGCCAGAGGGATGTCTGGACTCTGAGGAGTAGGTCAGGATTCATCTTAGGTGAACTTGGACAAGTGGTCACCTCCCTGAGACGAACCTATGGTGAAACTGAGATGTCTGTGTGAGAGAGCTGGCTGCCATTTTGGTGCCAACTATAGGTGGAGAGACAGGTTAGAAAAAGGGCTGAGGATGTAGCACTTAAAAAAAAAAAAATCGGGGTGAAGCTGGGCATGGTGGTGCCCACCTGTAGTCTCAGCTGAGGATTGAGATCAAACTCTTGAGCCCAAGAGTTTGCGACCTGCCGGAGTAACACAGAAAGATCCTGTCTCCAAAACAAAATAAAATTGCTACATATTATTATTTTGTATGAATGTACCAGGATTCATTTAATCCATATCATTTAGATAGATAATTAGGATGTTTTTAATTTATTTGACAACTGTGTAACAAATAAACTTGTGGTACAAATTATGGCATTTATGATTATTTTCCTACAACAAATTCCTAGAAATTGAGTTAAATATATATATTTTGAGCATTCTTGATACAGATTACCAATTTGTCCTCCAAAAAGGTTGTTGGTCTCTAGCAGCAAACAAGATGGCCTGTACCACCTCTAGATGATGGCCTGCTGGTCATGATGTCTCTCTGGATTTAATGAACTTTATTTTACTCCCCCCCCCCCGCATTTACAGTAGATTTAGAGATTAAACCCAGGAGCACTTTGCCACTGAACTGCGTCCTTATTTCTTTTATTATTTTTATTTTGAGACACAGGGGCTTTGTTAAATTGCCCAGGCTGGTCTGGAATTTGAGATCCTCTTGCCTCTGCTTCTCAAGTAGCTGGGATTATAGGGCTGCATCACTACAACTGGCAGTTTAATGAATTTTAAAAGGCTATATTGATGTTTTGCTTGATATTTGGTTATCAATGAGAATGAAATATTTTTCCTTATGCTTATTGATCATCGGTATTTCTTTTGTGTGAATTTTTTTCATGTACTTGGTCTTTTATATTGGTATTTATTTTGTTATTCATTTGGAAAAGTTTGTAATATATATTGCATGTATTTGTTCCAACTGAGTCTGTTTTTTTTTTCTTTTCCAATTTTATCTTCTTTTCTTTTTGTATATATTATAAAAGTTGGGCTGGGGTTGTGGCTCAGTGGTAGAAAGCTTGCCTCGCATGTGTGAGGTACTGGGTTCAAACCTCAGCACCACATAAAAATAAATAAATAAAATAAAGATATTGTATCCAACTACAACTAAAAAAATATTTAAAAAAAAATTTAAGGGGTTGGGGTTGTGGCTTAGTGGCAGAGCGCTTGCCTAGCATGTGTGAGGCACTGGGTTTGATTCTCAGCATCATGTATAAATAAATAAAAGGTCCATTGACAGCTAAAAAACAAAATTAAAAAAATTAGTAGATGCTTAGTGTAAAAGTATTAAATTTTTTTTGATATTGTATAAATACTGACAATTTCCAAAATTCCTTTCTTTCACATTAAGAATTTGGTGTATATTTCTACAAATGTGCTTTTTCCCATCCATATTCTACCAATTGCATTTTTTTTCAAAGTTGGAACCATAGTACAAACTATTTTTAACTCGATTCCTCATAAACTATATCTTATACATATCTTAATTCCAATATTACAGCTTTAATATCTTTTAGTTATGTATTATTATGTGACATATTGTGTTAGGGTCTGTAAACAAGTCAAGATGGCGCCTGGCATTTTGCCAGGGGGAGTGGTTTGTGAAGTAACGCTAGCGAGCCATTAAGTGTGGAGATTCCTTATTGGTTGACTGTTGTATCTAGTTTATGTTAATTAAGATAAGCTGTGTGTAATGTATATATACCCCTCCTGTCCTACAATAAACGGCTCCCACTCCTGCTGTATCAATGTACACAAGTTGCTCGTCACCCCCCGGTTATTTTGCTGCAGCCGGACTGCGGCAATATTGTATTTTTTTTTATGATATAAAGTTTTACATTTTAAAAAATATAATGAAAAAAAATGTCTGAGGATGTGGCTCAGTGGCTAAGCACTTCTGGGTTCAATCCCTGGTACCAAAAAAAAAAAAAAAAAAAAAAAAAATCTAGTCTTGACACGTCTTGGAAAGCTAACCTGAGACAAGTCAATTATTCTGTGGTTGGGGGATAGGGATGACAGATGACTGGTAAAGGGGCAACATGCAGGAAAGCAGCAGCTACAGGAGCCTTGAAGCAGAAGTACAAGCCTTGGGCTAACAAATGCTTGAAGATAGGAAGGATTGTGGGGGAGAGAGGAGAAAGTATTTAAAGTAGTATTTAAATTGAAACAATTTTCCTCCTTTTTTTTTTTTTTTTTAAGAGAGAGAGAATTTTTTATATTTATTTTTTAGTTTTTTCAGCGGACACAACATCTCTGTTTGTATGTGGTGCTGAGGATCGAACCCAGGCCGCGTGCATGCCAGGCAAGCGTGCTACCGCTTGCGCCACATTCCCAGCCCAATTTTCCTCTTTAATAATGGTGTAGCTGGGTGTAGTGACAGACTGTAAATCCAGTTACTCAGGAGGCTGAGGCTGGATGATCATAAATTTGAGGCTGGCCTGGGCAACTTAGTGATACCCTGTATCAAAAAAGAAAAAAATAAAAGGGGTTGTGCCACAGTCTGGCTAGGCACAATTCAGGAACCACTTGTCAAAAGAAATGAACTTTATTTTTAGAACACACACCACACCACACAGCTCCTCAGGAAAAACCCTCAGAGCCCAATTGCCACCACAGGATTCCCACAAGCCTCTCAACGTCCCCCACTCCTCCTGCTCTTGAGGCTGATTGGCTGGGTCTTGTGGGCAGAGCCAAAAAAAAGTCCCCAAATGAGCAGCTCTAAGATCTGAAAGGGCGGAGAAACAGCCCAATGAGCATCACCGCAGAGGAGCCAATCAATTGGCAGCTAGAAGTTTGCTGGGGCCGCTGTGAGCCAATCATCAGCTGGCAGCTAGAAGTTTGCTGGCAGCTGGAAGTTTGCTGGGGCCCCTTTCGGCTGTGGCTCTCAACAGGGTTGGGGTTGTGGCTCAACAGTGGAGTGCTCGCCTAACTCATGTGAGACCCTGGGTTGGATCCTTAGCACCACATAAAAATAAATAAATAAAATAAAGGTATTGTGTCCAACTACAACTGAAAAATAAACATTAAAAAAAAAAAAAAAAAGGAAGAAAGAAAGAAAAAGACTCAGTGGTGGAATCCTTGCCTAGCAAGTGCAAGACTCTCAATTCAATCCCCAGTACCACAAAATTCTTGCTCTACAGGGAATATGAGAGTCATTAAATGATCACTGAAGTCCCAGAAGTCCCAGTGTTTGAGTGTTTGGCCTGGTGATGTAGCTCAGTGGTGGAGTGTGGACTTTGCATCTTTGAGGCCCTATGTTTAATCTTCAGCACCTCAAAAAACAAACACAAAACCTGAGGATTTCCATAATATAAATGCTAGGTGGAAGAGGATAACCTAGCAAGTGTTCCTGAGCTGGAAGTAGAAAAGCCAGAAGTGATTCAGATTGGGAAAACAAGGCCTTTTGAGGAAAAGATAATGGTACTCAGAATACCACTAAGAGATGAAGGAAAATGAAACTGAAAGCATATCCATTGGATTTTGCAACAAGGAGGTCAATCATTTTTGCAAGATGCCTTAAATGTGCTATTTATAATCAGTCTCACGCATCTTCAGAATTGTCTGTGTCTTTTGCCTGACTAGGAAGGGTCTACTTTAGATCCATCCCAAGCTTCTGAAAATCTGACCACATTCTAGCAACAATCTGCATGATGTTACAAATGAGACCATTATAAGATAAACACATTTTGACAAGGCATTTATTACAAAATGTTTTGATTTCAGAGAGAACTAACTGGATTCATGGTTTTTAAAAAAGCATGTATTTCTTGTGTAGTGCTATATAGATTTCTGATGAATCTAGATGCTCGAAACAAAGTTTATTGAGATGTGTTACTTTAAAGAAAGTATGTTTAAAGCCAGGCATGGTGATGCACATCTGTAATCCTAGCAATGTGGGAGCCTGAAGCAAAACGATAACAAGTTCAAGGCCTGTCTGGGCAATATAGTGAGACTGTGTCTCAAAATAAAAACTAAAAATAACGGGAGATTTAGTTCAGTGGTAGAGTGCTTCCAGGTTTGATCCCGGGTTTTTGTTTTGTTGCAAACAAAAACAAAAACACCCAAGAAGAGTATGTTTAATACAGAAACCAGCTATTGAAGATTGTATAACCCTTCCCTATATTTGCAGAAGTTTAAAAATGTCTCATGCAACCATGAAAGTAGTTTTTTTTTTTTTTTTTAATATTCATTTATTTTTTAGCTTTTTGGCGGACACAACATCTTTGTTTTGTATGTGGTGCTGAGGATCGAACCCAGGCCGCACGCATGCCAGGCAAGGATGCTACTGCTTGAGCCACATCCCCAGCCCATGAAAGTAGTTCTCTAAACCAAAATAAGATTTTGTCATTAAAAAAGTCATTCTCTTTAGGCTGGGGATGTGGTTCAAGCAGTAGCGCCCTTGCCTGGCATGCGTGCGGCCCGGGTTCCATCCTCAGCACCACATACAAAACAAAGATGTTGTGTCCGCCGAAAACTAAAAAATAAATATTAAAAAATTCTCTCTCTCTCTCTCTTTTAAAAAAAAAAGTCATTCTCAAGATAAAAATCAAGTATATAATAATTAGTGAACTTAACAGAAATTCAAATCAATTGTAAATTACATCATTTATTCATCTTTACCTGAATTAATAATTTGTTAAAGGCTTTCATGGAGTTACTCATCAAAAAGAATATATATTTGGAGGCCAAGTTTGTGGCTTAGTGGTAGAGTACTTGCCTTAGCATACTGAAAGCTTGAGGTTCAATCCTTAGTACTATAAAAGGGGGAAAAAAATGCACACATTTAGGGCTGGGGGTGTGGCTCAGTGGTAGAGTGCTCGCCTAACACATGCCCTGGGTTCTATCCTCAGCACCACATAAAAATAAATAAAAGGTATTGTGTCCAACTACAACTAAAAAATATTTTTAAAATGCACACGTTTAATCATCATAGCTGAATGTAATTATTGTTAAAATATCAGAACAGTAGTATATTTCAGAAATATATAGGTAATGACTTTTAAAGCTTTATTAAGGCATCCTCTAAAATGTAGCTAAGTAACTGGACATTTACATTAACTGGACATTTACATATCACTGTTAAGATCATCACAGTAAGATAAATTATAAAGATAAAAGATAAATTATATATATGCACATATAATTATATTCATATACGTATGCACATAAATATATATGTGCATCTCATTTTCTTTCGGAAGATTTAGAACTTCTCATTCCATTTTTTTACAAATTGAGAAATTAACAGATATTTGATATTAAGTGGTTCAATAGGACTACAACATAAAAGCTGTACTTTTATATACATTGTTTCATTTTTAAAAAATCTATAATTTTTAATAACAAACTTCAAGAGTTCCCTATCCCCTTTGGTACTAGGGACTGAACCCAGAGGTACTCTAATACTAAGCTACAACCCCAAACCTTTTTCTTTTTGATTTTGAGACAGTCTCTCATTAGGTTGCCCAGGCGGGCCTCCAACTTGAGATTGAGCCTCTAGGGTTGCTGATAGTGTAGGCATGCATCACCATGTCTGGCTACCTCAAGAGTTTTTTGAGAGAGAGAGAGAGAGAGAGAGAGAGAGGGGGGGGGGGGAGGGAGGGAGAGGGAGAGAGAGAGAGAGAGAGAGAGAATTTTTATTATATTTTTTCAGTTTTCGGCAGACACAACATCTTTGTATGTGGTGCTGAGGATCGAACCCGAGCCGCACGCATACCAGGCAAGCACGCTACCGCTTGAGCCACATTCCCAGCCCTCAAGAGTTTTAAAGAAAATTCCTTCTTCCTTAAAATTTGGACTTCATGGTCAGATAAATCTTGCTAAAATTCTTTCATTTTGCTAGTGCCACCTGCATATTATTCAGTAGCTTTCCACTTCCTACTTAATGAATTTCAACTCTTTATTCTGACATTCAAAACATACCAGTTTGGCTTCCAGCTTTATTTCTAAAGCAGGCCACATTCTTCTTTGACAAAGGCTATCTCCACCTTGAGCTTGTGCTGTGTTCCTCACTTCAAATATTCTTCCTTTTTTCTCTTATTCAAATTCCATCTTTTTAGAAAATTTTTTTATAATGATTCTTTTTTTGTGTGTGTGTTGCTGGGGATTGGGCTCAGGGCCTTGTACATGTGAGGCAAGCATTCTACTAACTGAGCTATATCCCTAGCTCCATAATCTTTTAAATTTTTTTTTTTTTATTTTTGGTTGTAGATGTATAGCATGCCTTTGTTTATTTTGATGTGATGCTAAGGATGGAACCCAGTGCCTTACTGGTGCTAGGCAAGAGCTAACATTAAGCTCAGCCCCAGCCCCAAATCCCATGATCTTTAAAAGTTGATTCAACCCCCCCTCCCTGGTGCACCTTCCCTGATGCTTCTGGTACCTACCCTGACCTTGTCTTCATCACTCATTCTGGCTCTGAGACCCAACTATCTTTTATCTTATTTTTTTGGTGGTGGTGCTGGGGATTGATTGAACCCAGGGCCTTTTGCATACAAAGCATGCATTCTATCAACTGAGCTACATCCCCAGCCCCCCATATTATCTCTATATTAGCTCTTCAACCAAAGGGGAAATTCCTTGATTGGTACTTTTGGTGCCTAAAATTGAGTATAAAATTATAAGCATATGTATCACTTTCTTACAGTTTTTATCTACAGAAACAGCAATAACTAAAGGACAAGTTTACTATGCTTAAGTGTCTCTCATTTTCTTACAAAGCTAACTGATCTTGCTATCAACCCCTTTAATGCATGCTCTTTACTGTAACTGAAATATATGAAGTCTGGAATTTTCTTCAAACAAGTACTTATTCCCTTTAATCTCATCAGATCTTGGGTAAGTTTCTCTTTTGTGATGAATTTTTACTTTTTTTACAGTTAGATCTCCCTCCCAGGTTTTAATGGAATACTTTTGAATGTTCAATTTTCTTAAAATATAATATTTTTAAAAAATCAGCAAAGTCTTTCTTCATTGTGTAAGAATTTTCCTTTGTCTCTCCTTTGCCCAGATATAGGAGAAGGGATTGAGAAGTAGAAAGATATATACTTTTAAAAGGCCACACTGAAGAGGGTGTGGTGGCACACCCCTGTAATTCCAGCTGCTTGCAGCTACTTGGGAGGCTGAGGTAGGATCCCAAGTTCAAGGACAATTTCAGTTTCAGCAACTTAGTGAGACCCTGTCTCAAAAAAAAAAAAAAAAAAAAAAGGAATAAAAATGGGTGGGATGCAGCTCAGTAATAAAGCGCCCTGTGTTTTACCCCCCCCCCCCCACTGGTAACATGCAATCACCCTGGGCTAGATGGAGAAAAGCAGAAATTATGGTGCTATCTTCCTCTACTGCAGAGACAGTAGTTTAGCTCTGCTTAAGATTACTATTGTGCTTGAGTCCCAGGTTTACAAACCCAAGGCAATGTAATGATGATGATAATAATAACTATTATTATTATTATTATTCATGGTTTTCTTCTACCATATTACAGTAGCAACCATTTATTAAGTACTTACTGTATATCAGACAAATGTTGGTTGCTTTATGTTACCTAATTATTACTAAGATCAAATTTGTGACATATTTCTCATTTTACAGAGACAACTGAGGCTTAGAGATACCAAGTAACTTGAACAACTAATAAGTGGAAAACACAGAATTTGGATACAGAACTCATTTTAAAGCCTATCCTTTAGACATTGCACTATACCTTGTAATATCAGTGTCTTTTGGGGGCAGGAATTCTAATGGAGAATTTGGGGGCTTGCATTCATAACTTTGGCAGTTATAGGGGAGAATAATAATAATAAAAAAAATGTTCCAATGTACTTGGAGAGGCTCACCTGCACCACTCCCCTATATATAGTTGCTCCAGACCTAGTTATTGGTAGTTCATCACTCACAATTTACATTTTAGTGTGCCTACATTTTTGTGATGGAATATCTTGATCACATTTGTATTGTTAGATGGGGAGGAAAGCTAAGAAGTTTTTACCTTTGTCAAGGACTGGGACAAAAGCCACACCATGAGATAAATCAACACAAGAAACACACCAATGTGCATACACACACACACACACACACACACACACACATTATATATATCTTCATAACTAGAAATTATACCCTGTGTTTTTTATCACAAACCCCAGAAACTTATGTAAGACTGTATAGTTTTACTGCTGGGCCAATATGTGAATTCAAGCCTCAGCTGTTAGTTTACTTATTGAAAGAAGAGTCAATAGAAGGAAATTCCAGTGTGACAAGAATTTTGACAACCCCTGTGTTATCTCTACCAGGATCTAGTTACATTGTGCTCTTCCAGGAAGGATGTAGCTGTGCATGCAGGTTTAATAGGGCAGCTACTCTTTTCTAGGCACATTACATGTGGGTAGTTCAATAGTTGTTTTGTGTATATTAGGACCATGGGATGAAAGAGGCAGCTATTCCTCATTTTTCTAAACTTCAGAGTTTAATATACTATGCTCTTTACTCAGTCATTAATTCTTAACAGTCTAGGGGTTGCTATGTAGATTTAACAAGGGTTTTACATTTAGTTGGGCAGAAGTTTATTAATTAGTATTTATCACCAACTAGATACAATTACATAAATATGTATTATATAAATTATATTAAGGACAATTGTGGTTTATGAGTTAATGACTTAGTTTTCACTTTTGTATCATTTTAATATTAAGGTGTTTGAAATGTTTTCATAAGCCAGTTTTTAGTAACACTAATTTAGGGGAGCTGGGGTATGGTTTTCATTGGCACTGACAGTTGTGCTGCTGTAGAAAGAATCTGTACCTGGAATCTGATTTTAGCCTCCACTCTGTCTCTCATTTTTTCAAACCATGGAGAATTCACTTCACCTGCTTCTTCATTTATAGGCTAAGGATCATTAATTCCCATTTCAGTGTTTTTATACAGACTAGAAGACAAATTATAGGAATTGTTCTATAAAGTGTTACATTGCTGCAGTCAGTAAGATGAACAGGGGAAATGGCAAGGGACTTTATGGCAAGGGCTAAATTATTATTATTATTAATCAAGTACTATGTATGATAAATAGTGAATACTCTTTTTTTTTTTTTTTTTTTTTAAATATCTACTACTTCCCTTCAAAGCCCAGACTTTCCCCAACTTGGACTGAATGCAATCCTAGAGCTTCATCTGTGGTTCTGTACTTGCATCACTTCCCTCAAAATTTTAAAGCTTTGGAGGTGAACCATTTCATCATCATCTTTGTACCCTTTTCAGACTGGTCACCAGCAAGTGCTTATACATCTGGTGCTAAACAAAATCCCCACACAGGGGGCAGACACAAGAAGAGTCAGATTAGGAATTGAGCAACTGTTAACACCGGGTAATTTAAAAAACAAATTTAAAGTTCTTCCCTTCAAAGAAAAAAAGCAGTAGTGATATATACATATTTTTTTCCTGCAAGAGAATTTAACTGGGTCGCCTAAAAATTTCAGTAGAACTGGTGTCTTGCGTAAAAATTGCAAGGAAATAGGTGCAACGACGGAGAGGAGGGACGACAGTTAACCGTCTTTTGGTGGTGCTTAGGCCGCAGACCCCGCTACAGCAGGTGGGCAGCTCGGCGCAGCGCCGACGTGCCCGTCCCACCCTACCCTCGGATGGGGCGCGGGGCAGACAAGTGATCTTCGTTCTCCTAGTCGCGGAGGCCCCACTTCTGGTCCTGAGAGATGCAGATGAAGTGGTGTGAAGGGTTGGGCTTTTTTTTTTGTTCCTAAAAATGCAACGAACAAAAAAAAAAGTACAACAATCCAAACCCAACCATCTCATTACTCGTCGGCTTAACTGGTAGACTTCCTTCCCGGGAGGTTTCGTGGGGGAAAGCACTGCGTTCGATCGCCAGCGTTCCCAGTTGGGCGCGCGCAGGTCCTGGAAGGGAGAAGGGTGAGCAGTGGGGACCCGCCCCCTTTTAGGAGGGCGGCGGCCGTTGGAGACACCGGAAGGACTCCCGCCTCACCTCCCCCGGGAAAGGCCCGACCCGGGAGGCGGGACAAAGGTACACGCCGGGGGTGGAGTCCGAGGTGCCAGCGGAGGAGGGCGGGGCCTGTGCAGCGCCGCGAGTCCATTTTGCGGCGGTGTGGGGCACTTACCGCGTGATCTTCCGAGCTGGAAGACCCGAGGCCTTGCAGCTGCAGGCTTTGCCGGAGGTCCGAGATAAGTACCCACCGCCCTGCTCCTCTTCGGGGAGGAAGGGGGCGACCCTCGAGCCTGCAGCGGGGGTGGGGACTTGCCCAGGCTAACTGGGGCCTGCGTGGGTGGGGGCAATTTGAGCTTCAGTTGGGGTAGCTCAGCGGAAACCAGCTAGGCAGCGATATCGTGGGGAGGAGCCGCGTGAGGGTGGGCGATTGTCGGCTAGCCCGGTGTTTAGGATCCAGAAAATCTGTTGGGGCCCGAGCACTCCCCCCAGCGCCTTCACACCACCTAAAAAAGAACAGGCGAGTGTGAACCAGAGGTTAGGGCATGCCACTAGACCAGGAATTGACTCGGGATCCGCATGGCGCCGGGGGAGGGCGCCCTGACCGCGGTGCTTCCTAGTACAAAGAGCTCCTAGCTCCCGGGCTTTGTGCGGGCGATTGAAAATTGAGGGTTAAGAATGGAGATCCTTTACAAATAAATGCATTAATACCCTCCTCTCTCTCCTTCTTCCGCAGCAGCCTCTAGTTTTTTATTGTCAGTTGAAACGTGGAAAAACAAAAGCCTGATTGCTTTGCCCTGGGTAATAGTAACTCTACGGTAAACACGTGCTTGCAGGGACAGAGGTAAATAACAATACTTTTCCCTATGTTATGCTCACATTTTAAGAAAAAGCACTCAAATTTATTAGACCCAAAATCTTTAGAAATTGAAATCTGTAGAATATATATGTTCACACCCACTTCTTTCATTAATGGTCTTTGTTTCATATTTCGTTAACTCAGAAAAAATAGAATCCATGCTTGGCAGTTTTTTGTGATGATCATTTAAAATTTATTATATTTAAAGATTTATATTGCAAACGAAGAGAGAGGCTTCAGTAGCATTCTTTAAAGCCCCGCCCTTTTCATGTTTGGTCAATTGTCAGGCTGCTGGACTTGTACAATGGGACTTGAGTTTTTCTATGACTTTAGAAGACTTTTTAATATATGTGTTTTAAAAATACAATTTTATTTACATTGGCATTTCCTCTAGTAGAAATGGATGGAGCTGTTGATTAGCTGGTTATACTTCTTTCTTTTACAACCAAAAGATACTGGAACATGCTTGGCAAGCACTCTACCAGAACTGTCAAGCTGTTCTTTTCATTCTATATGATAGGTTAGCTACAGCTAAAAAGCTACAGCTTTTTCCCCAGATATGTCCATTTTGTACCTGGTATTCCTATGTAATATTTACTTTGACATCTCTTGAAATCACTTTTCAAGAGAGTCCAACTCTCTTTTAGGACCTTTTCTTAGTTAATACACTCATTCTCTAATACTATACATGTGCATTTACAGATTTCATTGTATTTAGACATACATGTAAGTAAATACTATACATTTACATAGTTAAGCAGTTTACAAAATTCTAATGCTTTAATTTTTCCAGTAATAGTGTGAAGAAGGTACCATAAAAACATGGGTATTCAGAAGCAGATTTTGTGCTGCTTCATTGGAAGGCTTTTTAAAGCCTAATTTGTAAAAATCATTTAGAAGAGCTTCATTTTATGAATGAGAATACTGAATTTTTCAAAATTTGTGGTACTGGGAATTGAACCCAGGGGTGCCCTATCACTGAATTACATACATCCCTAATCCTTTTTATTATTTTTTAATTTTTTTATAATTTATGTAATTTTTAAAAAAATTTTTATTATTGGTTGTTCAAAACATTACATAGTTCTTGACATATCATATTTCATACATTTGATTCAAGTGGGTTATGAACTCCCATTTTTACCCCGTATACTCTAATCCTTTTAAATGTTTTAATTTTGTTTTGTACCAGGGATTGAACGAGAGGTGCTTAACCATTGAACAACTTCCCTAGCCCCTCTTTATTTTTTATCTTGAGACAAGTCTCGAGATAATTTGCAAGTTGCTTCACACCTTGCTGAGTTGCTGAGGCTGGCTTTGAAGTTGTGATCCTCCAGCTTCCAAGCCACTGGGATTACAGGCCTGTGCTACCATGCCAGGTAAATATTTTAATTTTGAGACAGCGTCTCAAATTTGTGATCCTCCTGCCTCATCCTCACTAGTCGCTAGCTAGGGTTATGTTCTTATGGTGCTGCGCCTGGCTTTTTTTTTTTTTTTGTACTGGGGATTCAACCCAAGATCAGTTAACCACTGAGCCATATCCAGAGCCCTTTTTATGTTTTATTTTGAGACAGGGTATCCTTAGGGCCTCACTAATTTGCTGAGCTGAGCTTAGTCTTGAACTTGCAGTCCTCTTCTCTCAGCTTCCTGAGTTGCTGGGATTATAGGCATAAGAAATTCCTTTCTTTTTTTTTTTGAGGGAATTAAATCTAGAGCCTCCAATCATGCTAAGTACATTTTTAAAAAAATATGTTTTATAGATGGACACAATGTCTTTTTTCCTAAATTTTTTTTAGTTGTTGATAGATCTGTTTATTTATTTATTTATATGTGGTACTAAGAATCAAACCCAGTGCCTCACACATGCCAGGCAAGTGCGCTACTGCTGAGCCACGGTCCCAGCCCTGGACACAATATCTTTATTTACTTATTTTTATGTGGTGCTAAGAATTGAATCCCAGTGCCTCCCACTTTCTAGGCAAGCACTCTAGCAGTTAGCCACAACCCCAGCCTGCTAAGTACATACTTTACCCTTGAGGTACACCCTCAACCCTTAGCATACTGAATTTATGACTCACTTTCTGAAAAGTGCTAAGGTCTAAGAATTGGAAAATTTAGGTTTTATGCTTATTGAGAGGTAGTCTCCATTTTGGGATCAAGGGTAGGCTCAGTTGTTTTTTTTTTTTTTTTATAAAGTCAAGTGTTTGTCTAGATAATTTTAAGCCCAGTATTTCTATTTTCAGTTGTTTTTTTTTTTTTTTTTTATAAAGTCAAGTGTTTGTCTAGATAATTTTAAGCCCAGTATTTCTATTTTATTCTTACTAACTTTTTATTCTCAAGGTGTATATATATTGGTAATACACAGATACTTATGTTAACTACCTTAAAATGTTTTATATTTTAGGACTGTGGTTGTGGCTCAATGGTAGAGCGCTTGCCTAGCATGTGTGAGGCACTGGGTTCGATCCTCAGCACCACAAAAAAATAAAATGAAGATATTGTGTCCACCTAAAACTAAAATAAGTATTTTTAAAAAATATTTTATATTTTAAACTCAGGTAGGTATGGTAACATATGCTTATGTCTTGGCCTTAGTTTTTTACTAAGCTTTATAAAGGTATAGTTTTGTGGTAAGGTAAGGAACGACATGGAGAGGTGGAGAGAATGGAGTACCCTCATGCATGATTGATTAGATTTCATAGAGTGGTATTATCCCCTTTCTAAAAGAAGCCTGGCAATCTTTTCAAGAGCTTTAGAAATATTCTTACTCCTTGACCCAGCAATATCTTTCAGGGAATTGTCTAAGGAAATAATCAGAGCTGCGGGCTAAGACTTTTAATCATTTTAATACCCCCTCCCCACAAAAAAAAAACCAAATAAGGAATATTAAAACATAATTAAAAGGTGGATTATCATGCTTTTGAACAATATATAATGATAGTGGAAGTAGACGTTGATAAATAAAAAAAGTACAGACACATGAGAGTGGAAGAAAAAGACCAAAATAATAGTAGTGCCTCACACTTGCTAGGCAAGCACTCTACCACTGAGCTACAACTCTAACCCCTTTCCTAGGTTTTCTGAATTTTCTAAAATAAGCACAAATTACTTTTATAATTCAGGAGAGCACAAAAGCATGGATTACCTCACCAATTTCTGTGTTGTCTTTTTTTGTGGTAAGATTTAGCATGAGAGCTACCCACATAATAATCTTAAGCATATAGTACAGTGCAATTGCTTCTGAATTTAATGAAGTTATTTCTTGATAAAACCATCTAAATTTAAAATGCATGTAACACATACAACCTACCAAACATCAAAGCTTAGCCCTGTCTACCTTAAGTGTGCTCAGAACACTTACATTAGCCTACAGTTGGACAAAGTCATCTACAAAATTTATTTCATAATAAAGTATTGAATGACTCATAATTTATTGATTACATTCATTACCTTATGGAATATGGTATCTTGTTGTTTACCCTAGTGATCATGTGACTGAGAGCTATGGCTCACTGTTGCTGCCTGTCATCACAG
The DNA here is from genome assembly GCF_048772815.1 of Callospermophilus lateralis. Classification (NCBI taxonomy): domain Eukaryota; kingdom Metazoa; phylum Chordata; class Mammalia; order Rodentia; family Sciuridae; genus Callospermophilus; species Callospermophilus lateralis. The sequence goes on from NC_135316.1 coordinate 74,651,328, forward strand.
GAGACTATGGCAGTGCAGACAGATCACTAACCCAGGAAAAGATCAGAATTATATTTTAAGTACAGTTTCTTTTGTTTCATTGTAAAGTCATATAGTTTTAAAGCTGAATTGTGGTAAATCGGGGATGTCTGTCATTTACCACATTAAAAATGTTGCAGAACTCTTTTGTATGTCCTTTTTTATAAGACAATTTTCATACCTTTAAGAACAATACTATCTTTGTAAATGCTCTACATTTCTGAATTTAGGATAGGAATTGCCTTTTGGTGTATATTTGGCTTATATTTTTATCTTTTAAAATGTCATAGATTATCAATTTTTGTTATTCATGAAAGACACTACCATTGTCATTACATTGTGGGACCCAAGGTATTAAATGGCTATGCCTCCCTCTTAAAACAGTTAACCAAGATTAGGTGTGTGTGTTCCTTGCTATATGTTAAAGTATACAGGTATACTTTAACATATAGATTACTTATATTCTGTTCAAACTGTTCTAGAGCAAATTCCCATAATGTGAATGCAAATATTTAAAATTTATTTATTTACTAGAGCAGCTTGAACAGAATATAAGTAAAGTTGTTAATGGATCTTTATTTTATTTACTTATATGTGGTGCTGAGAATTGAACCCAGGGCCTCACACATGCTAGGCAAGCGCTCTACCACTGAGCCACACGACCCTAACCCCTTAAAATTTATTTTTATTATAAATACATTTCTTTCCTTTTTTTCCAGTACTGGGAATTGAACTGAAGGATGCTTTTTTAGTTTTTATTTTGAGACAGGGTCTCACTAAATTGCCCAGGCTGGCCTCAGAATTATAATCCCCTAACCTATCTACCCTATGCCCCAAGTAGCTGGGATTACAGATATGTACCACTGCACCTAGCTATCAGAAGCTTTAAAGGAAAATTCTTCTCCCTTAGAACTTTGACTTTATTTATCAGATTAATGTTACTCAAATTTTGCTTTCATCTTGTTTTGCAGTACTGGGGATTGCACCCAGGGCTTTGCGTAGGCTAGACTAATGTTCTATCACTTAACTACATCCCCAGCCCATAGATGTAGGTACTTTTCTAAAGAAAAGTTGAATTGGAAATTTTTGCTAGTAATTACCAAAATTCAGGAGATGCTTGGCAGTACCAACATAGTATTATTTATTACAGCCAACATAAAAATGATTAGATGTAGTTTTGTACTTCATATATTTTGTAGATCAGGTTTACTTAAAATAAAAGGAACTTTGAGCAAAAGGAACTTTGTTCATGCCAATTAAATTTCCATAGTGCATGTTTTTACATATTAAAATGTTAGATGCTATATAAACAATCTCATTTATCTAGATTAATCTATCCACTGAATGCTAGACTTTGATAGTACTTTTTTTTTTGGTAGGTGGACACTGAGCCACAATCTCAGTCCCAGTAGTACTTTCTTTCTTCCTTTTTTTTTTTTTTTTTTTGTGGTGCTGGGATTGAACCCAGGACCTTGTAAATACAAACAAGGCAAGCACTGTACCAACTGAGCTATATGCCCAGCCCCCAGGAGTATTTTCTTAAAAGCTGAAATTGATCTTAAATAGGTGATGGAAATTTTCAAATGATACCAGTCTGTTGAGGATAACAACTTAATAGGTCAAGATTTGCCAAGTGAATGGTTGTAAAAGATGACAACTTTTTGAAAAATTTTATTTTGGTACCAACGACTGAATCCAGGGGGTGCTTAACCAATTAGCCACATCCCCGGCTCTTATTTTTTTATTTTGAAACAGGGTTTCACTAAGTTGTTTAGGGTTTTGCTAAATTACTGAGGCTGCCCTTGAACTTGTGATCCTCCTGAGTTGCTGGGATTTACAGGTGTGAGCCACCATGCCCAGCTCAAGAAGACAAGTTTTTTAGGGGTAAAAATTTGTCACCTTCATTTAAACCCATTTACATTTACTTGGGAGAAAAGAAACCAGCTGATGTGAAGCACTCCTGTATTCCAGCTACTCAGGAGGAGGGAGGGGAACCACTTGAGCCTAGAGTTTGAGACCAGCAATAGACCAACAAACAAATACCTAATATGCTCAAGACCCTGAGTTCAGGTCCCAGCACTGCAAAAATAAGTTAATTTTAAAAATCTCTTAAGACACAAGCTTGCTGGCTTTTCTTTGTTTCTTTCTTTCTTTCTTTTTAATATTTTTTTTTGTAGATGGACACAGTATCTTTATTTATCCATTTTTATGTGGTGCTAAGGATTGAACCCAGTGCCTCACCTCATGCAAGGCGGGCACGCTACCACTGAGATACAGCCCCAGCCCTGGCTTTTCTTTTTGTTCCTTAATGGAACTAAAAGGAGACCATGGATAATTTTTTTTTTTGGTACTGGGTATTGAACCCAGGGGGGCATTACCACTGAGCAACATTTCCAGTCCTTTTTATTTTGTATTTTGAGACAGGGACTTTTACTGAGTTGCTTAGGGCTTTGTTTAATTGCTGAGACTGGTCTTGAACCTGTGATCCTCCTGTCTCAGCCTCCAGAGTCCCTGGGATTATAGGCGTGGGGCACTGAACTTGGCATGAATGACATTTTGAATAACTTAATAGGAAAGGGTTCAACTCCCCTCCTCCCCAACATGTTTTAGGGAAAGAATGTCTTAAAGGAAATGAATGAGCACCTTTTATAGTACAGTAATTTTGGGTTGATCATTCTAAGGGGGAAATGTCTAATACCTATTAGTTTTTCTATTTTACTGTTTTCTTTTTAAGTATTAACTTTTCATTGCTTAAACATAAACTTTTTGCTGGCACAGTGGCGTACACCTGTAATCCCAGCAGCTCTGGAGGCTGAGGCAGGAGGATTGCAAGTTCACAAACCAGCCTCAGCAACTTAGTGAGATCCTGTCTCAAAATATAAAATCTAAAAAATAAAAAGCAGGGAATGTGGCTCAATAAATAAGCAACCCTGGGATCAATCCCTGGCACCAAAATAAGTAAGTAAATAAATAAATTTAAAACAATAAACATTTGGTGATGGTATATAGTTATGCAGTTATAGTATAGTATGACAGGGGCTGGTGTTGTGGCTCAGTGGTAGAGTATTGATCTAGCATGCATGAGGCACTGGGTTCAATCCTCAGCACCATGTAAGTGTAAAATAAAGATGATATGTCCACTTAGAATAAAAAATAAATATTAACAAAAAATAGTATGACAGGCAAATAAGGGTGACATTTTTCCAGAGAGGTGGTAGACAACTAGTGTATAGACAGCTATTTTAATTGTTAGTATAAAAACACTTGGGAAATATTTAATTGGTGGGAAAATAGATTTCCATGCTTCAAAACTTAGAATTTTTTGTATTCAGAAATATTTGAAGGAAGAAATGAATCTTGGCAAACTTGTTTAGTTTTGATGTTGGTTAAGTTGAAGTTTTAACTATTCTGTTTAAAGTTTCTTGATTTCTGTATATTGGGGAAATTTAGCTAAGAAAAAGATTGGATATGTGCTTTCAAAGGAGCAAGCTGTTGATTTCTTCAGTTTAGCCATACTTGAAGGCAATTCACTTTAAAGAGCACTAAAAACCTTTATTGCATATTTTCCTTCAAAACTATGTGTGCGCACTTGCATGTATGTATGCACAAGTGTGCACTCAAGCATTGGGAATTCAACCTAGAGGATTTTACCACTGAACTATATCTCCAGCACTTTTTTGTTTTTTTAATTTTCTAAAATTTCCTACCTGTGACATTTTTCGCTTTGGATCATATTTGATTGCCTTAAAATTCTTGACCCTTATTACATCATTTCTGTTTTCTTCAAAGTTTTTCTTGCCTAGGGTGCACATTTTCTCTTGCTTATCCTAACCACTTGGTTAGGATATCTTTTGTTTTCCTTTTACTTATTGATATCCCTGGAAATATTAATAGATATTTGCTTTGTTGCATGCTGCTACTCCACTCCCACTGCTTTTGTGTGCGTATGTGGGTGTGTGTGTGGTGTTGGGGATTGAACCCAGGGTCTTGTACATGCAAGGGAAGCACTCTACCAACTGAGCTATCCCCAGCCCTCCCACTGCTTTTTTTGTTGTTGTTGTCTACTGTTTTCTCAGAAATCTGACCTTTGGGGCTCGGGTAATAGCTCAGCAGTAGAGGTCTTGCCTCACACATGTGAGGCTCTGGGTTTGATCCTCAGCACCACATAAAAACAAATTAAAAAAAAAATAAAGATATGGTGTCCATCTTAAAAAAAAAAATCTTTGAAAAAAAGAAAAAGAAATCTGACCTTGTGTAGAATTCTTGGGTGAAACAGCAATTCTGGAGGTGATAAAGTGTGGAGCTCTCTTAGGGTTGTATAGCTGCTTGGTAACCCCTCTTAGAGAGCACACACTGACTTCAATCTTTATAGCCATTCTCTTCTCAGTGCTTTTCAAAGGTTATATGATTTTTCATATCACAAGAAATTTTTCAGAAAAATCAGCTGGTTACATACTTTTTGCCATATGACACATTCATTTTTTGGTATCAGGGATTGAACCCAGGGGTGCTCAACAACTGAACCACTTCACCAGCTCTTTTTTATTTTAGACTAAATTGCTTAGGGCCTCACTAAATTGCTGAGGCTGCACCAGGCCATGATACTAAATTTGAGACAATAGTTTTTGTTTTAATTTTACCTATACTAAATATATTTATTTTAAGTACATATTTGATAACTGAATATCCTTTTAAGTATGTTAATCTTTTAGATGTAGCTCTCATTATGATCCAGCACAATCTCCCCCCAAAAAAGAAAATTGTAAGAAAGCATGTAGATTATTATTTTTTTAAAAAAACATTTTTTCAGTTGTAGATGGATACAATACCTTTATTTTATTTATTTTTATGAAGTGCTGAGGATCGAACCCAGTGCCTCATACATGCTAGCAAGTCTTCACCACTGAGCCATAACCCCAGCCTCATCTGTAGATTATTAATTTGGTGGTTATATGTGTATGTATCCCTAGGTAAACTGAGTAAAGAAATATTTAGCACTATTTTTGGTTTTAAATCTTTAGGGATTAATGTACATTTTAAAAATAATTAAACCTGTGGCTGGGGATATGACTCAGTGCTTTGGAAATTGACATATTTTATTATATAGTATTCACTCTCCACAAAAATAGCCCTTCTGTTCATCAATGTCACCACCTATCTTATAAGAGAAATTTTTAATTAATGGGAGGCTGTCAAGCTTACAAGTAGAAATGTTTTCCAAAATTCCAGTTTTTACATGAAAATCCAACTTTTTTATTGGCAAAAAAGCCATCCCACTCTACCCCCCAAGGATTGGTGATAGAACTCAGGAGCAGTCTACCACTGAAACTCCATTCCTTCCACCCCCCTTTTTTTCTCCTAATTTTGAGACAAGGTCTTACTAGGTTGTCAAGTTTGGCCTCAAATTTGGAGTCCCTGCCTCAGCCTCCTGAGTCACTGGGATTATAGGTGTGCACCACCATGCCCTGCTCTTGTGTTTTTCTTGAACAAGCTTGTTTCGTTCATTTTCAAGAAAAACCGATATTCCATTAAAAAAGCAGCTGCTTCATCTTGCAGCTCAGTCATATAAGTGCTTTTCTTCCAGACAACATCTGCTGGTATACAGAAAAGCTTTTGTGTACATTTCCTATTTTATCACACAAAATATTAAAGATGTGTACACAAGGATCAAGATTTAACAAAATGTATAATTTTTGCTGCTTCATCAAGAACATTTAAAAATGAAACTGGCTCTCCAACACTCAATCCACTCAGACTGTGGTGAAGAATACAATGACTAAATACAATTTGTTGCTTCTTTACTGCCTTGAGTCCTGTTAAGCAGCTGTGTACCCACTATTGCTTTTACATTGCAAGTGCCAATGTCAACATGGTACAAAATTGTGAAAATAATTTGATCTCATGGATTCCTTGAAAGAGCCATGTTTCTGCCCATGTTTCTGTTTAAGATGCTGTAGATAATCTATAAGGTGGTTTTGACTTGTCATTCTGGTTGTTTAAATAAAACAACCTGATTGGGGCTGGGGTTGTGGCTCAGTGGTAGAGCGCTTGCCTAGCATGCATGAGGCACTGGGTTCGATCCTCAGCACCACATAAAAATGGAAAAAAAAAAAAAAAAAAGGTTAAAAAAAACCCAACCATATTGATTCTCTAAGCAATTAGAGTAAATTGCAACTGTTTTATAATTTTGCCTTGAAATATGCTAGTTCCTAATTTGAAAAAAGTCCATTAGTGTACATGGCTTGGATTTATATTTCTGGGCTTCTCTCTTTTAAATAGCATACCATTTTATATTTGTGGGCCCAAAGTAAAGAGCTCATTCTGTTACAGACACTGAGTAGCTTTGTTTCTGACAGCTAGTAGTCAGCTCTCTGTTTTAAAACAATCACTTGGGTCCTGCTGGCTCAACTTGCAGTTGTCCTAGTCCTAACCCTGTTTTAGCCAAAGACTATTGTTGGAAAGCTCACACAAAGGCCTTGTGTGCAGGATGCCCTACTAATAAGGAACATGTTGTCGTCTCAACGGATTAAATCTGCTTTGGTATGCATTCCCTTCCCAAATTTCTCACTTATTTCCTCTGTTTGGCTGGTTATTTCAGCAAAACATTTTAATGTGAAGATAGCTTCTCATTATTACATAGTTCTAGTGGAGGGGATTACTGGAGTAATATAAAATGTTTCTTTCTCTGTGGTAGGATGTGATGGAGCTGCTTGAAGAAGATCTCACATGTCCAATTTGTTGCAGTCTGTTTGATGATCCTCGAGTTTTGCCTTGTTCACACAACTTCTGCAAAAAATGCTTAGAAGGTCTCTTAGAGGGGAATGTGCGGAATTCTTTGTGGAGACCATCTCCATTCAAGTGCCCTACATGCCGGAAGGAAACCTCAGCTACTGGAGTTAATAGCCTGCAGGTTAATTACTCCCTGAAAGGTATTGTGGAGAAATACAACAAAATCAAGGTCTCTCCCAAAATGCCAGTGTGCAAAGGACACTTGGGGCAGCCTCTAAACATTTTCTGCCTAACTGATATGCAGCTAATTTGTGGGATCTGTGCTACTCGAGGTGACCACACCAAGCATGTCTTCTGTTCTATTGAAGATGCCTATGCTCAGGAAAGGGATGCCTTTGAGACTCTCTTCCAGAGTTTTGAGACCTGGCGTCGGGGAGATGCTCTTTCTCGTTTGGATACCTTGGAAACCAGTAAGAGGAAATCCCTGCAGTTACTGACTAAAGATTCAGATAAAGTGAAGGAATTTTTTGAGAAGTTACAACACACATTGGATCAAAAGAAGAATGAAATCCTGTCTGACTTTGAGACCATGAAACTTGCAGTAATGCAAGCTTATGACCCAGAGATCAACAAACTCAATACCATCTTGCAGGAGCAACGAATGGCTTTTAATATTGCTGAGGCTTTCAAAGATGTGTCAGAACCCATTGTATTTCTGCAACAGATGCAGGAGTTCAGGGAGAAAATCAAAGTAATCAAGGAAACTCCTTTACCTCCCTCTGCTTTGCCCACAAGCCCTTTAATGAAGAACTTTGATACCAGTCAATGGGAGGACATAAAACTAGTAGATGTGGATAAACTTTCTTTGCCTCAAGATACTGGCACATTCATAAGCAAGATTCCCTGGAGATTCTATCAGTTATTTGTGGTATTCCTTCTACTTGGCCTCCTTATTTTCCTCATTTTCTTTGGTCCTACTGTATTCCTAGAATGGTCTGTATTTGATGAACTGGCAATTTGGAAAGACCATCTTTCGAATTTCAGTTTTTATCTGACTAAATCAGCTGATTTTGTAGAACAATCAGTTTTTTACTGGGAACAAGTGACAAATGGGTTTTTCATTTTCAGTGAAACAGTCAACAATTTTACTTTGGTGGTGCTAAATAATGTGGCCGAATTTGTGTGCAAATATAAACTATTATAAAATCTTCCAACTCTGGAGTTCTGTTTTTTGATAGAAATTATTAATAGGTTAGTAATTCAGATTTTGTCAAGATTCCAATCAGATATTTTCCTCCAAAAGTATTCCTTTAGGGCTGGGGATATAGCTCAGCTGGTAGAGTGCTTGCCTTGCATGCACAAAGCCCTGGGTTCTAATCTCCAGCAACACATGCAGAAGTATTCCTTTAAAAATATTGTCCTAGGGTTGGAGTATCCCCAAGATTCAAAAATATAAATTTGTTGGGGCTAAGGTTGAAGCTCAGTGGAAGAGTGCTTGCCTAGCATGTATGAGTCACTGGGTTCAATTCTCAGCATCACCTATAAATAAATAAAAATAAAGTTCTACCAAAAAAAAAAAACAAAACAAAACAAAAACCATCTGATACACATTCAGATTAAGTAGCATAAAATTAAAGGGGAAAAAGAGTGCTATTAAAACAAATATTCTAATATTGACTTTCTTTATGCTGTCATACAAATAAGAGCATGCCTGTAGTCCCAGCCTCTTAGGATGCTAAGGTAGGAAGATTGTTTGAACCAGAGGTTTAAGACCAACCTGTGCAACATAGATCTGGTCTCAAAAATCCACTACCATCAACAAACCCCCCAAAAACCCAAAACCAAACAAAAAGTGGGAGGTGAGAGAACACATGATCTAATTCTGTATTGATATGGTATAGAATTTGGTAAAGCCAGGCTTGGTGGCACATGCCTGTAATCCCAGTAACCCAGAGGCTGAGGCAAGAGGATTGCAAATTCAAAGCTAGCTTCATCAATTTATCGAGGCCCTGAGCAACTTAGACCGTGTCTCAATATAAAGGACTGGGGATGTGGTTCAGTGGTTAAGTACACCTGGCTTCAATCCCTGGTACCCCTCCCCTCTCCAAAAAAATTTCTGGTGAAGATTGGTCTTGTAAAGACAATTTTTTGGTGGTATTGGGTATTAAACCTAGGGGCAATCTACCACTGAGCTAAACCCACAGCTCTTTTTTTAATTCTGAGATAGGGTCTTGCTAAGTTGCCAAGACTGGCTTGCATTGGCCTCCCAAGTTTTGCACTATTGTGCCTGGCCTTAAGCAACCTTTTTGTGAATAGGTTGGAATTTTAAAGAAGAAAAGACTATGAATAGGTTGGGTCTCCTAAGTCTTTCTGGAGGGTTGATTACTTTCTCATGAAAATGTAAATCTAATGTAAACAAAAAAAAACTGGTGTTCTTTTGTGATGTTTACATTTTTAGGAGGGTTTAGATTTAAACCTACCCCTTTCTCCTTTTCTATAAAATTTTCAACTAAAGATGATAAACTATGGAATTGTTAGGTGGCTGTGCAAAGGCATAGATTTAAAAAAGAAAAAGCGATCCAACACTTGGCAGGAGCAGGAAATAGGAAAGTCATTTTTTTACTGGCAGCTGAATGTGGTTGTGAGTTCTAAAGTATGGCAGCTATACAACCAAATGAATTCCATTTGCTTACAGAATTTTAGTTGTAGTAAAACTTGACAGCAGATGAAACAATCTGTCCATTTGTAAAAAGTACAGAGTAATCAGAACATTAATAATATACTATCTGCTCACATGAGATAAAGAGGACAGAACAAAAATACTAAAGTACCAAATTTTCTCACCTTGCTTAGAATTCAGATGAAAACAAAGAGGTAACCTTAGCTCAGAACTGCCTTATTTCTGTTTATGGAAAAAGGTATTCCTTTGAAAGCCCATTTTGTGGAACAAAACAGAGTATCTACTCTAGTCAAAAGAGATAAATTAAAGCGGATGTGGGGGTGCACGCCTGTAATCCTAGCAGCTCCCCAAAGCTGAGGCAGGAATATCACAAGTTGAAAGCCAGCCTCACAACTTGGTGAGACCCTGTCTGTAAATAAAATGTAAAAAGGGCGACAATAAAATGTAAAGTATGGAAGAAATAATTTCCTACTATCTGCTGGGTGATGTATTTGCTGTTTCATTCCTAACAGCAAATATATCACCTAATTTGATGTAGCCACTAAATTGCTAAGGGGATCGTAAGAAATTCAGATTATGTTTCTATGAGAATCTTAACTTCTGCTGTAAAGGCTTCATAGTAAATAAGGGGCCTGAGGAGGGAGAGAGCTTTTTGGCTCCCAGTAAGTTTTTATTTATTTTTAAGCAAATATATGTTTTTTTGAAAATTATTTTAATATATATTTTTAGTTGTTGGTGGGCCTTTATTTTATTCATCTATTTATATGCGGTGCTGAGAACTGAACCTAATGCCTCACATGTGCTAGGCAAGCACTCTCACTGAGCCACAACCCAGCCCTAAATATATGTTTACACCAGGATTTCATGGATTTTTTTTTTTTTTTAAGTGCTAGGGATGGAACCCAGGACCTTGCTCATGCTAAGCAAGTGCTCTACACACTGAGCTACATTCCCAGCCCCTGAGAATTTTTTTTTTTTTTTAAGAGTTTGTCTTTTTTCCCTCCATATTTTTTATTGGTTACAGATTAGTACATGCACACAATATTAACAATATAATTTGGCCAATATCTCAAGAAGTTTTAAAAATCAAATATAGGAAAGGGATCTAATTGACATCAATTCTCAGATATAGTGTCAGTTTTCCTTAAACTATTCAGTTTCATGTGTTAGTTTTCCCTTTTGTGTACTGCAAAGTTCCCAAGCAACTCAAATTTGCAAACACAACTATGGATACAATATTTGTTTTACAACAGTTACCCAGGGATCTAGGTTTCTGGGTTTTGTTATTCTTCCTACCTCTTTTGTTTCTTAATCATATATAACAACATTTAGGGTAATAGGTTGGTTTACAAGTCCTTTAAGTCTGTGCCTGATGGCCTGTAGCCTCCAGTTTGAAACTAGAGAAGAATGAGTAGTCAGGAACTGGTCACTTTGAATGTGGGAGGGAAGATATTTACAACAAGGCTTTCTACTATAAAGCAGTTTCCTGCTTCTCGGTTGGCACGAATGTTAGATGGCAAAGACCAAGAATTCAAGATGGTTGGTGGCCAGATTTTTGTGGACAGAGACGGTGTTTTATTTAGTTTCATCTTAGATTTTTTGAGAACTCACCAACTTTTATTACCCACTGACTTTTCAGACTATCTAAGGCTTCAGAGAGAGGCTCTTTTCTATGAACTTGATTCTCTGGTTGATCTCTTAAACCAACACATTCTAGAGCCAAGACCTGCTTTCCTTGAGGTGCATTTCCTAAATCGAAACACGCAAGCCTTTTTCAGAGTGTTTGGCTCTTGCAGCAAAACAATTGAGATGCTAACTGGGAGAATTACAGTGTTTATAGAGCAGCCAGCAGCACCCACCTGGAGTAGTAACTCTTTCCCTCCTCAGATGACCTTACTTCCACTGCCTCCACAAAGACCTTCTTACCACGACCTGGTTTTCTACTGTGGCTCTGACAGCACTACTGATAATCAAATCGGAGTCAGGTTCGTATTTTGAAGTATCTCTCTTCTATTCTGGTTTCTGATATTTTCCCTCAAAATTCAAAGTTCTTCATGCCTAAAACTTTTCTTAGAAAAAAGATTTTTGGGGTAACCAAGGGAGTTGGGTAGAATGACCAAATATTTTCTAAACCTGGACACTTCAGAGTAAAAGGTATTCTGGAGGACACTAGGAACAAGACAAGACTGCCTAGAGAAAGGGGACTGTGGTCATTGAAATTGTAGGAGGAAATAATTTTATAGATTATGTTCCATTGCTAAAAAGTTTGGTGCCAAATCCCAGTGACTTGGGAGGCTGAGGAAGGAGAATTGAATGCTTGAGGCCAGCCTTGGCAATTTAGTAAGACACTGTCTATAAATAAAAAATAAAAAAATGCCTGGGGGGCTGAGGATATAGCTCAGTTGGTAGAATGTTTGCCTCTCGTGCACAATGCCATGTGTTCAATCCCCAGCACCACAAAATAATTATAAAATGAAAAAATTTTAATTAATTTAAAACAACTGAGTGATGAGGCACTAAGCAACTCAGACTCTGTCTCTAAATAAAAGTACAAAATAGGGATGAGGATGTGGCTCAGTATTCGAGTGCCCCTGAGTTCAGTCCCTAGTACCCAAAAAGAAAAGAAATGAATCATCTTATTTTTTCAAGAGATTCTTTTAGTGATTCACAGAAAGGCTCAGTAGTTTCTCTTGACTTCCTTATATACTCTGTATCTATTCTTTCAGTGCTTAAATTCAATTGTTGATTTTTCTTCAATGAAGAAAAAAAGGCTTTTATTTTTAAATGCCCTTAAAGGAAGATATCTATCATGGCAAATCTGATGTCCTAGTATATTCGTGTCTCTTATACATCTCAGAAAGTTGGGATAGGCTGTCAGTTTGTCATGGACAGCTTCTCTTGAGTCAGTTATTCACTTTTCCCTATTTTTGGCTGGATTTAATGGCTGATTTCCACCCTGGATCAGGGATATAGCAGCTCTCACTCCTGTTAAAAGTATCTTAATGCTGTCTCACTATTATTTTACCAACTGAAAGTTGGTTTTAATTTTTAGGAGGAAAATTAGAAAGGCTGTATGTGTTCTTTTTTCATAGTATTTAAAATAAAATACACTTTTTTGAGTAAAGGTAAATAAGACATATTTTAGGATACTTTAACTTGAGCAGTAGTCATCAAGAAGAATGTAAGTGTCTACCTTTCCTACAACATACTCCTTGTTCTTGCTTACCAAATGGAGAACAATGGATAGTATAACCAAGTATGGTAATACAGAAGTTTTTACAATTCATACTTTCTTGCCCTTCAAAAGAGGCTGAAGTGTCTGGGAAATGGGAGCTACTCAAATAAATAAACTATGAAGAAAATCCAAGGCCCTAGTTTTATCTCAAACTGTTTTAATTCTGTATACTTTCGTTTCATTGATGGGATACTTAAGTAAACAAGATCAATCTTTTGGTTTAAAAATTTCGATTAAGTACTTATAACCTTGTAATCCCTTTTCAAAAAGGTACATGGGAAACTTGATTTTTAAGAAGAAATAGACCAGGTAAAATAGAAATAGACCGTAAAAAGAATATGTCTTGGAAATATTAAATGCTCTTTAAACTATGCATGTAGAGGAAGTGATTGTAATCTTGAAAAATGAGATTAGAAACTGAAATGAGACTACTGTGTGTACACAGTATCTAATGGCTCCTGTTTTGTTAAGTGCATTTTAAAAACTGCAGAATTATTTTACCGTCATGTGAGAAAGGTATTATATTTACACTTCCACAATAGATAATTTAAAAATTAGCTTCTAGTTTTAGAAGTTAACATGTTTTTCTGTCACTATATAGTTTATTTTGTTTTCTGTTTTGCAGTGCTGGATTCAAGCCCAGGGCCTCAGGCACACTAGGCAAGTGCTCTATCACTGAGCTATATTTCAGTTGTTTTAAGTTCAGAATTTTTCCCCCTTGTGTTTGTGGAGTGTTTTGTTTGTTTGTTTTCTTTTTAAATAATATGTTATAGTGCTAGTTTAAAAATAAAGATTAATAATTTGAATAGAGTGACATGAGAATCTGTAGTGATAGGCAAAAACTCTGGCCTTAAAAGGCTCACCATTGGGGTTGGGGCTGTAGCTCAGTGGCAGAATGCTTGCCTCGCTCATGTGAGGCACTGGGTTTGATCCTCAGCACCACATAAAAATGAATAAACGAAATAAAGATATTGTATACATCTATAACTAAAAAATATTAAAAAAAAAAAAAGGCCCACCATTGAGGAGCTGGGGTTGTGGCTCAGCAGTAGAGCATTTGCCTAGCATGTGTGAGGCACTGTGTTCGATCCTCAGCACCACATATAAATAAATAAAAAATAAAGGTACAGCAACAACTAAAAATATATTTAAAAAAAAAAGGCCCAACATTGAGTATATAACTGCCAAATTAGCAATCATTTTTATTTTTGCCTGGTCTGAATCTGTCTGTTCATATGTTTTTGGAAGATGGAATGTGGTGGAATAAGATTGAATGTTTCCTTATAGTCTCCTTATTCAGAATGATTTACCACTTTGTCTTATTTAATTTAGCAAGTTGCTCAGTTATTATTTTTAAAAAGTTCATAGTACTAGAAATACTTGGCTTGGGCTGAGGATGTAGCTCAATGGTATAACACTTGCCTAGCATCTGTAAGGCCTTGGGTTCAATCCCAGCACCTCCAAAAAAAGAGAAATATTTGCCTTGATTCTTTCAGATCATCATTCATGTGACAGCACATTATCAAGCCCGAGCTATGGTCACAGGATTCTAACCTTTATTCTATCTGACCTCTTTTTTACCACTGAGCTGCAACTGTAGTCCCTTGACCTCTCTTTTTAAACAGGTTCAAATAGAAAAGTGTAGCTGCCTTTAATATTTTTTATGTTGTTTTTGTGGTGCTGGAAATTGAACCCAGGACCTTGTATATACTAGGTAAGCGCTTTACCAGTGACCTACATCCCTAGTCACCCATCTTTGTGGTGTCTTTAAAAAACATTTTAAATAATGGCTAGTGGTAAAGCTCAGTGGTAGAATGCATGCCTGCACTGGGCCCTGGGTTCCATCTCCAGCACTATAAAATAAATTAAAATAAATAAATAAGTTTAATTTCCCATTGGTTTCTTTTGTTGTACCCTTTTCTTGTGCTTTGAAATCTTTTCTTTTTCAATTTGGCTTCATAAGAATCAAGTACTTTAGCTCAGTGATTTCTTGTAAATCTATTATACTTTGTTTACCACCTACTGTTTACTATTTGTATATGAATTCTTTTATGACATTCTGTAATTTTCTCTGACAACCATTTCTAGGCTATCTGGGGCTTGAGGGTAGACAAAATGTTTTACTAATGTTAAAAAGTTGTATCAAACATTTTAACCAGTTTTTTGAGATGGGCGTTGTTGTAGTTTCATAGTTTGATAATTCTTAGATTTTATTATTGAACTTTTTTTTTGTTGTCTGCCTAGAGTTTCTAAATGTGAGCTACAATAACCACTCTATTTCAGTCATAATCATTTAAAAAGAGGTTAGGGATGACTACAAACATCTTTTTACTCCATAAATCTAGACAATTAGTTTCTGCCTGAAACTAATCTAAGTTATTAGTCTTTTTCACACAACATAAACAAATGGTGGGAGGATACAAATAAACACCCTTAATAGAAGGGAAGAAAGGAAGCTGGGCATGGTGGCACATGCCTGTAATCCCAATGACTTGGAAGGCTGAGGCTGGAGGATTGCAAATTCAAAGCAACTTGGTGAGGTCCTAAGCAACTTACTGAAAAGGGCTGGGGATGTGGCTCAGCAGTTAAGCATCCCTGGGTTCAATCTCTGGTATTAAAAAAAAAAAAAAAAAAGGAAGGAAGGAGTAATATAACCACATCTATGCAGGTATGTTATATTGACATTACTAAAGCCAACATGCAGCCAGTCTGAAAAGGTTGGGCATATTTTTATTATGTGCATTGGTTCTGTGGAGTTGCCTAGGGAATAAAATTTTTTGCTATTTCTGCTCCAGAGATTTTTGACCACAAGATTTACTCAACAATGGACAATTATTGAGTAAAAACTGACAATAAAATCATCTTGAAATATCTGCAACATTTCACCTGAAAAAATGGATTTGACAGGAATAAGTCATAAAAGAAAATTCATGTCAGTGCTAATAATTGACAAAATTTTATCTGGAGGAAATTATAAAAGTATAAAGTGTTCATCAAAACAAATTGATTTGAGTAATGTAGCAAATTGAAAAATCGGTAGTATTTACATTGTGCTATATAAAAAATTGAGCCAATTTAATTGTTATCCAAAGTAACTGATTTGGATTTGTAAATAGTCTCAAAAAATAAATTTGGTTGAAAGTAGTATGATGTATGTCTTCTTTTGAGGTTATAAGTAAATGTGTTTGGCTCTGCTAGTCAAACAAATGCTTTATAATTAAAATGTTTTTGTGTGTTCCAGGTATGTTTCTATAAAACCTGATAACCGAAAATTGGCCAATGGAACAAATGTCCTCGGCTTACTGATTGACATTTTGCTAAAGGAAGGCTTTCATCTGGTCAGCACAAGAACAATATCTTCAGAAGACAAAAGTGAATGCTATAGCTTTGAAAGAATAAAACCCCTTGAAGTCCTCACCATGAATTCAACACCAAAACTGGAGGCAGAGCAGTCTCAGAAAAAGAAATGAAGTTGCCATTATCCTGTTTGGAAATGCCAATGCTGGGGCATCTCTGTCAGTCA
Source organism: Callospermophilus lateralis (assembly GCF_048772815.1). Lineage (NCBI taxonomy): Eukaryota > Metazoa > Chordata > Mammalia > Rodentia > Sciuridae > Callospermophilus > Callospermophilus lateralis. Next base: position 74,667,513 of record NC_135316.1, read on the forward strand.
AATCTGTACTCAGCCTTTTTTTAAGTACTTATAAATTCTTTTTTTTTAAAATACTTTTTAAAGTTATAGATGGATACCTTTATTTTATTTATGTATTTATTATGTGGTGCTGAGGATCAAACTCAGTACCTCACATGTATTAGCCAAGCACTCTACCACTGAGCTACAACTCCAGCCCTTCAGCCTAAATTTTTGACCTCATCTACCACATCATCTTTGGGCAACTAGGCCCCAAAAATGCTTAAGCCACACTGAATTTCTTCCTGCTTTCTAAAAAATACCATGACCTGGTGCTTTGCTATATGTTCCTTCTACCTTCAATGCCATTCTTCATGAATACTTACAGTGTTTTCAAAAATGAGCTATGGAGGCCGGGCATGATGGCATACGCCTAAAATCCCAGCGGCCTGAGAAGCTGAGGCAGGTGGATTGCGATTCAAAGCCAGCCTCAACAACGGTGAGGTGTGAAGCAACTCAGTGAGACCCTGTCTCTAAATAAAATACAAATAGGGCTGGGGAATGTGGCTCAGTGGTTGAGTGCCCCTGAATTCAATCCCTGGTATCTTCCCCAGCCTCACCCTCCACACATAAAAAGGGCTATGGAGTTGAGATTGTAGCTCAGTGGTAGAGCACTTGCCTAGCATGTGTGATGCACTGGGTTTAATCCTTAGCACCACATAAAAATAAATAAAGGTATTATATCCATCTACAACTAAAAATATTTTTTTAAAATGATGGATATGGAGTTAGACTTGCTTTTTTTTTTCCCCCCCCTGGTGGTGCTGGGGGTTGAGCCCAGAGACCTGTGCATGCTAGGCAAGCACTCTACCAACTGAACTATAGCCTGTACTGCTTATTTCTAATCCCAGCTCAGTCAATTATGAACTGTGTGACTTAGGCAAGACATTTAACCTCTCTCTGTGTTTCAACTTCATCTGTTAACTAAGTATAAAAAAGATGTCTTCCTCATAGGATACATGGGGATAAGATTAAAGGAGATAAAGTACTCAATAATGTTGCTTGGTGTATGGTAGGCACTTGGTAACAGTGATGATGCTGAAAATGGACAACACACTTTCAACTGAATCTTTTCTGTGAGGTCATTTTCTTTTCCTAAATATATTAATTAACCATTCTTCCTTTATTTTTGGTGATGCTGGGGATCAAACCTGGGGTCTCACATATGCCAAGCATGTATTCTAGAACTGACCTATACCCCCAGCAACCCTTCTGTATAGATTTGATGCCATCATAAAAACAACTTTTTTAAAATTGCTTTTATTATTTAAGTACTTGACAGCAGAATGCATCACAATTCTTATTACAACTTTTTCTTACTTGAATGGAACTTCTTGATCTACCTTAACAGTTTTTATACTGTTTTGTGTAAAGGACTGCTAAATATTAAAAACCTTTGTTACTAATCAAAACACTAAAACACTTTGTTACTAATCAATACCTAAATTTAGTGAAAAGCTTTGGAATAATCTCTACCAACATTTTAAATATGCATATTTTGATTTAATAGTTTCTCTTATAGGTGTTATGTATGTCATTTTAAATACTAGGATAAATACCCAGAAGAGGAATCATTAAAAGCGCATGTGCTTTGCACATAGTGGAGTTAAAGGCTGTTGAGTGAAAGTGTTCAACTGGGCATGGTGGTGTGTGCCTGTAATCCCAGTGACTCAGGAGGCTGAGGCAGGAGGATCACGAATTTGAGGCCAGCCCCAGGAACTTAGTGAGGCCCTAAGCAATTTAGCAGGACCCTCCCCTCACCCCCCCCCCCCAAAAAAAAAAAAAAAAAAAACTAAAGAGGGCTGAAGATGTAGCTAAATGGTAAAGTCCCTCTGGATTCAATCCCCAGTACCAAACAACAACAAAACTATATTAATTAAGCCTGGTGTGGTGGTATACACCTGTAATCCCAGAGACTCAGGAGCCTGAGGGAGGAGGATCGCAAGTTCAAGCCTCAGCAATTTAGCAAGGCCCTAAGAAACTTAGCAAGAGCTTATTTCCGAAAAGGCAGATGTAGCTCAATGGTAGAGCTCTTGCCTAGCATGTGCAAGACCCTGGGTGGGTTTCCTCCCCAGTACTGTAAAAAAGAAACATAAATTCTTATTCTCAAGTAGCTTACGTTCAAGTAAGAAAGCATATTATGCTAATAGCAAAAGGTTAGAAATAAGCTCAAAGTTCATCAATATGGAACAGGTAACTTATGATTCATACAATGAAATATGCAGTTATTAAAAAGAATGAAGTAGTAGTTTATAAGCTGATAAGGAAGGAATGTCAAAATGTTACCAGTGGGAGCAAAAGCAAGGTGCAAAACAATGCACAAACTAGAAAAAAAAATATATGCAGTTTCCATTTATGTAAAAGACATATACTTAAAAAAATAAATACATGTAATTTTTAGCAAAGATACAGGTTGCCTTTGGAGATGAAAATAGTTGAGTGGGATTTAGTGTGGGAGGAAGACTTAATTTTTACCAGATTACATGGATATGTATGTATTTAAGAAGAAGGGGGGAAAAAAAGGAAGAAATCACGCCTGAAAGGTAGTGTGTTTATCAGGGATTAGGAGGACTTATTTCAGTATAGTACGATCTATTTTCTCTCATACCCACACAAATTTTGCTCAACCACCCTTCTTTTTTTTTTTTTTTAAAGAGAGAGAGAGAGAGAAACTTTTTAATTTTTATTTTTTAGTTTTGGCGGATACAACACCTTTATTTGTGTGTGGTGCTGAGGATCGAACCCAGTGCCGCATGCATGCCAGGCGAGTGCGCTACTGCTTGAGCCATATCCCCAGCCCCACCCTTCTTGTGATATACTTCCACTTAGTAAAATTGACATTTCTAGTGGTTACTTATAGAGTTCTGTGTTCTGGGTTGTAGGAAAAAATTTTAAAAACTCTTTAAGAGTACCTCAAAAGATGAAGTAGAAGTCAGATGTGGTGGTGGTATATGCTTATAATCCCAGTGACTCAGGAGGCTGAGAGGCAGGAAGATTGCAAGGTTAAGGCCAACATGGGCAACTTATAGAGACTTTATCTCAAAAGGAAAAACAAAAAGGACTGAGGGATATAGCTGGTGTGGGGATGGGCACCCCTGGATTCAATCTGCAGTACCAACCAAGAAGAAAAAAAAGGGTTATGTATCGTAAAAAAGCATACTTTTAATATTAGTAATTTTAGGGAAAACAACTGAAAATAATGGTCTATATAAGAAGAAATTCCCTTAGAATAAGTTTTTTATTATTCCTTTTTTTTTTTTTTTGGTCTTTCTTTTTTGCAGCCCTTACCTTTTGTTTTCTGCAGAAAAGTCAACCTAGTTGTTTTGAGGGTGATGTGTTTGGTATAGTTCCCATATTAGCATTATACGGTAGGCACAGTATTTTTGTTTCACTATATATATTTTTGCCATGCATGTGATTTAACTAGTTGGGTGTAATTGGCATAGTTATACATTAACACTGTTTAATTCTGTATAGTACTTTGCTGATAAAACCATTAACTGATAAGTAGTTAAAAAAATACTGAAGCAAACAATATTCTAACTATAGTTTGGCAAGGAATAAAACAGGAATGTTTAAGCAGCTTTTAATATGTTCTTAGTCATTTGCATTTGCAGGAAACAATTTTGAGATTAGAAATGTTTTTAATGAGCTAATAGAAATATATTACCTATGGAATCATACATAACGTTCATACAATAAATGTTTGTTGACGTCTACTATGTGCCAAATACTATTCTTGAGATTTTTACTACACAGAACAAAAAAGTTCTTGCACCTCTAGAACTTACCATAGATACAATTATAATATTGACAATGGGTTTAAATTAAAATAACTTAAGTCTCTGAAATAGTTTCTCCAAGGTTATGAGTTCATAGTGCAGAGATTTTTGGGAGAGATTACCACAATTAAAAATTATTATTTATTAGAGAAAATTTATTTTTGAGTAGGAAGAGCTTCATATATATGTTTTATAAATTGTTTTATAAATTTTTTATGTGGTGCTGAGAATCGAACCCAGTGCCTCACACAAGTGAGGCAAGTGCTCTACCACTGAGCCACAACCCCAGCCCCAGGAAGAGCTTCTTATTTTAGTAAATACTTCAGAGATTATCTTACTTAGAGTCCCACCTGTTAATATCTCAGTAAGCCTTTACGTTCACTCCAAACTAAAATGGGACACTATAACTGGAATGTCTACACATGCCTCCCACACCCAAAATGAGTGTTGTTTTAGGAAGGGAGGCAGGCAAATGTAGTCTGGAGAAAATAGGGATAAATTAGATGCACCACCAGGCTAATTAAACTCTTTGCCTGTTTGGGGGAGGGGGGAGAATGACATTTTCATATAGGCATCAATTAGCTCTTAATCTATTTTTTAAAATTTTTTAAATATTTATTTTTTATTTTTAGGTGAATACAATATCTTTATTTCTACACTATTTGGTGCCGAGGATTGAACCCAGTGCTTCATGCATGCTAGGCGAGTACTCTTCCACTGAGCCACAACTCCAGCCCCTTAATCTATTTTAAGTTATAAGAAAATAATGGCAAAAGCTTGTCTTGGCCATCCACACTAAAAACCTTGTTCTAGCATCATAAAAACCTATCATTCCACTTTGAACACACAAGTGTATATCATTCACAATGACATGTAAAGATTTGTCAGTCTATTTTTTTTTTTTTTTTTGGTGTTGCTGGGGATCAAACCCAGGGTTTGCACATATTAGGCAAGTGCTTTACTACTGAGCCCTTTCCTTGTTTAAATTTCACTTTAAGACAGGCTGACCTCAAACTTGCAGTGTTCCTCCCTTAGTCTCCCAAGTAGCTAGGATTACAGGTGTAAACCATCTTGGATCCCTAGTTTTATTAGTCATAATGGTATCCTTGAGAGTTGGGTCTCTGTTCTTCCACTTGTTATATTTGTGTCAGCTTCCTTCCATCACCTGCAATTTCATTTCTGACAAGACACTAAAGACTTTGGTTTATGATTTTTTTTTATACTGGGGAATAAAACCAGGAGTGCTTAACCACTAAGCCACATCCCCAGCCTTTTTTATGTTTTATTTTGAGACAGGGTCTAAATTGCTGAGAATCTTGCTAAATTGTTGAGACTGGTTTTGAACTGAGATCCTCCTGCCTCAGCCTCCTGAGCCACTGAGATTACAGGCGTGTGCTGCCACAGTTGCTAGCTTATGATTCTTGAGCCTCAATAATTTGTGATTGGATGTTCTTCCTATAAAGATTTTCTGAAAAGAAGACCTATTGTTGAATTTTACTCTTGAGTTTAATTTGTAAGTCACAATTAGGTTACGGCAAAGGCAGAAATAATTTGGGCAGCCGTGAAATTAGGAGACTGGTTGAAAGAAAGCAGCTTGAGAAATATGTGGTTTAGGGAATCATATCTGTTTCCAATTATTTTTGTATACCATTTACATTTAACAAACTTCAACTTCGCTTTATAAGCTTTTGTATTGATTTTCTATCATAAATAACAGAGATATACATTACCAGAGACTGTGGTGGAGTAACAACAGATTTGCTAAGAGCATTCTAAACCTCCTGTTTGCTGAGGAAATTGATTGTAGCATCAAGTTTCATAATGTAAAATCTACTAGGAGGAAATTTTCAAAAAGAAATTTAGAAAATTTTATTACCTTCCTAACACTGAAGAACCCTAGACAGATCAATATGGCACTGAATTTACTGTTTTTAAACAAAACCTCAAGATATAAAGAGATGAAAATATACTACTAAAAATACTTGGATTTCTGGAATAGCAACAACCAAGTAAAAAACACAATTCCCACCAGCTTTTCCACAGAATTACACTTCAACAAGTTTTAGGCCTTCTATTAGGCCTACTAAAGATGAAAAGTTATGAAAAATTTCATCAAAAACTTCATCATTTAAAACGCCTTAGTATATATATCTAAACTATGAAATTGATCAAATGCAAAAATCTTTCAATGGATGAAGAGCTAAAATCTACCGGGGCACAGTGGTGCATGCCTGTAATTCCAGTGGCTCAGGAGACTGAGAGGAGGATCACAGATTCAAAGCTAGCCTCAACTTAGTGAGGCCCTAAGCAACTTAGCAAGACTGTGTCTCTAAATAAAATATAAAAAGGGCTGGGAATGTGGCACAGTGGTTAAGCACCCTTAGGGGTTCAATGTAGAGTTACACCCCCCCCCCAAAAAAAAGCTAACCCTTACATGGATAAAAATGGGAAATATGGGGGCTGGGGTTGTGGCTCGGTGGTAGAGCACTCGCCTCGCACGCATGAGACCCTGGGTTCGATTCTCAGCACCACATAAAAATAAATAAGTGAAATAAAGGTATTGTGTCCAACTAAAAAAAAAAATGGAAAATATGTAGTATGCATAGCACAGAATATAAAAGGAACTAAACATGGAAAAATAAACAGGACTTAGCTCCCCAAACTGCAATGTGCCTAAGATTTGTCCTCAGGGGTTTTAGGTGGACAGTCTTATGCATGTTCAGATTTCATACCAACACTTTAAATCCAGAAATCATTAAAACAAATGATTCTACCCTATCATCTGGGTAAACATCAAATAGCAACTGTTTCTAGTTCCTGTTACTTTTCATAATTTCAAAACACTTCTAGAAAATTTGAATTTCTTTGAGTTGCCAAATAGGGAGCTAAATGTAGAAGCTTGTCTTATCTTTTTTGTATAAAACAACAACAACAACAACAACAAATCCCAAGGAAGTCTAGTCACAATGTCTGAGGTTCCCTAAGTTCTTTTAAAATAAGGACTGGGACTGTTCTCTGTAATGGTCTTTATATTTCCTCACAGCTTGGTATCTAATAGGTTCAAATGAACCCAACTAGAATATTTAGAAAGCTTTAGTGTCAGTGAATAGACACCTGGAAAAACAAGAATTGTAGTTGATTCAAAGATGGATGAGGATATATTATAAAATTCATTCTGAAAGAGCTGACTCAAGTAACAGACTACAGAAAAAAAACCCTCACGGTATTTTCTATTTGAAGTTTACTTGGGTAATTCTACATTCAATGAGTTGAAAATATAGATCTATCTAGGACTACTAACTCATGGACAGTAACACAAAATTATACATTTAAGCTGAGTAAAATAACCTGGCCAAAATTGTAACATACATAATTTGCTAATAAAAAAGTAATGCCAGAAGAGTGCTTAGCAATTAAAAACATTAACAGAATACAAGTTCAGAACGAAGGTCACATAACTATAATTGGTATTAAATCTTTACTTACCTCATGATTCAGGAGTCAGTTAAAAGGCAGCAGACCAAGCACGTAAGTCACATGTAACTAGGACCTAAACACAGAAAGAAAGGTTTCTGGGTTTTGAATAACCCAACTGGAGGTGGTAGGCTCACTGAACTTGGATTCAAGGATTAAAGTAAAATGGCCCAAAGATCTTGCTATATTCATAAGACACATTCCCAGTGTGCTGGGGAATGAACCCAGGGCTTTGGGTATGCTAGGGAAAAATACTCTGCCACTGAGTTACATCCCCACCCCTTTTTATTTTATTTGGAAACAAGGTCTTGCTAAGTGCCCAAACCGGCCTTGAACTTGTGATCCTCCTGACTCAGCCTCCCAAGGTTTCTGGGTTTTGAACAAGATTTCTGGTTTTTTATTTATTTAAATTTTTATTGTTGGTTGTTCAAAACATTACATAGTTCTTGACATATCATATTTCACATTTTGATTTAAGTGGGTTATGAACTCCCATTTTTACCCCGTATACAGATTGCAGAATCACATCCACTGTTTTACATATTGCCATACTAGTGTCTGTTGTATTCTGCTGCCTTTCCTAACCTCTACTACCCACCCTCCCCTCCACTCCCCTCCCATCTTCTCTCTCTACCCCATCTACTGTAATTCATTTCTCCCCCTTGTTTTTTTTTTTTTTTGTCCTTTCCCCTCACTTCCTCTTATATGTAATTTTGTATAACCATGAGGGTCTCCTTCCATTTCCATGCAATTTCCCTTCTCTCTCCCTTTCCCTCCCACCTCTCGTCCCTGTTTAATGTTAATCTTCTTCTCATGCTCTTCCTCCCTACTCTGTTCTTAGTTGCTCTCCTTATATCAAAGAAGACATTTGGCATTTGTTTTTTAGGGATTGGCTAGCTTCACTTAGCATAATCTGCTCTAATGCCATCCATTTCCCTGCAAATTCCATGATTTTGTCATTTTTAATGCAGAGTAATACTCCATTGTGTATAAATGCCACATTTTTTTAATCCATTCATCTATTGAAGGGCATCTAGGTTGGTTCCACAGTCTAGCTATTGTGAATTGTGATGCTATGAACATCGATGTAGCAGTGTCCCTGTAGTATGCTCTTTTTAGGTCTTTAGGGAATAGACCGAGAATAGCTGGGTCAAATGGTGGTTCCATTCCCAGCTTTCTGGGTTTTGAATAAGATTTCTGGGTTTGGAAGTGCAGATTAACTCTTTTTGTTTTCTTACATACAATAAAATCAACTAAAGATGTAGAGTAATGATGGGAGGCTGTTTTTTATAGCAAACAATATCTGGGTAAATAAAGCAAGATATTTTGACTTTATAAATAGGAATTCTATAAAACATAAGTTTTCACTCCTAGAAAGCCAATTTGCTTTCAATTACTTTAATTTTTTTTTTTTTTTTGTCTTTGTGTTTTTGTTTGTTGAGCTAGGAATCAAACCCAGGGGTTTGCACATGCAAGGCAAGCACTATACCATTAATCTACATCCCAGTTCTTGGTCATTTTTTAAGCTCTTGCAATTTAAGCAATGCCAACACCCCCCACACACACACACACACACATAACTTTTTTTTTTTTTTTTTGGCTATTAGTTTTCTTCAGAAGCAAGCTTGATTTATGGTGAGACAAAGTTTCAGACCTTAGAAAGAATTTTCAAGTGTGCTTCTCCATCAAAAATTGTTTTGTTTTTTTTTGTACTAGTACTGGAGTTAAAGCCAGGCAGGGCCTTGTACATGCTAGGTAAGTGCTCTACCACTAAACTACATTCTCAGCTGTTTTATTATGAGAGAGGATCTTGCTAAGTTGCTAAATTGCTGAGTCTGGCCTAGAACTTATGATCCTCCTGCTTCATCCTCCCAATTTGCTAGGATTATAAATGTTTATCACCATACCCAGAGCTCAAACACAAGTATTCAAAGAAGGAATGCCAATTATCTAAACCTTTTTTTGGCCATCTCCTGAAATTTCTTGTTAAAACTTTTTTGAAATGTCACAGTTGCACTCTTGGAAAACTTGTCTTCCTGGTTTTCAAATTTCTGTTTATTATTACAGCTTCTCAGCTAGATTGCCAGATCTTTGTGCTACACTGATTCTTGAAACTAGAGACCAACACACTTCCCCAAATTCAATTACTTGCCTTTCCATTTGAGAAATTAAAGCCATGTCAATTTCATAAAGTTTTAACTGACTGAATTATTTGAATCTTACGTTCTCAATTTCTCCTTTAGTTTAATACTTTGAAAGATCTTTGTTTTATTAAAGGAAAAGGTAAAGTTCAAGAGTATTAACACATTTTAGTCATTGACACTGATATAAGTGTAGGAATTTTAGTACAAGCACAAACTTGAGATATGATACTCTAAGGAAAAAAAGGAGAATTTCAATTCAATTTTAGGAATATTTATTTAAGATTACATACCTAATAAAATCGTTTCTTTATACAAATGTATGTGTATATGTATGTGTGTGTGTATGTAGTTTTTCATAAGGATCCATTGTCTTTAATAAAGAGGTTCAGTTAGTCAATAACTTCCAAATTTACTTCTCCTGAATTTTACGTTAGAATTCAGTTCTGTATATCCAGCAACGTTTAATCAAGGCATTTCAAACTGAATGCCTACATACCAGTTTAAATGTAACACGAAAATTGGATGAAACTGGCATCTCAACTGTCCTTTTTCTTTTATTGAGACTACAATTTTCTTCCAGTATAGAAAGTATATAATTGTTATATCTTCCTTTTATCCAAACCATTATGATGTTCTACAGTTATTTCTTTTAAAATATGTAATTTATTCTTTTATCTCCATTCATATTGCCACTATTCCAGTCAGGTTTTCTTTACTTCTATATTACTATAATGGTCACATGCCCAGTTTCTTTGGCCCCAGACTTCATTCTTAGAAGTTTCTACATATAGTTTTGCCACATTTAATTTCCAAAAAGTCAATTTCCATTATTTTGTAGTCAGAGGCTCTGATGGCTCCCTATTTCTTACTATTTCAAGGCTAAAGTCATCTAATTAGTCTTCAAGGCAAAGGCCTTAGTTTAGTTCTAACCTAGTTATCCAAATTCATGTAACCTTTGCCTAATTTCCTATGGCCCAGATCCCAGATTACTTTTTGGGGAATTTTGGCTTGAATACTAATCTTCAAATCAGGAAAATTCACAACTTGACAATTCAATGCAACTTGTTTTGTAAGCATGTAGGACACAAATAACAAAATGACTTTTTTTTTTTTTTTTTTATCAACAGCAGAAACAACTGTCTAAATTCCATGTAAGTCCCCAAAGTTACTTACAGTTTTGTGCTGAGGGGATCATTTCATATGGCAGTTATTGCCCTCTACTAAAGTGAGTGTTGTAAGACCCTAAGACCCTCTGCTCTACATATACTTCTGTTTTCTGCATCCAATCTCAGTTCCTTTGCCACATGGCCTAAGCAACAGTGGTTTAAGTCAGTTCTCACCTTTTTTTTGGGCAGTTGTGGTATCAAAATTCACACCTGGAAAACAGTTCATAAAGCAAATCAAGATAGAAGGGAAACTGCTTTACCATAGAAACTGTTATTTGTTGGTTGAATTCCTGACTTTTGGCTAAACAGCAAATATAACAAACATGTCACCTACCCATAAAGCCAAACCAAAACCAACAACAATAGGCTTTTCAAAAAATATAATAAAGGATGAGGGTGTAACTCAGTGACAGAACACTTGCCTAGTGTTCCTGAGGTCTTGGGTTTGATTCAGTCAATGGGATTGAACCTAGCTCCACAAAATATGTGATGTACACATATATATATCTTATATAAACATACACACATATGAAACATATGTAAAAACTCTAAAGGTACATAAAAATAAATCCATATTCCATTACAAATATAACTTAAATGTTCTATCAAATAAATTCTACATATTTGATCCACAATTTTCATATACATATATATGTGTGTGTGTGTGTGTGTGTGTGTATAATTTTATATTTCTGAAAGCTTTTTTGGTATGACTTGGTTGGTGTTAATAAAATTGTCCAAACTGGGTATGTATGTGTAATCCTAGCTACTCAGGAGCTGAGGCAGGAGGATCAAAAGTTTAAGGCTAGTCTGGGCAACCTGGCAAGACCCTGTCTCAAAATAAAAAGTGCTGGGGATATAGCTCAGTGGTAGAGAATGTATCTATACAAATAATCCAAGATAGTGCATGGTAAAGCCTATTTCATTCAATAAGGTTGTTCCAAGTAAACACAAACATTGACAGCATTCCATTGATTTTAAAGAGTTCTTTAAAAACTGTAGCAGGTACTAAATACATTTTTTTTGTGATTATGGAAATAGTGCTTCTTAGGAAATATATAAGTTTTAACCAGTAAAATTTTATCTTGAAAAGCATTTATTATTCAGTGGTAAATGGGATTGAACCCAGGACCTCACACAAGCTAGGCAAGCTCTGTACCACTGAGCTATATCCCCAGTCATTATTTTGTGTTACTGGGGATTGAAATCAGTGGGGTTTTTCCATTGAGCTATGTCCCTGATCCCTTTTGTTTCCTAATTTTGAGACAGGGCCTCACCAAGTTGCTGAGGCTGGCCTTGAACTTTTGCCTTTTTTGTTTTTTTAAGAACAAAACAAAATAAGGATTGAACCTAGGGGTGCTTAACCACCGAGCCACATCCCCAGCCCTTTATTTTCTTTTAATTTTTATTTTGAGACATTGTCTTGCTAAGCTGCTGAGGCTGGCTTTGAATTTGCGATTCTACTGCCTCAGCCTCCTGAGCCCCTGGGATTATAGGTGTGTGCCACCATACTGGTGGTGAACTTGAACTCCTGCCTCAGCTGAGACTTCAGATATGCATTAAAGTTTTTTTGGGGGAGTGGGTGGGTGGGGATTAAAAATTCTTACCTACATCTCCAATCCCCTCCCCCTTTTTAAAAATTTGAGACAGTCTTCACTGATTTGTCTAGGTATTTGCCTAGGTTGACCTCAAATTTGCAATCTTTCTGCTCCAGCCTTAAAATGTATCTTTTTTAACTTAAAGACTTCATCTACTAACACTTCCTATCTTCTCAAGGACATACAAATAAAGGCCAATAGATAACAGTTCACAGTATTTCACATTTTATTGGAAAGCTTAGAAATGATCAATTAGATCATTCATGGCCCTCAAGTGGGATATCAAAATACCATACTCATTATTCATTCCCTTGCCCATAGGTTTCAGGCTTTGGTTATTGTTTTGAGGTGCTGAGGCTTAAAATCAGAGCCTAGGATGTGCTGGGCAAGCACTCTATTACTGAGCAATACCCCCAGTCTAGTTTCTGGCTTTGGTTCAAAAACAAAACAAAACAAAACAAAAGGAAAAAGATACTTTAAGGTATTTATGACTTGAAGCATGAATGTTAGTAGGCAGGACAGAACATGAGGAACCCTGGTTAAGTGATGTAGTAAAAGTTGGAGAACTCCTACAGTACCAAAAAAGAATCTAGGTATTTTTGTATCTAGCTAGCTGGTATTCAGCCTTTCTAGAATATACTATTTTACTCTAAATGGCATTACTGTTGATTTTCAGCAATCAATGTTTATTTATCAAGCACCCACTATGTTCAAGACACTATGCAAAGTTTCTAGAGTATTACAATAAGAATACGACAGTCATTTTCATAAGGCAATATGTATTAATTGTTCTAAGTACAGAAGCATAAAAGGGAGAAATAGCATTTTGGCTAAAGAAGAAAAGAGAATTGGGAAAATTTAATGTAGGAGGTAGATGGCATAAGAAGATTTAGCCAACTGAAGATGAAGGAAAGGACATTTTAGGAGAAAATAACTTGAGCTAAGGCTTGGATCAAAATCAGAGAGAGGTTTGGAAAAGGCTCATTTCTTTGGCTTAACAATTATTGTAATTAGATCACAGACAATCCTATAGTGGTAATTTATCAAAAAAGATCCTGGATAGAATTTTGGCTATGCAACCCTTTCCCCTCAATATTTCTTACCTGATTTGGTAAGAGCCACAGACTTCCTAAATCGTTTAGGGTAAACTTGTATTATTTAAGCCTGTTTCCTTTCAATTATTTCTTACAGGCTTTTTTCTTCTTCTTCTTCAAAGCATCATATCTTGGCTCTTGAGGGGCTGCAGGCAATCTGAATACTTGTTTTCTTTGATTAGAAATGAGAGCACCTTATTCAAAGGAAGGAAAACAATCTCAAACATGGTTATATTAATTTCCCTACCTGTCCCTGAATGCCCACTCTATTCCTTCATTCTATTGTATGTACTTTACTTCTTCCTACTTGATCACTCCTTGGCTCATGTTATTTTATGTTCTTGAAAGTCTATCATTCCTTCAATTCACCTAATCAATCCTATCCACTTTTTAAGCCCAACTCATCCTTTACCTTCTCTAAGAAGTCTTCTCAGACTAAGTCCACATTTCTTTTGAGTTTCTACTATACTTCTAAATTGCAAGATAGTTTACATTTTATTGTTCTCTAGTTGTTGCTTATATGTTAGTACAACATTCTCACCTAGGGTAAAAGTTATTTGCCAGTAGGCACCATCTTTATGTTCTATAGTGAAGTACTGGGCATAGAATATGTCCTTAATAATGAAGATTATCTCACTTGAAAAATGCAAACAGAAAATAAGTAAGACATTTAAAAAAAATAGTTTCTTAATTGTAGACAGACACAATACCTTTATATTTATTTATTTTTATGTGGTGCTGAGGATCGAACCCAGTGTCTCACACATGCTAGGCCTGTGCTCTACCACTAGCGAAAACCCCAGCCCCCAATAAGATATTTTAAAGTAGTATTTTAATAATTGTTTTGATGAAACTATATTCTCAGAATTTAAAACCTCAAATTATCATATTAAATAAATTTATATATGAATAACTGTTCTACTCTATCACTTGTAATAACAGCCATGACCTAACCAGTTTTTTTTTAATGGTACCAAGATTGAACCCAGGGGTGCTTTATCATTGAGCCCTATCCCCAGTCCTTTAAAACACACACACACACACACACACACACACACACACACACACACACGTATATAGTTGTAGATGGACAAAGTATCTTTATTTTATTTATTTATCTTTTTGTGGTACTGAGGATGAAGCCCAGTGCCTCACACATGCAAGGCAAGCGTTCTATCTCTGAGCTACAACCCCAGCACCCCCAGCCCTTTTTGAGACAGGGTCTTGGGTCTTGTCAAGTCGTCCTTGCTGGCTTAAATTTGTGATCTTCCTTACTTAGTTTCCAGAGTTTCTGGGATTAGAGGCACTGGCACTGTATACTGCTCAGTAGTTTATCTTGATAACCCAATCCTCCCTGACTCCATTTCTGGTGGAAGAAATTTATTGCTTACAACCAATAAGTTATAATTGAAAAGGGTTATAATTTGAATCCTTTAAAGTATATATCTTCCAAATAAGCAGTGAAATTATGAATACAATATAATTTCATTCACTTTGGAGTAAAGTGAAATTTGGCTTGATAAAGGCTGGAATTCTTCAAATTGAATCAATAGTTAACCTGAATTAATCACTTGCATTTTTTTCCCCAGTATTGGATATGGAACCCAGCAGCACTCTACCACTGAGCCACACCCCAAGCCTCATTTCTTTTTTTGAGACAGGGTCTTACCAAGTTGCCCAGCCTGGCCTAGTAACTTGCATTCTACATTTTTTTAAAAGTATATTTTAACAAAAAAATGCGGGATGGGATTTAGCTCAGTGGTACAGTGCTTGTGTAGGATACATGAAGCAATAGTTCAATCTCCAGCATCACCGAAGAAAGAAAAACATGTTAAACACCCTTGGCGCTACGGAGCTTAAAACACATTTAGCACAATTCTTTAACTCCTATGTCTATAGCATATTACATAATACTTCATAAGACTTGATAAGATCTTTATAAGGCCCATTGATATTTAGCATACTGCTTAAGAAAATATACTAAAATATTGTAATTTTTATTGTTTTAGAAAATTGAATATTGATTTTAAACTTAACTAAATTATTCAGTACTTCACATTTCTCCATTACTTCAATTACATGATTTGTTTGACAAAATTTTCAAATGTTTATTTCTTACTATTTTTTCATTTATGTTGCCTCTCCAAATTCTCGTAGGGGAAGTTTTCTTTTTTGTTAAGGAAACCTGGTCATGAAGTCAAGGTGTCAACATGACAAAGGGTAAGAAAAACAAAATGTAGGTTTTTCTTCTTTAATGGACAACTTAAATATAATTTCCATAATTTTATTGTGATACTGAATTTTCCAAATATAAGATTTCACTTTCCTCTTTTTGTTTTTTAGTGCCAGGGTTTGAACCTAGGGGTACTTAATCACTGAGCCCCATCCCCATCCCTTTTTACATTTTATTTTAAGACAGGGTGTTGCTAAGTTGCTTAGGCCTCACTAAATCGAACTGGCAATCCTCCTGCCTCAACCTCCCTAGCCACTGGGATTATAGTTGTGCGCCACAGCACCTGGCTCTCCTTTGCTTTTGTAAATAATGTCTGTACTATTTGCAAAACTGATATACTGGAGGAGGTTGATTCTCTTCTAGGATTATAAAAACTTGGGACATGACAGTCAAGTTCAATCTCTCACTTGAAAATATAGGATTAGAGAAAGAAATTTTCTTGCAAAGACCTCACAACTAACCAACAGTAGAAATAATTTTCAAGTATTTGAACATGGTCATACTTAACTTCTTTGGGATAGAAACAGTGTTACCTTCTATTTACATTCTCATTCCCTTGGAAGAGTTATCAAGCTATCTATATTTCTTTAGCATAATACTCAAAAATGACTTTTATTATACTGCATTAGAACTGTTTATACTCTTTATTTTCATAGCTTCTAAGCCAATGACTTTTCATACATGCTGTCTTAATAAAATGACATTGAAGAGACAAGAAAAGTGCCTCTGAACGAAGGGACTTGTTAGATGAGTTGAACAGCTGTACACACATTACTGAATGAGAAGCAATGAAAGTAACTGTCTGAGACTTTAAAAGAGGACAACTAACAAAAAATAACATATGTCTAGAATCAATCTAATGGAACTTTTTTTCACTTATTTTGCATATTATTCTCAATTCTTTAATGAATCCTAATTCCAAGTTATTTCTTTAAACTTTTCTATATTAAAGCATTTTTCCCTAATAGAAATAAGTAAGTAACAGAATCAGATTATAGCTGGTACACTGGCACATTCCTGTAATCCCAGTCACTCAGGAAGGTGAGGCAGGATTCCAAGTTTGAGGTCAGCCTCCGCAATTTAGTGAGATCGTATCAAATTTAAAAATAAAAAGGGCTGTGGGGATATGGCTCAGTAGTAACATGCCCCTGGGTTCAATCCCAGTACTGCAAAAAACAAAACAGTGAACTTTTTTTTTTTTTTTTTGGTACCAGAGATTGAACCCAGGCACTTAACTACATTCCCAACCCTATTTTATATTTTATTTAGAACAGGGTCTTGCTAAGTTGCTGAGACTGGTTTTGAACTCATGATCCTCCTGCCTCAGTCTCCCTAGCTGCTGGGATTACAGGTGTGTGCCACCATGCCCATCTTGAATTTTCAAAATTATTCTTATCATCTTCGTGTGTGTGTGTGTGTTGGGAGGGTTACAGGGATTGAATCCAGGGGCACTTTACCACTGGGTTACAGCCTTTTTTGAAATAGAGTTTTGCTAAAATGCCTAGGCTGGCCTCCAACTTGTGATTCTCCTGCCTCAGCCTCTCTAGCTGTTGGAATTACAGATGTGTGCCACTTTGCCCAGCTTGAATTTTCAAAATAATTCTTCTTCTTCTTCTTTTTTTTGTACTGGGGATTGAACTCAGGAGCATTGGACCACTGAGCTGCATCCCCAGCTCTATTTTGTATGTTATTTAGAGACAGGGTCTCTAAATAGGGCTGGGTCTCAGTTTGTTTCTTAGCACCTCGCTATTGCTGAGGTGATCCTCCTATCTCAGCCTCCCGAGTTGCTGGAAAAAATAATTATTCTTATAATCATCTTCTTGTGTGTGTGTGTGTGGTAAAGGGTTTAAAGGGATTGAATCTAGGGCACTTTACCACTTTACATTCTTTTTTGAAATATGGTTTTGCTGAATTGCCTAGGATGTCCTCAAACTTGTGGTCCTCCTGCCTCAGCCTCCCAGGAAGCTTGAATTACAGGTGTACACAACACCACCTGGCTTCATTTCACTATTTCTATGAGAAATCTCTTCAACTATGAGAAGTTGAATACAAAAATACTGTATATTTAAACACCTTTAAAACAGAGGCTATAAGACTATGATAGCTGGTAAAAATTTAAAAAATTCTTACTTACCTTTAGAAGTTGCTATGTTAAATTAGATTAAATCACTCGATATGAATTAGATAATAATAGCTATCAGATATATTTTCAGTTTAACATTTTCCTTATATATGGAAGGATATGTTAATTTAAAATCAGTAGATACCAATTACATTTTATACACAAATGGAAAATTATGAAAATTTAAGGAGCATAATTTCATTTAAAAATTATAAGATAGGACATGAAACAAGATAAAAAGCAATCTTGGCTAAATAAAGGAGTTCTCAACTACTTTAGGCCTCTCTATGGCTAATATTTATGCAGGTTTAGATTGAGGACAAAATTATGAGATGATCTCATCAGCCATTCTTCTACCTCCTTTGACAAGTCTTGGGATAAATTCTATTATGCAATTATCTATCTAAAGCAAATTAAGTGTAGACACAGTGCCATGAGTTGTCTTGATGTCAAAATCTTTTTCTATTTCAACAAAACCTTGGGCTTCTAATTTTCTAAAAATTAGGTTACCAAGTGCTATCCAACAGTGAGCACTTAGTTTTAGAAAACTACAGAACTTAGTTTTAAAAAAAAAAGATAAAAAATTACCATCCAAATATTTTACCGATAGCTAGCTAGATCATGCCTGATTTCACAAGAATTAAGTATGAAGAGCAACAGAGGCCACGATGTGAAATCAATTCAAGGGTTTACATACAAACACAGGGTTAAAGTTGGAGCTTCAGTTAATACATTTGTGTCCTTAAACCAAAGCAGAGTCAAGAAACCAGATGGTTTCCAAATGCAAGTCAAAGTGTCTGAATTCTATGGATGTATGTAGGCAGGCAGAGTTAAGTCTAGAAAATCAGCAAGATCACAAATACAGTGCTAGGAAAAGGGGTCATATTCATACTCTATAATCCTGTTGGGAGAAAGTGAAAACTGTTTATTGATTAGGCAGAAACACACAGGAAGCTATAATCTACTGTTCTGGTTAGATTCTTACCCAAAAGTCAATGTGAATTCATCAGTCTAAGCAAGCTTGATTTGGATTTTGAAGCACTCTTAAACAAGGATAAAGAAACCAAAGGGTCACCTGGGTGCAGTGGTGCATGCTTGTAATCCCAGCAGTTTAGGAGGCTGAGGCAGGAGGACCACAAGTTCGAGGTCAGTCTAAGTAATTTAGCAAAACCCTGTATCAAAATTACAAAAAAAAAAAAAAACAACCAAGGGCTGGGAATGTAGCTCAGTGATAAAATACCCCTGGGTTCAATACCCAGTACAAAAATAAATAAGTAAATAAATATAAAATTACAACAGATATAATTTGTTATCTAGGAAGTAAATAAGCTTCATGAAATTTATTCAACTATTATCTCAATGAAAAATGACCCTTACAAAGACTTGTTTCACACACATAAAACAATATTGCTTGACATGCACCATTTCATATTTCTCATTTTTTCTGATCTTTCAATAAAACTGTTGGTGACCTATAAACTTGACTTAAATGAGCACTGTGGAATTCCACCAAAACAACATAAGTTTCTGGCTACCTGACCAATGAGTTGCTTTTGAGTAGCCATACTAATAGTGACATCTAAGCATTCTATTAAATAAGGGAACTAAGATACTGCTGAGTGTTATGTGAGGTTAACAGCTCTATTTACTACACTAGTCATTAAGTAAACTAAGGTAAAATAGTTTGGACTCAAACCTATTAAATTTACAGGCTAGGAGAGAAATATGGTAGAACATAATCACAACATAAAACAAGAAGTAGACCTTCTAAGTGTGATAATGCAGAAAAGGGAGCTATTTGTTTGTAAAGGGGAACATGTTGCTCTTCTGAAATAATATGTAAGAAAAATTCTACAGAGTGCAATGAGAATTTGCTATATTCCTTGGAATTACTGAGACAGAATGAGATTAGTAATGATTAATCCTTTCTAATCCTTTATATTGACATGAAACAATATGGTATATCTAAGAAACAAGGTATACCTAAGGTAAGTTTACAATTTAAATGGATTGTCTGTACCCTTTCAGTTTCAAAGGCCTATTTTCTCTACTAGATTTTGGTGAATTTCCAAAAAGGGACAGTATGTTCAAGTGAGATGATATTGGTTTGGTGCATCAGTTAAAAACAACAAACTATGACCTATAGATTGTATACACTTATTCTGGACAGTTGAACAAAGGTAGTTTCTTACAGGTGGACTATGCGATTACATGGCAAGATCTAACTGAATTCATTTATCTGAATGTATAGCCATGAACCACAAATACATATGAAGGACATGGACCTATATATAGAGACCATCCCTAATGCTACTGAAATATTCTTCTAAATGTACTTCCTTGGCAATGGGTCATACAATATTTAAAACTCGTGCTTGGTTTAATATTTCCATAACCTATTTTAAAAAGTTGTATGCTGGGCATGGTAGCATACGCTCATAATCCCCGTAATTTGGCTAGGCTAAGGCAGGAGGGTCACAAGTTTTAGGCCAGACCCAGCAACTTAGTGAGTCATAAATAAAAAATAAAATAAAAATAAAGAGGTGGAGATGTAGCTCAGTGGTAGAACACAGGGGGTTCAATTCCCAGGAGTAAAAATTTCATTGTTACTAGTCTCTAATACTTTTTTCTTTTTTATAAAAAGTTCTGGAAAGTCAATCTCACTACCTCCATTGATTTCTCTTACAATCAAAGCAGTCAGTAAAGTATGCAAAGACGTGGGCTATTATGATTGGAATAAAGTAAGACAATGACCTAAAACTCAAAGCACCTTGGAAATTAAAAGTGCTACCTAAAGAAAGGTATCAATATAATTTTGTGCAGTTTACAGCTTTTTATGTAGTTGCTTCCCTTTCCTCTTGTTGGCTGTGAGACAGAAGCTGCAATGTAGCTCATGAGAGCTCAAACTCTACAAACCCCTTGAGCCTGAATCCCAACTCCCCCAATTACTAGTTATGTGATGCTGGCCTGCATTTCCCCGTGACCAAACTTCTTACCTATGACAGATAATAATACAGCTCTCTCATTGGGTAGTTGTGAGAAATAAGTTAACAAATGTAAAGTGTTTCTGGTAAAGGAACATATTAGCAATTATTTCTATTACTAGTAGATGTACCTAAGGCTTGAGTAGTTTTCAACACATTTATGAAAAAACAACCTTATCAGGTAGGTATTGAAAAGTTTTGAGTCATTTTCACTAAAACAACACTCAAACAGTAAAAATTTACTGGCCTATTTCCCAGAGGAACAAAATAATATTAACATGTGTCAGGGATATATTCATTAAATGTGTTTACAATTCTATCAAGAATCTCATAATTTTGAAGAGTAGCAGGGTAAGTTCTTGAACTATAAAAACTATGGAGCCTGCACTTAAAAATGTCATAAAAATTATGCTCTCAACTGAGATATAACATTATTTAAGTCTCAACAATGTGTTAGTCTGAAGACTGGCAAAGACAGAATGACTATTTCCTGCTGGAAACTAGACCCATCACCCATGGCCAATTTCAGATTTGAGATTGATCTTCCCAGGAACACTCCATTTAAGACTGAGCACCTGTTATATGCCTATTAG
This sequence comes from Callospermophilus lateralis, assembly GCF_048772815.1. Classification (NCBI taxonomy): domain Eukaryota; kingdom Metazoa; phylum Chordata; class Mammalia; order Rodentia; family Sciuridae; genus Callospermophilus; species Callospermophilus lateralis. Next base: position 74,688,721 of record NC_135316.1, read on the forward strand.
GTTGAGAAAAGTGCCAACTGAATTTAACCTCTGGAATATTTTACGGGGAGAAAAAAATCCAAGAGGGGCAATCCTAAACAGAAGCTATGGCTTCTTCTTTTTTGGGGTACCTGGGATGAAACTCAGGATTCAGGGGCACTGGACCACTGAGCCACATCCCAGCCCTATTTTGTATTTTATTTAGAGACAGGGTCTCAATTGAGTTCCTAAGCACCTCACTTTTTGAACTCACAATCCTCCTGTCTCAGCCTCCTGAGCCATTGAGATTATAGGTGTTCGCACCTGGTGGCTTCACAGTCTTATTAATGTCTAAACGACACTATAACTCAATTCTCTCCAAAACTACGATTAAACAATTTTGGTGAAATTGATTCCTTCCCTCTAAGCTAACTCAAATTCTTTACCTTTATTTTCCTTGGAAGTCTGAAGAGGAAAATTACTATTTAATGATCCAGTTCTACAATGGGATTCCCAACCACCCCCAAGGACACCTTTTTGAAGACAAATACTAAATTTTAAAAGCTTTTGGAAATATTTAAAAATTATGTTCTTAGCACAATATTTTCACTATTTCATGTATCTCAAAGAAATGTTGTTTCCATAAACCCTGAACTTGTGACTACCTTCCTAAGTATCAGTTATGCACATCTCCAGTAAAAATTGTTTAAAAAAATCCACAATTTTTCTTACCATTTTTTTTAGTTAAATTGTGCTTTAGGTATTTGGGGGTGTAGCTCACTGGTAGAGTGCTTGTTTAGTATGTTTGAAGTCTTGGGTTGAATCCCCAGCATTCCAACCAAACCAAACCACCCATAAAAATAAGTAAAATCCTTTAGGACAAATGCTCTACATTTTTCAAGGAAAGTATTTGTCCCAGTCCCAGTATTTGCATTTCAAAAGATGTCCTTTCAATCTTATTGTTTTTCTTATTTCATTAATTTTAAGGTTAAGCACACTTCCAAAATGTCTACTCCATAACTGGCAGAAAACTTATAGTTTATATCTGCCTCTGTCAAAATTAAAACCCTTTTGCCCTCTAGTGCAATAAATAACCAAATTTCAAGATTTTCTTTTTTGAAAAAAGCTTTTTAGTACTTTCAGTCACTACTTATATTTGAATAACTCTTATGTTTATTAGGAAATAGTAACAGTTTAACCTGAATAAATGAAACTTTCATGATAATTTTGAAAAATTTGAAATCTACTTAGACTCCAAATTAAATTCTCCAACTTGATTATACAGAAACCAAGTATCCTTGAAAATAAGAGTACACTGTAGGAATTTTACTTAATAAATTCTTCCTAAGAGAACTATGTAGAACTTTCTAGAAAGAACAAGTCATTCATTTTTAAAGCTCAAATTTCTTGAATTTTGGAGGCATCTAAACACATTAGAACCACCAATTCAAAAATGATATTGAGGGACTGCAGTTGCAGCTCAGTGATAGAGGACTCACCTAGCATGTGTGAGGCACTGAGTTTGATCCTCAGCACCACATAAAAATAAAATAAAGATGTTGTGTCCACCAAGAACTAAAAAATAAATATTATAAAAATTCTCTCTTAAATAGAGGTATTGTGTCCATTTACAACTAAAAAATATAAATAAAAATATTTAAAAAACAATACTGATGACAATGTTGTAACTATTATGGACCACTAAACTTTTTTTTCTTTTAAATTAAAGGATAAAATGCCCACTAAAATGCTTATAGAAGTAGAATAACAGAGGATCTGATTGAAATCTGCATTACAGGTTTGTTTTTTGATAAACACCCCTCTTTCCATAGTCAGACTTTTAGACTTCTGAATAAGTTTATTAACTCAGTTGTTTTTCAAGTTAAGAGTTTTTAAATTACAAAATATTAAGTGAGAAAAATGGGTTGACACAATTTTTACTTACATTCTAAATGGGTCATATTGTGAGAAAAACGTGTTCACTATTAATAAGTCAAACATTCACTACACCATTTATTAATTTACAGTTTATAACCTTCCTTCCCCTGCTCCCAAAGTACTGGGGATGGATCCAGGGGAGCTTTACCCGTGAGGTACATCCTCAGCCTTCAAATGTTTAGACAGGGTCTAAGTTGTTGATCCTTCTGTTTTGGCCTTCAGTTGCTGGGATTACAGGTGTGTGACACCATGCCTGACTCAACCATTTTTAAGTTGAAATATACATAACTGATTGTCATTACCACTGATAAATATTTTTTGAAAAACCAAATGAGAATCCTACAATTCTAGAACATTTTGATGAAAACTGATATGATTATGGAGGTACAAAAGAAACTCAAAATATACAGGCGTTAGATTTCTTGCAATAAATTCTGAGCAGTACATTTCATTAATTTCTCCCACTCTTCCTATTTAAAACCTTTCAGTGAGTGACCTTCCTTGTCTCAAAACGCTTTTCAAACCATGGGAAAATACTCTTGGGGATGATATGCACGTTCTTATAAAATGTACTTTTCATATCCTCACATTTATTAAAATAGTAGGAAAAAATAATTTTAGTTGCACACAGTGGTGCACATCTGTAATCCTAGTGGCTCAGGAGGCCAAGGAAGGAGAATCATAAGTTCAAGGCCAGTCCCAGTAACATGGCAAGATCTTGTCTCAAAATATAAAAAAAATATAAAATAATAAGTGCTTATAACAAGTGGTAAAGCACCCTTGGGGTTCAATTCCCAGTACTGTTACGAAACAAAAACAAGATATTAATTCTAATTTGAAACACTTTTATATTATAATATGATGGAACAGTTAGTGGTATTTTATTCAAGTTTGCAGAAAAATTTGAACCAGAAGCATATTTCCAATTTTTTTGTACACGCTTTTTCTTATCCCTGGCACAGGAATAGATTTGTATTCTCTATAGTTTATTAACACAGTTTTAGAATTAAAATGTATTTACCTACACTTTTTTTTAATACTTACCTTAGAAGTTTTGGGGGCTGGAGGAGAAGGGGATATTTTTGATATTTCTTTGAGGACTTAGAATGCAGGGGAGGTTAACCACTGTGCCACATCCTCAGCCATTTTTGGATTTATTTTGATACAGGGTCTAAGTTGTTAAAGCTGGCCTCAAACTTGCAATCCTCCTACCTTAGCCTCCCAAGTCACTGGGATTACTGGTGTATGCCACCATGTCTACTAGATGAAGTTGATTTCAAATGATCTGATTTTAACATTATCTGTTCAGTTCCTCTATTTTAAGTTCTAAAGTTCCTGAGCATAGTATTATTCCCTTTTATAGATATCCAAAGGAAGTAATTGTGTGGTGGTAAGGCCCTTTAAATAACTTTTTATTTTTAAGGAATTCTCTCTCCCTTTGGGAAAAACAAAAAAACTTTCCACATCACAAAAACCATATGTGCTTATTTATAATCAAACAATAATATCCTTCCACCCCAATAAGTTTATCTCTTACCCGAGGAACCAGTGATAAGTGTAGCACATATTTTATTTTAGTGAGTGTGTTCACATTATATGATAACCTTTATCCTCTGTGAACAACTTTTTAGCTCATTAAATATTCACCTACATTATTTTAAACAGATATACAGTATTCTATTCAGCATGTTATTTTAGCAGCCTTTTATTACTGGGCGCTTAAATACATTTTTCCAATCTTTTAAGAACACTATAAAAAATACATGGAATACTTTTTACAAGAACATATTTATTAAGCTAAAATCATAAACATATCATAGCTGGCTCATACATAACTAACACACAAAGAGAAAAAACTATATCAACTCTATCACTTGACAAAATAAAGCAGTATATTAACTTTGTGACCTAATATTTAGGCAGGTATTTTGAAGTTGTCTTAGTCCATCTGCTTGTCTTCATTTTGTTTCTTAAATTTTTATTCATATTATTAGTACATTTAAAAGGTTAACATGTACAAATAAACGAGGCACAATTAATGACAGAAGTGTTATAGTCCTTAGGTACAATAAGGAACAGAAAAAGGTTAAGTTACAAATATAAAGCTGGATGCAATGATATATGCTGGTAATCCAGCTACTTGGAGGCTGAGGCAGGAAGATCTCAATTTCAAGGACTACCTGGGCAACAGTGCTATAATGTCTCAAAAACACAAAACAAAAACTATAGACATAAATTGTGCATACTATGAGAAGAATGGCTAATGCCAGATTGTCAAAAGTCAAGAAATACTTGGCATACATGAGAGATTTAACATTTAAAAAAGGTACCAGAATAATATGGGGGAGAACTAAAGTAAATAAAGTAGTATAATGGCATTAAAAAAAGGCACAGAAGAAGAAAAATGAATGGATTAGAATTAGTTCATTTGAAGAAAAAGTTAACTTAGAAAACACTGAGGTAAGATCATGAGATACCAAGCTAAGGAGTTTGAATTTTATAATATAGGAAGAGGTGTTTTAGCAGGTTAAATTAGTGGTATATACTAACGATGATGAAATTGTTAGACTGAAGTAATTAGAGGCAAAGAATTTCTCAGCTGAAAAACTGTTGAAGAAAATAAGTGAGAAATAATAAAGTACTTAATGGCAGTAGCAATTCTAAGGCTGGATGAATCAAAGATGACTGTCGTTTGGGTAGATGACAAATATGGACAAATTTAATGTCCCTTGGATCCATTAGCTTTGACTCCAGATAAACTGATGAAATGGAAAATAATTTGTGTCATCAAAGCAAAATTCATTAAATCCTGATAACCATACACATACCTATTAACCGTGCACATTGTTTGTACTCCAAATGGTCTCAGATGGAGGTTACAATCTTGAATCATATTCATAAGAATGTTCTGTACAATATGTAAAAGTTCAATAGGCAGAGGCACATATAACTATCAAAGTTGTCTCTAAAGAATTATGAAAAACTGAATTTTAAGATTAAGTGGTACTAGGGATTGAACCCAGGAGTGCTCAACTGAGCCACATCCCCAACCTTGTTTTTTTTTTTTTTGTATTTTATTTAGAGACAGGGTCTTGCTGTGTTGCTTTGGGCCTTGCTGAGTTTCTGAGGCTGGCTTTGGTACTCACAATCCTCCTGCCTTAGCTCCCTGAGCTGCTGGGATTACAGGCATTGTCCACCACACTTGGCTTTTAAGTTAGAATCTTGAACAGATGTAAGATCTGACTTTTATAGACTTTTTGATGCTATTAGCTACTATTCCCCTCCTTGGCTCATAATCACATAATACTTTCTTGCTGTTCCTTTACCCACAAAAAATTCATCAGCTTCAAGATCTTTGTTGCTTGTTATTTCATCAGCTTGAATGGTCTTTCCTGGAGATCATTTTATTTTGTTTAAATGTTATCTCTAGGAGATATCTTCTTACATATTATTTAAAACAGACTTCTCCTGAGTTATTGCATCATTTCCATATTCCCTGCTTTATTTTCTTCATAGAACTTATAACTGTCTGACAAATCACATAAAGTGTACCAATTTTCTATTCCATTAACTATCTGCTATCCTCAAGATTTTAAGTTTCCTGGGGCTGGGGATGTGGCTCAAGTGGTAGCGCGCCCGCCTGGCATGCGTGCGGCCAGGGTTTGATCCTCAGCACCACGTACAAACAAAGATGTTGTGTCCGCCAAGTACTAAAAAATAAATATTAAAAAATTCTCTCTCACTCTTTCTAAAAAAAAAAAAAAAAAAAAAAAAGATTTTAAGTTTCCTAAGGGCTGAAATTTGCTTTGTTCTGTGATCATCTTTAGCACCCAAATAGTAGAATAAATTTGTACAGCAATGTCAGTATTCCAAACCTACTTAACTATTTTTAATGTTGTTTTCAATATTAGCATTCTGACACTTCCAAAAAATACATGGAAACATAAAAACTGACATAAACCTCTGAAGTCCAAGTTAAAAATTACAAATTCTCTTAAGAAATGATGTACTTGATATCATGTGCATGTACAAATATGTAGCAACAAATTCCATCAGTATGTACAACTATAAATAAAAAAATGTGGGGAAATGAAAAAAGAAATGCTGCACTTAAACTTTATTTATACTATGGAACAGCATATACTAGACAAACTTCATTGTTTCATACTAATGTGGTATTTTAGTTTTTTTTTTTTTTTTTTTTTTTTTTGGTACCAGAGATTGAACTCAGAAATGCTTCACCATGGAGTCACATCCCCAGCCCCTTTTTAAAAATCTTTTTATTTTGAGGCAGGGTACTGCTAAATTGCTTAGGGCCTTTTTAAGTTACTGAAGCTGGCTTTGAACTGAAGATCTTCCTTGCCACCATGCTCAGTTCTAATCTTGTATTTTTTTAACTTTATTTTATTTATTTATATGCGGTGCTGAGGATCGAACCCTGGCCTTCCATGTGCGAGGCGAACACTCTATGGCTGAGCCCCAGCCCTACAATGTTGTATTTTAAAGTGATCAAGTAGAAGCATTCTCAAAAATCATTTGGAAATAAACTATGGGATGAGATACAGTTTCCATCTCTTTCTAAAGAGTTTTTTTTTTTTTAAATAAAAAGAGTTTTTAGTTGTAGATGGACACAATACCTTTATTTATTTCTATATGGTGCTGAGGATTGAACCCAGTGCCTCACATGTGCCAGGCAAGCACTTGACCACTGAGCCACATCCCCAGCCCTATTTTGTATTTTTATTTTGAGACAGGTCTCACTGAGTTGCCTCCCAAATTGCTAAGAACATCCATGCTAAGTATATAAAAGAAACAGTATACATTCAGTAGTAAGCTAATCAGGTCAAGGAACATTTAGTATAAAAATAACTTAAAAATTTTTTCTTGTTTTGGTCTGGAGGTGTATGTAGTTTAGTGATTCAATACTTGTTTAGCATGCCAAAGGTTCTGGGTTGATCCCCATAAAATACATGCATACAGAAAGAAAAAGAAATCAAATTTTCAGCAGAATATCTCAAAATCTGATGCTATGTATAAGATTGCTATAAATAATAAGATTCTTTGGGAAGTTTATATCTTTTCAAAATATAAAAGTCCTATCATATGAACACAATATTCAAAGTCCTATAGAATTAGGGAGGATCTGAAGTTATCAATATGCTAACCTAATATTCATGAAGTTTTTGCATGATTTCCATGTATTAATAATTAATAAATAAACCCAAGTAAAAATTATAAATGTTGCATTTAATTTCAACACAATAAAAATAAAAACCAGCAACTAACTAGTCATCTTACACAGTAATCATAACTTAAAAGATTTAAACATTCATTTTATCAAAATATTTTTCATTGCATACAGCCTCAAAAAATATTAGAGGGCTGGAATGTAGTTGAGTGGTAGTGTGTTTGCCTAGTATGAGGCACTGGGCTTGATTTTGAACAATGTTAAAAAAAAAAAAAAAAGGAGAAAAAGAAAAAAAAGAGAAAGAATAGAAATATCTGGATTATATTTTATAAAATAAACAAGGCGAGAACCTTAGTGCTGGTGAGGGAGTTAGTTCTGCATTAAAGGGGCTCAAGCTATTAGTAACAAGTTATAAAAAAAAAAATCCTTTGATAAAAGAAAATAAAACTTTTTAGTAGATAGGAATATACTGATGATCTCTTACTTCTTCTCTCAGATATGTGATATATCTAAATACTTACTATTGCCAAATCTATCTCAAAAATTTAGGACAATAATTTTTCTCCTTTTTGATAATACTCAATGAGAAACAACACTTAGAATAAAACATTTTCCATGAGGAAGGGATAGTAATATCCACCTGCAAAAGGAAAAGAAATTTTTGATTTAGAATGTCAACTTCTAAACAAATATATACATGAACTTAGAGATAAAGTATAATCTTGCAAATCCAAGTATGGCTAACATGTGCATATTATTAGTAATGCTACTCAGTGGCTTAAAAACACTTATAACTATAATAACAGAAGGAAAAAAAGGCAAAATTTGTCTTAAAGATGAGAGTTTTGTCTTACATTAAAGACTTTGCCTTCAAATTAGAATGAAAACAGAAGGATTTTACTCATTGACAATTCCTCAAAACCTGAAATATTTTTAGGATTTTAAAAATAGATAATTATTATTGGAAGTAATTCACCAAGAACTGCTTTTATTGTATATTTATTGTCTGGTTAAAATGGAAAGGGTAAAATGTTCCTTGAAGAAAAAACACAGAATTATGATACATTGCATAGTTACTTAAATTATACTAAACATCATTTTTAAATGACTTCCAATATAACAAACAGAAATATAAGGTAAAGAGTATTTTCCTTTAAATCGTAATTAAAGTATTTTGACTTATTTATACAGTTATAAATTAATAACTAAATTACAATTTGGTCTTACTCTGAAGTTAAATATTGGATATAAAAATGTACAGAAGATCTTCACATTTTCAACTCGTCAAAAATCTTCAGCTAAGGATTTAAGAAAACATTTTAGTAAAAACAAGAAAAAAAACAGTAGTCTATTATAAAGTTAAAGACATGGGATTTAAATTCTAATCTGTCATCTGCTGCTAATTAATTTGTTTCCTCAGCTACCCAATGAATAGACTGATCATATATAAGGTTGTTCCTACCTTTCAAGTTATGATTAGTGCATTTTGAAACTTAGATGTTCAGGAATTTAGTTTACATTTTTGATGTTTTTCCCCCTTCAAATTAATAATGAAATATTTAGAAGCATTACTAAAACTTATTTTAGGCGTGTGTGTGTGTGTATTTGGTACTGGGGACTGAATACCTGGCTGTTGAGTATGCTAAGCAAGACTTCTACCCCTAAGCTATATCCCCAGTCCAATAAACTTTGTGAGATAAGCAAATAGCTAACATAAGTTTTAATCAAGGGAAAAAACAATATTTGGCCTATCTTATGTCCATCAAAAAAATTTCTCTGATGCTCCCTAAAGCTTTATTTATTTATTGGTACCTGGGATTGAACTCAGGGGTGCTTAACTACTGAGCCACATCTCCAGCCCTTTTAAATGTTTTATTTAGAGACAGGGCCTTACTAAGTTAGTGAGGCTGGCTTTGAACCCATGATCCTCCAGCCTCCCAAACTACTGGGATTATAGATTTGCCACTATGCACAGCACTGCTTAAACTCTTTTGAAAGAATTTTTGTTTCCCCCCTCAATACCAGGGTTCAAACCCAGGTTCATGCCTACAAGCCAAACCCTTAGCCCTCAGGAAACTATTGATGCCATTTAACACAATTATTAAATTGCAATTAAAGCCAGCACTCCTTGTCTGTGGGTTCTGCATCTGTGGATTCAACAAACCATGGATTAAAAATATTTTTGGGAAAAATATATCTGCATGAATTTTTCTCTTCGTTCCTCTTGTCATTCCCTAGACAATAAAACTATTTACATATACACTGTATTAGGTATTTTAAGTAATAAAGAGATGATTTAAAGTATACAGGGGAATATGCACAGATTATATGCAAGATACTGTACTATTTTATATAAAATAATTGAGCATCTGCAGATTTTGGTATTCACAGGGGTCCTGGATCCAATCCCTAATGGATACTAAGGGTCAATAGTATACTATTTTAATAGAATTAATGCATGTAGAAAGTTATTATATTTTTACAGAATCACATTAATCATTATCAATAATGAAAACATTATCACTAAAACTATAAAAAAAAAAAACCACAATTGTAGAGTATGGCCAACCTTACTTCAGCAGCACAGTTAATACTGGAGATAATTTTAGAATCTTAACGCCAATATTTACGTGCTGCTAAGGCACTGTTGACATTACTGTCATAGAGCTATAAATAGAAAGAAATATATTTTCTTCGGAAGATCAGATCCTTGTATTTTTGAGGCAGCACAATATGGCCTGCACCTTTTCAAAATCCACAAACCATTATGTGCTGCTACTTTACTCCAAGGTTTTTTTTTTAAGACAAAAACAAAAACAAAAACCACACATTAGCACCTAAATAAAAAAAGAATCCTTTTAGAAGAGAATACATTTTAAAAATCCATGTTTAAAGAATAAAACATTTGTATTATGTGCATAATTAGTTGTTTTTAAAAGCTTTTAAGTAGAATAAAGTTTATTTCTACATCAAAATTTCAATAAAATCCTTCTATATGCCCAACACAGTGCTGTAATAGGAAACACAAAGATGATAATAGAAAAAGAAATGGATTTTCTTTTTTAACTGTGCCAACTTAATAAGGAAATACAGGTAAATATTCAGTAAAACTTCTCAATGTATTCAATATATTAAGTTCTTTTTTTCCGGTACTGGGAATTGAACCCAAGGGCACTTAACAACTAAGTCACATCCCCAGCCAGTTTTTTATTTTGAGACAGGGTCTTGCTAAGTTGCTTAAGGCCTCTCTAAATTGTGGAGACTGGCTTGGACTTGCAGTCCTTTTGCTTCAGTCTCCCAATTCTCTGGGATTATAGGCATGAGTCACCCTGGCTCCTATTTTTTCCTTTTATAAGTAAAACAGTTAATTTGTAAAAATTGATCTTCACCTTGATAAGAGCAGAATTTACAAATAGCATTTTGTTCCTTGTAGTATATCTTTCAAAAGAATGTTTATCAGGGTAGATAAGACTTCATGTCAAGAGAAAAACATGAAATGACATGCAAGAGCTCAGTTTCAATAAACTTAAGCTAGAAAAATGCAAATTCACTTCAAAGAAAAAGACCAGGAGTCACATAAAATACCTAATTCTAAATACAGTAAAAATATAAAAGCCCCAAATAAATCAAATTCTCCCTTAATGTTAGTTTTAAAAAAATGTTAAATATTAATTCTCAATATTTATTGCCATATTAAAATAATTATTCTGAGTTATATATCATTTGATATAATGATCACCTAAAATATGAAGCCTTGGAGATGTATTAACTTGGTATCCTGAAAGGAGATACGAAACAAGAAATACTGTAGCTGTTGATCTACCTATGCCTTACCTATTTCTACTCCATTCACCAGGCAAGAAAGCATATGCCCAAAGAGTTTCCACTTAGATCTAAGAATTACTTCTCTAAAGATTCCAAAAAAAATCACTATCTCAAGCCTCAATAACCATTTTCCCCTCAATTTTCTCATTAAAATGACTATGCTTGTAAAGCTACACTATTTTTATTACAGAATAAGGTTTATGTGCACAACCACAGCACTGATTTGTTCCTCCATTATAATATTTAGTTCTTTATACAAAGCACTGTCAAAAATTCCATGTTTTGTATTTTCCTCATTGTCAAAAGTAAATCTAACTAATTCCATAACTAAGAAACTAGTGCTTCACATATTTCTATTTTTGTCTCAAGTTTCTGCACATTTAAAAAATGTAACCAAAATAGATCTATTCCCAATGACTTGCAACAAATATATACATTTATCAATCACATAAAGGAAATTTATGCTTCCCTCATACCCATTTTCCAGATAAAAATTTAAACATATTTTCAAATATTATGTATACATAACTTTTTTTCATTAAACAAATATTTTATTGAATATCTACCATGTGCCAGGCACTGCCCTAGTTGTTATACTAGTTTACCAAAATATAGTCTCCTCTCAGTGTTGGCTAACCTTGTGAGATGATCTCAATAAACAAACAAATAAATAAAATAAAAGGGCTAGGGATGTGGCTCAATGGTAAAGCATCTCTGGGTCAACTCCCAGAATAAAAACAACAACAAAAACCCAACAAGAAAAAAAGAGTTTAAAGTCATTTATTAAAGTATAAGGCACAAAATCATGAAATAAGTTAAAAGGTGTTCTTCAAGACAAGAGACTGCTTTTTGTCTCTATACAGTATATATATACATTAAATAATCATTCAAAAATCAAGAATCAATTGGGTCATTTTAATTCCAATTCTTTTTTGCGTGTGTGCAAAGTCCATATATATTCAATTAACCCAAAAGCACCAAAATTGAAAGAAATAAATATAAATGTTCATGTTAATGTCAATGTTTTATAAGCTTTAAAAAATATTTCACAGGAAGAATGTTCTCAATACTTTTTAAAACTGTGGTTAAATACACATCAAAGATACCAATTTAACCATTTAAAGGTACATAATTCTGGGGCTGGAATTGTGGCTCAGTGGCACAGTGCTTGTCTCACTCGCACATATAAGGTACTGGGGTCGATCCTCAGCACCAAATAAAAATAAATAAATAAAATAAGTATTGTGTTCATTTACAACTAAAAAAAATTGCATAATTCTGTAGCATTAAGAACACTCATGCCAGATGTGGGTGGCATATGCCTATAATCCCAGTGGCTCGGGAGGCTGAGGCCCTAAAAAACTTAGCAAGACCCTGTCTCAAAATAAAAAGGACTGGAAATGTGGCTCAGTGGTTAAGTGCCCCTGGGTTCAATACCTGTTACTTCTCACCCAAACCAAACAAACAAAAAAACAATTACATTACTGTGCAGTCACTGTCACCCTCCATCTCCAAAACTTTTTCATATTCCCCAATACTGTGTCCATTAAACACTAACTGTCCATCACTCCTGACTCTTAGCCCCAAGAAATCTTCATTCTACTTCTATCTCTATGAATTTGACTATTCTAAGTACTTCATATAATTGGAATATAGTATTTGTCCTTTTATATGTGGGATTTTATACTACATATAACTTTTTCAAGGTTCATCTATGTTGAAGCATGTATCAGAATCTTTCCTTTTTATAGCATTCCATCTTATGTATATGCTATATTGTTTGTCCATTCATCTGATAAGACATTTAGGTTGCTTCTATCTCTTGGCTTCTGTGAATAATGCTATGAATAAAGTATTCCTTTGGTACATACCCAAAAATGAAATTGCTGGGTCATATGTTCATTCTGTTTTTAATATTTTTAGGAACTACTGTACTGTCTTCCATGGTGGCTACCCTCTTCTAAGATTTCCAATTTCTATACATTCTTGCCAACATTTACTTTTTCTGATAATAGCTATACTAAATTGGGAGTGGAGTAGTTATGTCCTTGTTGTTTTGATTTGAATTTCCCTAATGATTAGTGATGCTAAGCATCTTGCCTTTATTGGTCATTTGTGTGTCATAAGACACATTAGAGAAATGTCTATTTAATTCCTTTGCCAATTTATCATGCTTTTATTGTTGTTGACTTCTTTATATATTTTGAACACGAACCTCTTATCAGATACATAATTTGCAAACATTTCTCCTATTCTGTGGACTGCCTTTTCAGTGTGTTGACAATATCTTTTGATAAACAAAAGTAAAATCTATTTTTTGTTGTTGCCTGTGTTTTTGGTATCATTTCCAAGAAATAACTGCCAAGTCTGAAGCTTGAAGCTTTTCCCTTCTCCCCTTAAAAAAAAAAAAAAAAAAAAAAAAAAAAAATCACTGAAAATCTTTCAACTTTCTTTCAAGATCCCTGGCTGTTTCAGAGCTGGGTCAGAGCTCTTTGAACACCTCCATCTGTGGAGTGTACATAAAATAGCTATAATCACTATATCATTACCATTGGAAGTAAAACCCCTAATTTGTACATTTTTCCCTGGAGGGTGGGCCATTTCCTGTGGGGAATGGCTTAAGCAGCTTTCCCATAGGCCTGTTGGTTACAGATACCCATGCTCAATAGTCCATTACAGATATGAGAGACTGGTTCTGGAGAGTGGAGCTTATCCAGAAACACTGTCTGGGAAGGACTTTCCCTGTGGGGTGATTTAAATGTTCCAGGCTGGAAGGTGGAACAAGAAATGGATAATCCCTAAAACTCTGGGCTACCCTTGATGTCAGTAAACTGGGACATTTTCTCAAAATAAGGAGAGGATATTGCTTCCCCCAGCTTAGAGGTCCTAGGAAAATGGGATATAGCCAAAGGGTTCAGGTCAAGGAGAAATGCCATGACATGAAGATGCTGGGAGTATGTGTGTATTTTTCCCTTGTTTTTGTGTGAGTCTCACAGTTTCAGATCTTTTATTTTAAGTCTTGGACCATTCAGAGTTAGTTTTTGTATATGGTATAATTTAAGAATGTTGTTTTCCTTACATACAAAGTTAAACTAATTAGAAGTCAAACATTTCATATATTTCTAAAAGTTTTGATGACTCTACTCCCTAGACTTGTCTAAATTACAAATATACCATAACAATCAAGAAATGCATCATAAAAATATAACGTGTTATTAGCCATACATTTTTTCCTTAAAAACGTTTTGTCTTTTGCTCTTTTGTATTCTAATTATGAATATGTACCCATTATTCTCAGTGTTTACCCTGTGTCAATTGATAGGTAACAGACAGATATGAGCTGCGAGAAAGTGAGGTTAAAAGTATAATTTTATATAGTATGGGCCTATTGTGCTGAACCCTTCCCCCATGCTTGCCTTTGAAAAGCAATTTACTTGGGATCACTCTGAACTTGTCCTGGCTTAAATCAATAGGATTTGTTAAAATTTTCAGAAAACAACCTGTTATCTGCAGGAGAAATGCAGGCCAGAAGACTCTTCCCAGTCAGTAACAACACCACAAATTCCCTGAAGGCGGGAATTTTGTGACCTTTACACCATCCAAAGATTCAAGGACTAAGGAAGAAAGAATTTCACAGGTTCAGGCTCCTTCCTAGTCCCTGGAGTCTTCCTAATCAACTCAAAAGAGAGTGGGACTTTCTGGGGCCAACATCTGTATCTTCCTGATTTTAGAGAAGGGTTTCCAAATTCAGATAATTTCAAACCAGTTATAAACCCCTGGTTATATAAAAAATTTGCCATCCAGCTAGAGAGAGAGATCATTTGGTAGAGTGTTTGCCTCGCATGCACAAGGCCCTGGATTCAATCCCCAGAGCCACAAAAAATAAACAAAAAAAGAGTCAGAATTAATCTTGTCAGGCGTAGTGGTGCAGGCCTGTAATCCCAACAGCTCTGGGAAGCTGAGGCTGGAGGATCAAGAGTTCAAAGCCAGCCTGGCAATGGTGAGGCACTAAACAACACAGGGAGACCCTGTCTCTAAATAAAATACAAATAGGGATGGGGATGTGGCTCAGTGGTCACTGCCCCTGAGGTTTAATCCCTGGTACCAGGAAAAAAATAAAATAAAAAATTGCAGTTCCTTCTGGAGATAGTGGTGGGCTACTCAGTGGCCCATCCTGTATGTTTACCTCTCTTATCTCAATCTCAATTTCCCAAATAAACTGATGCTTGTTTCTTGAGCAGTTGTTCTTGACAGATCTCAAAGATTGGGTAGTCTTTAGGATCCTGAGCCCACTTTGGGTCTGCAGTTTGCTCTCACAGCAATTTTTTTTTTTTTTTTTTTTGAACTGTGGCTCCAGCCCATGAATCTGGAATCTCACATTGCCATTACCAACTTTCTTGTGATCAATCATCCAGTAAAACCAATTGATTATTTGCAATCTCAATTCATCTATTTCTTTGCCATTTTTAATTTTACACTTTAAAATTAGGCCTAAGTGCCTTATACCTACAATCACATTTCAACTAGACTTCCTATGTTTAGTTAATAAACTTCCTAAGTAGAGTCTCTACTTTTCTGAGTATTGATGTCTATACTAGAATTTATCTATTATTTCCTATTTCTTTCCAATGGAAACACGCTACCATTCTAGTTAAAGTTTCTCTTTTAAGAAATATGACAACCAAATACAGTATGTAGACCTTTTTGAAACAATCAGAAATTTTAACAGGAACTAGATATTTAAATAAGGGCTTAATATGTGAGTGCATTGACAAGTATGGTGGTTATATGTTTAAGAAAAAAGGTCCCTATATTAGAGAAGTTAATGAAATATTTATGAGAGGACAAAAGATTGATTAAGCATGGTCATCCTGGTCACTAGGTAAGAATGAAATTGGAAGAAATAAATCAGTGATCATTTGGTTGCAGTTATTATCCTCTTTCAGTTTGTGATTCTTCAAAGCTACCCCTGAAGAACTGAGGTGTTTATACAACAAAATTATTATTTTTTAAATAATGATTTTTAAAAAATTGTTGATGGACCTTTATTTTATATATTTATAAGTGGTGCTGAGATTCGAACTCAGTGCCTTTTACATGACCGCTGAGCCACAACCCCAGCAGAACAAAATTATTTTCTAGTTCTTTTCCCCTCTAAACTGAATATACTTACCAAATCTTTTGACTTTTCACTAAAGCTACTGCTGGAGGCTAAAATATTCACTACTCCCATTTCCATTGTTTCTTTTTGTTGTTGTTGTTACCAGGGATTAAACCCCAGGGAGCTTAACCACTGACCCACATTCCCCCAGTCCTTTTTATCTTTTGAGTCAGGGTCTCACTAAATTGATGAGGCTGACTTGGAACCTGAAAACCTCCTGCCTCAGCTTCCTGAACCACTGGGATTACAGCTCGCTTTCCATTTACACCTACTTTTAAGGACAATTTGTCTATTTTTTTTCCCAGTTGATTTTCACCTCAACTTTTCTAGCTGATGCTGAATTGTCTATTAGCTAATAAATTTTGAATATAGACAGTTGTTCTCGGTATTACTATGTTGGGTAAGTAACTGGTTTCTCATACCCCTACATTCAAACTGAACTAGCTATATGGCCAATTGTTTCCTGGTGTGGTCCATGTCATTTCTCTATTCCTGTATCTTAGTCCACTGGAAATACTGTGCCTCTATTCCTTAAAATCTCTGCTTTTGAGTTTACTGATTAAAAGAAAAGCTATGGAAGGAGTCCTAATGATTAGATGTAGAACCAAAGGAAAGAGCTACTAGGAAAAAAGAAAAACAAAAAGAAAACAATACTATTCAGTTCTTTGTCTTTATCTTAATAAAACAGTCATAGTTTCAAGTCTTGTGGTTTACATTCTAGGCTGTAAACAGTTAATTATTCTTACTGGATTTCGATATAGCTCAACTTTCCATTCTAATGCTATTGTGAAAAAAAAAAATTCATTTTGAAAGGTGAGACACCAAGATAATTGTCTTTAGAAGTCAACTTGAATATAGACCTGAGTAGAATCTTTACTTTCAGTTTTCTTTCTATAATACAAAACAGAATTTAATACAATTCTAGTAAAACACAAATTATATTTTTACCCCTCTCTGTAAATAATTTACAATTCTAATTTTATTTCCATTAACATTCTTTTGTTTAGACATATTTACTTTCTTTCATATAAGTGCTCTAGTATCAGCTCATATAGTTTATATAAAACATTACTACATTTAACATTCAGAAATTTTAGACATGCTGCCTAAACTATATAATCATCCTGACTATATTAGAATCATTGGTCAATTTCTACATTTTAAAACTTATTATCAATATAATAAGCAACAGACATAGTTTATTGAGGCAGCAATGACAGAACAGTGAATCTCAAGCCAAAAGACATATGATGGAATTCACCCTTGTGAATTCCTATCTTGGTTAAGTTATTTCAATATATAAACCTTCTGGTTCCTCTTCTGAAAACTGGGGCAACTAATGTCTACTTCATAACTCTGTCATTTAGATTGTTTAATCAATCACAAACTTACAGAAGCATATCTAGTAGTGAATAGATGTGTTTATTAAATGTCTGCCAAATCTAGATTTTATAGTATGATTTGAAATTTCTGACAAACTTAAGTGTTTTAGTGGACTGCAGCAGTTCAACATGAAGCAACAAAGTTAATGATAAAGAAAAACCAGTGCAATCAGGTTGTGTTACCGAAGCACCTGATTCAAAAGAAATGCACCATACTTTGTACTTTGGCCAAACGGAATATATTGGATCTGGTTTTATAAACAATATTTTAAAAGGAATAACACAAAATGCAGCCAACTTAAGTGGAATATACAGGATACATATGATCTAAAATTGACGCTTATGAGAACCAGTGGAAGGAACTGGTGGTTATGTTCAGGCTAGAGAAAAGATATAAAAACTATTTTTAGAAGATTTATCTGGGATCAAAGAATGAAGTCCTACACTAAGGTGAAACCTGCCCTGTTATGATAATTTTATTTTCTATCAATTATCATCAGCATAAATAAAATCAATAATATTAAAGTGTATTTATAGGCCTGGGTTGTAGCTCAGTGGTGGAGTACTTGCTTAGCATGTGTGAGACCTGAGTTTCATCCTCAGCACCACATATAAATAAATAAAAAGCAAAGGCCATTGACAACTAAAAAAAAAATTAATAAATATAAAAATAAAAGATAATGGCTTTCTTAATATTTCATGGCTAAAAATAAGTAAAGATCTATTTAGAGTAAAATTGACTGTAAGGGGTTGGAGATACAGCTCAGTTGGTAGAGTGCTTGCCTTGTATGCACAAGGCCCTGGGTTCGATCCCCAGCACCACACAAAAAATTTGACTTTCAGAAAATTTCAGTTTATTTTTGCGTTATTTAGCTTTCTGTTACCATGATAAAATACCTAACACTTAAAGGAAAAAAAAAAATTTTTTTTAATGGTTTCCATCCATGGTCTGTTGGCTCTACAGCGGCACAGTATATCATGGGGGAACATGTGGAAGAAGAAGCCTGTTCACCTCATAGTGGCCAAGAAGCACTCAGGGAGACAGGAAGGCATCAGGGTTGCAATATTCTCTTGAAGGGCATGCCCCCAATAACACAACTTTCTCTAATAGGCCCACCTCTTAAAGGTTCAATCATTTCCCAACAGTGCCACAGGCTTGCCATCAATTCTTCATTTAACATTTGGGTCTTTGGGTAACATTTCTACATCATAAGAACTTTATTAAGTTGTCCTATTAAAGATTTGCAGGGTAAACTGCCAATTTAAAATTCTAAATAGGGAGGCACCAAATACCAGTGGCATAAAGAATCAACTTGAATAGCCAGCCTAAGGATATGAAAAACTGGAGAAAAAAAATTAATAAATTGAAATCCAGATATTCTTTGATATTAATGTTCTCCTAAACTTTTAAATGTAGGTTCTAAAATTTGACTAGTGGTAATTTGACTAGTCACTGGAAAATCATGGCATTCTTTGTAGTAAATACTATTAAATATTTCAAAACTTCATTTTCATTAACTAACTACAAATAATCTCACTATCATAGAAGATATTTTAATGAAACTTGTTTTAATATGATATGTCAAGAGCTATGTAATGTTTCGAACAACTAATAATAAAAAAAGAAAGAAACTTGTTTTAATAACCAAAATAAGCATAAATTTATTTGCTGAAGATAAAAGGAAGAGTGAAACTGATAATTTAGGCCAAGTCAGGCCTCTAAAATATGAATATATATTTAAATTCCTTGATCAATTTATTTCTTTTTTTTACATGGAGATAAATTTAAAAACTCAAGTTTCAGAATAGTAGGTAAGGGCAAGTTTACATCAAATGTCCAGGTGACTTACTGTATGTATGCACAAAGCTTGAAATCCCTATTCACTAGAGTTTATTATATTTGCATATGTAAGTTTCTATTTAAATCAGGTCTATGGTATAAAATTCTGCCTTGTTTAGTTTTCCTAAGAAAACATCCAAAATAACTTCATAAATAAGAAATTCCCTATTACTTTTCTTTGAATTCATATAGAAACTGAGAAATTATTCACGGTGGGAAAACAAAGAGTTCATCATTTTTACACTAAAATCAAAATTTTAAGGCTCTGATTTTGCTTAAAGCAGAAATATAGCTATGATTTAAACCAAAAAGCTCAGATTTAAATCAATCATTCTGCTAAACATATACATGTCAAACGTATAAGGTTTTGAGGACAAAGAACACATGATATTTGATTAAGCACTAATTCCTAAAAATAGCAGTTATTAGAACAATGAGAAACAGGGCATACTGTAAACTTTTCCTATGTTCATAAATTAGAGAACAATATTTAACTTTAAGGACCTGTATGTATTTACTAAATTAAAAGTAATTAATCTTATCAGGTTTATGTGACATCCTCTTTACCAAATGCTGATATTAGCTGGTATCCTTGTGAACACTCTTCACCACCAATCTAACTGCCAAATAAGCAATTTATTTTTTCCTTTTTGGCACATACCTTTATCCCAGAAAACATTCCCACTTAAAACAAAAATTATTCACGATGATTAAATTTCCTCATGAGAGATGCAGACAGTGATTTACATAAGACTAAATTTCCTACACAAATGAATTAAAAATAGATTTCCAGGGACTGGGATTATGGCTCAGCAGTAGAGTGCTGGCCTAGCACATGCGAGGCCCTGGGTTCAATCTTCAACATCACATAATAATAAATAAATAAAGATATTGTGTCCAACTACAACTAAAAAAATAAATATTTTAAAAAACAGATTTCCAGTTGTCTAGTACATGATAATTATATTAAATTTGTATTGAAAGAAAAACAGATTTTATATCACTTACCCTACCATCAATTACTTACTGCCCCACTGATAAAAACATTCTGATTTTTTTTTCAGTACTTCCAGTCAGTCTTATTACATTTATACTACATATAATTCAACCATTGATACTATTTTCTAGACTGCTTTAATGACATGTTAATGTTTTATTGCTAACTTGATAACATTTCTAAACCTTATCTATTTTCCTACATGGGAAATAGTTGTCACTTTTTACCAAGATACCTTTTGAGAACAGGCACATTTAATGTCTCCTGAATTAGGAAGTACTTTTTCTTTATCCTTAGTACTTTATAGGACTACCAACAATGATGACATTGAATGGTGGATTGGTGGATTTTCTGCTTTATCTCCAGTTTCCCTATTTATGACAGTCTTTAAGATCTTTTTTTCAATTTTTAAGATTTATGTATCCAAAAATGCAATATAAAGAATAAAAATAGTTCAAAATGGAAAAAGTGAAGAAAAAGAAAAGGTAAAACTATTTCTGAGTTTTTTGTTAGCCATCAAAATTTTAAATCTTTCATCCAAAATCAAACTTGAAAAATATACCATCTCTTTACTTAATTTGGAAAAAATGAATTCAATATATTATCACTATTTAATTATGACAGTATTTAATATATGAATGCTACTATGCCACATTTTTTGGGCACAAATTTCACAAATAAATAAAAATCATTCATTTATAAATATCACTCTCTAGGGCTGGGGTTGTGGCTTAGTGGTAGAACGCTCACCTAGCACGTGCGTGGCACTGAGTTTGATCCTCAGTATCATATAAAAAATAAATAAATAAAGGTATTGTTTCTAACTACAACTAAAAAATAAATTTAAAAAAAAATCACTCTCTAAAAGCAACTATGCCATTAAAATAAACACTAAAAGAGAAATGGGGACAAACACACTTAACATATGATCATTATAGACCTATTTTTCTGGATATTATTTAATTGGAAAATTATCATTTTAGAATCTATGATTTAGTGGAATTCCAGGAATACTACCTAGAACACCAAGAGAAAGCATTCCAATGATGAATATTGCAAATGACATATTAAAAATGCTGGAGAAGAGCCAAATCAGGCTGTTTGCTTAGAAATTTATAAAGGAGATGAAATGGGGTTAAAAAGTGACATCTGGGGGCTGGGTTTGTGGCTCAGTGGTAGAGTGCTTGCCTTGCATGTGTGAGGCACTGGGTTTGATCCTCAGCACCACATAAGAATAAATAAAATAAAGATATTATGTGCATTTATAACTAAAAAAATATATTTTTAAAAAGTATATGACATCTGTGCTTATAAGTCAGTCAGGAAGATAAATGATACCTCTTTCTTTTTTATTCTGGAAATTGAATTCAGGTGCTTTGCAACAGCTATATTTGCAGTACTTTCATTTTTTGAGACAGGGTTTTGCTAAATTGTTGAGGATCTTGCTAAGTTGCTAAGTCTAGCCTTGAATTTGTGATCCTCCTGCCTTAGACTCATGAGTTGTTAGAATTACAGGTGTGTGCCACTGTATCCAGCTTCTCTCTTTTTGAAAAGTGAACTCTTCTCCAGTCTACAGTATAAGCGCAGTATCAATGAAAAATATTTCTTTTTCTAAGAGGTAAGTTGAAGAAAGGCTATACTGGCTTCTAAGGGACCAATTAATGAACCCAAACCTGGCTTACACAGAATTCTTTAGGGATTTGTGAATATTTCCATTCTAATTTTCCAGAGATAAAAATATGAAGGGAAAAAAAATTAGAAAATGACCTATGGCATTTGGCTACCTTTGCAAACTAGCCCATTATTAACTATTTTCATATTTAAAGGACCCTTCCTCCCCCAAGAACTCTCAATACTTATGAGTAGAATGGCCAATCTTTTATGACCAAAAGGTTACACCTACCAACAAACATGTGATCTGAGCTACCAATGCAATGTGTGAGATAATGTAAGGGAAGCATCTGAAGTACTAGTTTTCATTTAAAAAGGCCATGTCTCAACACTGTCAGAAACAAGAACAGAAACAGTTTAAGATTTCTTTAGAGATAGGGTTAGCTCAAGGATTGGATAGAAATGAATCTTTTTGGTAACTCATTTTAGGGTATGAAATACTTTTAGGAAGTAAGCATCTGTGTATTTAACATGACTTTGATCTATGAGTTTTTCTAGATATATGATTTTAGCTAGCCTGTTAGAATTATAAAATTTATAAATTCTCAAAAATTAAATGAATCAGGAGAAAAATGTTTCTTATTCTAAGAAAGAGGAGTGCAAATGCATATATGAAAGGAAGAAAAAGGGACTGCCTTCTGGTGTTTACTCCTTCCTGAAGTTTTAATAGCAAAATGTAAAGCTCCTAACAAAAAAGTCTCAAGCATAATTGAATGCAATGTAAGAACAAATTTAAAAAAATTTCAAGTGAAGAGGCTATTCTCTCAATTTATAAAATCATAAGATCAATAAACCTGGATAATGACAATTAAAAAAACCACTATTTAAGGCTGGGATTGTGACTCAGTGGTATAGCACTTGCCTAGCACATGTGAGGCACTGGGGGTTGATCCTCAGCACCACATAAAAATAAATATATAAAATAAAGTTATTAAAAAAACAAACATTACTTATTTATAAATTCCTTTGAAGGGAAAAGATTTTAATTGTGACTCTCAGACATGACAGAAAACTTACCCAAGGCAACAGCATTATCCTTGCTCCAAATTATATTAAACTAACATCAAACCTTAATGTGTAGAGGACTAAGGGGGAGAGTAAAAAGTAAACATTCTAGGATGAATAGAAAAAAAGGATCAGAAACAAACCTAAATATGATATCAAACTAACTTTTATAGCAATGGTACATGGGCTCAGAATTAATACTCACAAAGTAAGAATTCCTGGGCTAGCAGGGGGCTTTTTTATTGTGGTCTTCATTTTGTCATTATTAAACCTAGGGAAAAAATAAGAGTAAACTTTAAAAATTTGATCACAGAAATTAGAACATTTAACTGACATTGTTGACAGTCATTGTTTTCTCAACACTTAACTGAGGTTAACAGTCATTGTTTTCTGATCTTCTTATATCAGAGAAAAATCAGATTATAAATACCCAGCAGCAACATTTCTCTATTTCAATCCCATGCACTGTAATTAGTTTTTAAAATTTGCTTTTCTATTACTTTACCTTTTAGAAGTTTAAAAGTCAAAGTCTAACTTAGAGCATGATGAGCTTCTGGAGGACGTCATATAATTGCAGGTATTTTAAGTTAATGCACGATCATATCCTGAGATTTCACACACACATTTGCAAAATCTACAGTCTATATATTGCCAATTCAAGAATTATATTGTTATGTAATATATAAATAGAGTATAAATACAAAACTTTCCAGTTTTGTATTTATACTCTATTTAAGTAAGCTGGAAATTGAAAATATATTATGATGCTATGGGCAAAACTAAAGAAAATACAGTTGTGAAATTGCCTAGATCAAAGAGTAAATGAAAGGGTAATGATAAGAAATTGTTTCCATGGTGTCTTTACTTGCCATTGTTTCCTAAGATGTAACCCCTACTTGATTTTTTTTTTTTTGTACTGGGGATTGAACTCAAGGGCCCTCTACCACTGAGCCATATCACAAGCCCTATTTTGTATTTTATTTAGCAACAGGGTCTCACTGAGTTGGTTAGCACCTCGTCTTTGCTGAGGCTGGCTTTGAACTTGAAAACTGCTGGGATTACAGGTGTGCACCACCATGTCTGGCCCAACTTAATTTTGATGAATCTCCTATGCATGTTTTTGTACTATTACTACAAATTCTGCTCCTTAAAAGCTTATATACATGGTGTCATATGGACGTCTGATCTTTTATTGGTTAGCACCAATCAATAATGTTATATCGAATATAACTTCTCCATAAAGTAGTTTTTGTTTGTGTAAGAAGGTTATCCGTGATGATACACATAGCTCTCATTTTAATAGCTATATAGTTCACCATGAGACTGTGTCATAATTTACCATTCTCTTGTTGCTTAGTATTTTTACTGGTTTCAAAAATTTTTTTCCTATAAAACATAAATAAGATTCTTTTTCCATGTCTGAGTTTATCTAGAGCATCTAGAAACGTATTGAGTTCAAGTCTACTGTATTTTTTTTTTTTTAAAGAGTGAGAGAGAGGAGAGAGAGAATTTTAATATTTATTTTTTAGTGTTTGGCGGACACAAGATCTTTGTCTATATGTGGTGCTGAGGATCGAACCCGGGCCTCACGCATGGCAGGCGAGCGCGCTACCGCTTGAGCCACATCCCCAGCCCAAGTCTACTGTATTTTAAACTTTACTATAGGATATAATTAAATTCTTCCACAATAGCATATGAAAAGTTCTCCTTTTCATATATTTACAACATTTGACAGTACATTTAAGAAAAACAGCTACTATCTATATGAATATTAAAAAATTCTTATGTGATCAATTCCTTCATCTAATATATATCTTACATAAGAATACTAAAAATTCCAAACAAATATAATAGACTAAAATTTGGCCAGAGGCACTTGCAAAAAAATAAAGCTCGGATAATTCGTTTTTCCTCATGATTGAGGAAATACCAATACTATTGTTACAAAAATGATTATTAATTAAATACTGAGTTTAGTCAGATCCAAAATGACCAAAGAGGAAAAAATGCAAGAGAAGTAAATGGTTTATTGATGTGGATAGTCCTCCCCCTTTCATTTCGGGAAGTGTTTCTCACGTAATACTCCTAAAAAGAAGAAAAAGCTCTCTTTAAGCTTGTAAAACCCACAAATTCCTGAGCCCTTCTGCCAGAGGTTCTGATATAGCAGGTCTGGAAAAATGCTTTATTTCAAGTTATTCTGATACAGGTGGTCCACACACATTAAGTTATAACTAATGGGGGAAAAAAGGGTGTATTTCAAAATAAAGGATTACATAACTCACTTTTTGGTGAAAAGTAGGCAATAGTAACTAATATGTTCTCTGTTACATAGACATATTTTTAAAAAGCTACTCTAGCACTAACTCAGGGGGGGGAAAAAAAAGAAAATCTCAATTTATGGTTGAATATGCTTGACTTCACAGTGCCAGAATAGACTGTGATCTCATTAATTATTTCAGTTAAATAAGCACATCCTGACAGAAGTTTTTTGGTACTAATACCAGAGAAATAATATTCTGAGTTTACTATTATTGGCAAAAGAAAACATTAAGAGTGGGTATGATCAGGAATGATTTTTTTAAAAAAAAACAACCTTTATTTTATTTATTGTTATGTGGTGCTGAGGCTTGAACCCAGCGCCTCGCACATGTTAGTCAAGCGCTCTACCGCTGAGCCCTAGCCCTAGCCCCAGCCCCTGATCAGGAATGATTTTAATGAAGATGACCAGGAAGAAATTATGGTTACTTTTAAAAAATAATTCTATTGCACATGGCAGGCTTCAAATTGGGACATTAGGCTTTTACACTAAGACAAAAAGTTACCTGTAGTTTCCTAGCAACAATTTTACAAGTGAAATCAGAACCTTAATAGAAGTCCAATATTTATTTTCTTGCAACTATAATCTTTTGGAACCATTTAGATATAAAAAAGGAAAAAATATTTTAATATTTAGGTTAAGGAAGGTTTGACTTTGTACAAATTCAAATTGTAAAATTGAGAACACCTTTTTATATTATTTGAAATTAAATTTAGATTTAATAAAAAAGATTTAGAATATGGCATGACATTATTGTAATAATGAGACATAGCAAACCTTGTAACAGAAATAGAATAATTTAATAATGAGAAAAAAAGAGACAAGTTTTCACCTGTGGTCTGCCTTGTATCTAGTTATTTACAACATTAAGTAATATAGGATTTCTTAAAATTATAGCAAAATCAATAAGAATTTAACCTTGTTTAGAGTAAAACAAAGACAATACAGGCTTAGAATATGGCCCCAAAGTGAAAGATACACTCTTGTGTGCCATAGTCAACTTTCCTTTTCTTTATCCTAACTTGTGGTATCAGTAACTAATTATTATTTTTTCCAGTATATCAGTTTAAAAGTGAAAACCATGAAACATACTATATATACTTCTGGAAGTCAGTATTCCATTCTATACAAATGAAATTATCCAAATTAAAACAAAATGAACTAAACCCACACAGTAAATAGTAAAATATAATAGCCTAAGAACTATAGCATCTTCTCTTTATAAGGCATTGGGAAGAAAATATCTTTCTGTCAAAGAATATATTCTACAAATTATATATGGGTACAGAGACAGTTGTGCCCTTCCACCTGGCCTGTAAAAAATGATGGGTGCAGGCTTCTTTGACGATCATTTCTGCATATTGATGCTATTCTGTAGAACAGCTGACAGGCAGCAGCAATCTCCTAGCCCTTGCTCCCAGCTGGAACGGACAAGAACAAGGGATGTGGTAGTAATACTTGTTTGTTCACTATTGCTGCTTCTGCTGCTTAAGCAGCAAGTTGACAAAATTGCATACAACTAATACAGAGGAAAAAAAAAAAAAACTGGTTCAGGCTAAACCTACTTACCAAGTTTGCTTATAGCACTAGACAAACTGTTTTTTAAGAAATATATTTTTTTCCTTAAAAAGAGATAGAAAGTGAAGAAAAAACAAAATTCATATTTTGGTTAGAAAGAGAATTTATAATATCTAAGGAAAAAATAAATAATAATATTCAGCTCCTTAGTTTAGATTTAACCGCTCAATTAACAAATTCTTAGGAGTTTTTAGCCATTTGTCAGGGTGAATGCATAAAGAGAGTACCTTCCCTAACTATTCCCTAGGAAATAGTGTTCAAACTTCAATCAAGAAATGAAATTATATTTTGCTTATAAAATGCCGCTAGCTCCCTTCTAGGTACCACGTATCTAATCACCACTGTATGTTTGACTTTAGACACTATTTGCAAAGAATAAGTTTAGCCATAAAGATTTAACAAAATTTATAACAATTAAAAAAAAATTTTCCACAAGCAATCTACCTACTTTAAATGGGTAATATAGAACTAAAAACTTGGTAAGTACATAGCAGCAAATAATGAAAAACAGAAATAGAAATATTTATTCTGTTAAAGTACCTTTAAATACAATATGCTACTTATAGACCTATATAAGTTTAAATGAGAGTCATCTTTTAGTACCGTAAGCGATTTTTAATTCAGAAAAATATAAAGTCAAAAAAATCTGGACAATTAATATTGTAAAACAAACCAATCTATACAGAATTGGCTTGAAAATTTAAATAATAAAAAAGTATGAACAGCAATGTTTTAAATTCAGATATTTTGTAAAAAAACAGCCAACTTCAATCTTTCATTTTTATCACAATTGAAAAGTATTTTTTTCTGCTTGGCTCAGTAAGAAATATTGTTAATGGTAAAAATAAATATTTCTGAAGATGACAGTCTAACAAGAAAACTGCATATATTTATTTAGTATGAAAAGTTGTCAACAGAAAAAACTAACAAAAACTAAAGAGTTTCTTAAAATTTATTTAAAAATGGAAATGAGTTATTTTCAGAAATCGCATCTGAAAGATACTGCAAGTTTTTCCTCCAAGTGATTCTAACCACAAAAATAAGAAAGTAAAACCAACTTTAATAATATGCTAATGTAATTTTTAAAATGTGGTTTGTAGTGATGAGAACAGAAATTCTACCTCAAAATGATATTGAATAAAAATTTAAAACCCTCACATTAATTAAATGTTTCCTTTTGAAAAATGCTGATCAAAAACACACAAAAATACATAGAAAATTGGTTCAATAAGCATTAAAAAAATTTTAAACTAAAAAGGTAATTATATCTATTATTTCACAAATCCTCAGCAACATTCTAAAACCTTTATCAAAGAAAAATATCATAATTGACAAATTGCTTAAAATATTTTATATTTATACATCACAAATAATGAATAATTCCAAGTTCCTTCATCTGTAGATATGTTAAATTACATTTAGTTTATTCAAATATTCTAAAAAAACTTTTTCAGTAAGACAGAAAGAGTGACAGTATAACTGTATTTTACAATGAAGAATTTTTATTGAAAGTGAATTTTATTTAAATTCCTTAGGCATTTAACCAAAAATTTAAATAAATATTGTACAAATGAGATACAAATCTATCACTGAAAAAAAATAACACAATAAATTTCTTCATCCAAATTCTGACATAATGAACTACATCTAAGCTTAATTAGATAATCAGATTTGCCAAATCACAACAGTCCAAGTTTTAAAGGGGTGGTTAGGAGAGACTCAATCACACATAAAAGTAAAAGCCAATTTTTATTATCTGCCTTCTAAAATAACACATACTACTAATTAGGTTAAAGTTCCTTACCCTGTGAAAAGTAACCAAATATAATAAAATGGTTAATATCTACATTGATGCTTTTAATATTAAATTGTTTAAAAAGCTTATTAGTTTATAAGACAGAGTATGTAACCGTAGAGAGAATAATGATGATGCTAAATTGTTGTGTCCAAATAATAAGTTCTGACACTTTTAAAGATCACAATTCAAATTCTCTAAATTAGGAACAGCTCTGTGATTTATATTTTTATCTACAATACAAACTCATATACTGTTGCTTTTCCTGAAACTCATTAAAGCCATGTCAAAGATAATGGATTGAAAATGACAAATTAAACTGGTATCTTTTTCAAATACTCGGATAAACATATTTTTCAGTTTCATCTTAATTCTACTTGGAAAACACTGGTTAAGTGAGATGGGAAAATTTTATTTCTATTTGTCCAATTAAAAATGAACTGCTTCTTTATAATATTCTAAAACCAAAGGCATGAAGACATTCTTTATTTTTTATTTATTTATCTCCAACAACCACTTTACAGTATGATGCCACCAATATAAAAGTACCAGAACTTCTAAACTGACTTCTATTAAAATGTAACATTTTATTTATTCTGTTAATAGTCACATTCCTGAATCTTCTAACATCTAATAATACAAAAAAATCAAATTTCAGTTTTTGGTATTTTGATAAGTATTACAATGTTCAAACATTCTTAAACACCTCAGAGAATGTTTTAAAATTTTTACACTGTTTAAATTTGAAGCAGTTCTATGATCATAATCATAATTAACTTACTCTAAGACCAAATTCCTTTTTCTTATAAAAACAAACTTTTGGGATTTCTTATATCTGAAGTGTATAAATACTTTTTACATGAAAAAATTTAAAGAAAAATTGTAGTATGTTGTATTTTAGCAACTATTTAGCCAATAGCATTAAATACATACATACATACATACATATATATATATATATATATATATATATATAAGAACTAACCAAGTAATACTTAGTAAAACTGTTCAGTAAGTTCATTTTCACTATACCAGGTTACCATTTAGATAACAAAATTGCATTAGCTAAATACTATATGAATTTTTCAACTAACGCTGTAAAAATCAAAGAAAATAAATATGCCAGAAAAATGGTTCTGGGATAAAGTATTTTGGAGGTTAAGACAAAAGTCATTGGAGGTTTAGGTATTCTACAATTTTATTAAAGAGGTTGCAACTTTTTATATGAACAACTAATAATTAGAGTATCTATGAGTAAGATACTAGTTTCTGCTTAAGAAAGTGAGTTTTTCAGTTTCAGCCAAATTGCTACTTTTGATTAGGATAGTTCTTGGAAATTTTAAATTCTCTTATCTAAAACTACCTCTCTACCTGTTAAAAAAGCCAAACACCAAATTTCATTTGACTTAAACCCTCCATTTTATAAGAAAAGTCTACTACATATTTAATTACTATACACACTGTAATAATATTCTCGAGAAAAAAGTTATTATATATACTTATATAGGGAATAAATAAAAGAATTAGATCTTAATACAATACCATGAGAATATAATCTATATTAAAAAATCTGGAGTTTTAATAAGACAACTTAATATGGGTCACTTCACACAATAATTTCTTTTAATTCTTTATTTACTGATTTTAGTTTACCCCAAAGTTTCAATGTTACCATTTGACAAGTCCAATTACATTGCAAATATATAAAATTATATGCTTTTAAAATATGTTATTATACCTTAATCTCCTATCATGTTCCAAAGCATTATGTGCGTATTCAATCAAAGAAGTTAGATTGTTTTCCAGAATTGGTTCTCTCCTAAAGGTCAAAACCTGCAATAAAAATGTCATGTATTATAGCATGAAAACGTTGAACAGATTTGTTTCCTTCAGTTCCACAACTGATCCCTGAACACAAAGGTAAAGTTTTCAAAATGATCCCAATCTTGCCAATGTTCAAAGAAGTCCCAACAGGAAAATGATATTTTTAAAACAGAAATAACTTGATTATAAACACCTGTGATATGCTTTATCATCTGAAGCCTCTTCAAACAAGTCAGATTAATATGTTTCTGTTTTCATTTCTCTTTAGGGCATTCACTTTCAAAGAGGTGTGAATGAGTTTATGTATGTAGATATCTGTGGAGGACTGGTAAAAGGGGACTTTTTAAGGAAAATACCAGAAATATAGTTTGTGTTTCTAAAACTCAAAATCCACACAATTTAAAAAATTACTAAGACATAGGGACAAAAGTTAACTACCTTTTCCCTCAAATCATCAAATGTATTAATAATTATTGAAAGTGCCATTATGTTAAATTTTAGTCTTTTGTCAAACCTAAGGGAATAATAACATTTCCAAACATTTCAATACATTACAGTTTTAACAGATTGAAATTTAGAATTTATTTTAAAAATAAACAAATATTTATAATAAATGGACCACTTCTAGATCACATAGTTTTTAATGTTTCCAAGTATAAATGAGATGTAACAATGTATATAAGTAGTTTTGTCATTTTGTTGCACCTTTCTGAATCTTAATGAGTAAGAGGCAATTTGTACATAGTATTAGAGATAGTTTTCTATATTTGAGTACTCTTAAAAATTAAGGTATCTTAAGTTTAGAAATTATAGAAGGAAAATAGTAAAAACCTAAATGTTAAATTTTAAGCATTGTAATATAAGTTTTTAAATAGTAGTGAAACAAAAAAATACTAAATAAAGAACAAAAGAGGTTTAGATATAAAGATAAATTTTGAACCAAATGTGTGATTAAAAAAAAGGTGATTATTAAAAAACCTTCAAATAGTAAAACTCAAATCTATTACAGCTTATTATTTATATTTAGAAACAACTATAAGTCTTTTCAGTGCAAACATTCTTTAGTCAAATGACAGATTAAGTAAAAGTGTATTAAATTTCTCATAACTCAATACGAAATAATTAAGTATAAAACTCCAATATGTATGTATGTATTTAATATATTGATGCCATTGTTTGAAACTTCTTTTTCTAAAAGGAAGAGCCTTTAAATCATTTCTAATTCAGGAAAAACAAAACAAAAAAAAATCCTAGCCCCTTCCCATATCCTACCACAGTCATTTATATAAGCAAACAATCAGGTGATATATTCACAAATATTAGTAATATGATATTCTAAAATTAATGTTGTGACTTTCATTAAGATAACCACTTTAAAATTCATTTAATACTGTTACCTGTTATTCTTAAAATTAAATTCTCAATCTCACTTTCAATACTTATTTGAAATACAGTAGTATTTTATTACTGATTTCCTCTGGCCTTATGAGATTTGGGGCCACAAAATTTTAAAAAGTCTTAAGTTTTAGTTCTACTTATAGGCCGGCCAAAATTGTTGCAAAGCACAAGCCTAAGTTTGCTCAAAAAAAAAGAGACAAAACTATATCTATATTTTGACAATTCTTTCTAAGATGTGTGTTCTAGTTATAATTAGACCAATAACCTGTTTCTCCTAAAAGGGATTAAAAAGAAATCAATGTGGGAATTAAATGTCATTAAACAAAAGAAAAAAAAAAAAAAAAGCAAGAGCCATTTTGGGTCAGTACTATTTTAAAATTAGAGACAAATTTACAATGTAATTGGTGAAAGCTTATGTGTCATATATCAGAAATACCTAATATTTCTGGGGAATTTTTTTCTTTTTGTAAACCAAAATCAACTGACCAATATTTTTGGATTGAAGTATTTTGTGACATCATGAATAGTTACTAAATACTAATAAATAAATAAAATAAAATATACACAAGACTTCATAAAACAAAACATAATACACAAAACATGACAGAAACAAGGGATCCAAAATATTACAACTACTTTACAATTTTCATCCTTACTTGTCAATCCTGATAAACATTAAAACTGATATTAATGTGATTAGAAAACATGTAGTGTTACATACAAATACCTGAGGCTACATTTTGTAAACACACAATGAAGACAAGTTAACAGCATTAAAAAAAAAAGTCTAAAGTTAGACTTTTACTTGAATTTTTAAAAAACAGTATATAAATGGCAAATAAATGAAACAGGAAGGCTGGTACCTTTTCTTGTTCCCTTCTCCCCACAGTATGTAAATCCAGTATTGAAAAAAAGATGAGCTATTGCAGCAGTACCATTTTCCATCATTTTTTTCTATGGTAACAAATGATTTTTGTATTTCTTACAATAGAGCACGCACCCGAGCACACTCACAGAACTATCTTTTTATAGAAAAAAGGGATAACTGCATATAAACATTAAAAATACATACCAGTTGGAACTCATACGTACATGTTCACAAATCTAAAACTAAAATCTTCCTCTCATCTAACATCACAAGAAGGGAAAATACTTCGAAG
The DNA here is from genome assembly GCF_048772815.1 of Callospermophilus lateralis. Taxonomy (NCBI): domain Eukaryota; kingdom Metazoa; phylum Chordata; class Mammalia; order Rodentia; family Sciuridae; genus Callospermophilus; species Callospermophilus lateralis. The sequence continues at coordinate 74,721,758 of NC_135316.1, forward strand.
GCTGTGAATTTTAGTTAGGCACTAGTGTGTTCTAAAGCTTTAAGTATTTTAAAGAAAAGAATCCATCACTTATTTTAAAATCAAACAAAACAATCCTTCACTCATCATCCTCAAAATAAACAAACAAAATCCCATAAACCAAATCATAAAAAAAAAAAAAAGTGGCTAAACTTAATCAGACTGATGGAATTTAAAACCTCCCCAAAACACTCTACCAGTCACAATATTTGAATGAAAATTAAAATAAGAAATCAGTAAAAAGTAAAACCTACCAGTCCTGGGTGATATAATTATATTTAAAACAGAAATGACATCTACAATTTCATTAAATCCAATTTTATAGAGGATGATTAATTCTTTTTATGAAATTTTCAAGAAATGATCCAAAATAAACAGCTTTGAAAAAAGGTAATGAATATGGATGCATTCATTTATCACAATTATTAATAGTATGATCAGTAAACTCAGCTACACCACTTATTAATGTAAATTATATTTAAAGTCCTACAGAGATTTGTCATGTTTTCATTTTAATATTTTCTAACAATACATATTTGAAAATGCAAACTATAAATTTCAACTACTATTCATAAAATTATATAAATGTCTGTTAAATTTTTTAAAATTCTCTTTAAAAACATCTACAACTGTTTATCAGCGAGTTTATTGCTTTTCTTTGAAAAACCACACCAACTCTTATCAAGATGCAATTAAATGGAATGACAAGTTTAGTAATAAATAGAAATATGTTGATGGCTGCCTCGAGCAACATTAAACAAAATCAACTGAAAACCAGCCAAATAAAAACAACCACACTGCTGCATATATTTCTGTGTAATGAATTTATCAATGGAATGCAATAACATACGCACCTGTACATACTTACCTGTTGTATTATCTAACTTAAGAAACATTAATGTCTTGTAAATTAAAAATTTAAGTCTTCTACAATGGCTGAATTAGCTAAACATATATATATTAAAACAGAAGTTAAAAGTTTTAAAAATATATCCAATTCTTATGGGAAATGTGGAAAAGATCATGTAGCATTTTAAAAAAATTAGTTTTTTCATCAAAATAAAAGAAACGATTCTCCCGTCATCTGCATCCCACAATTACAAGTAGTTTAAGATGAAACTTTTTTATCAAAAGAAAAAAAAACCCCAACACCACAAAAACCTAAATCCTTCACTCAGTTTTTAACCAATAAAAAACAGGGGCAAATATATGTCTTGCAATTTCTGTCAGCAGAAATTCAGTTTTGCGAAAATAGCCTCTTCAGTTTTACTTTTCATATACATTTCAGAGCCACCCGAAAGCCTTTAGTGGGAAAAGAAAATGTTAAACACCAATTTTTATTTAAATTCCCCATTTTAACGTTTTGTAACTATTTCCATGGTTCTCCAACTAAAAGTATAATTTTTCAGTAGGTCGAGAATTATAATCCAGAATTCAATATTCAAACCCCCCAGTCCCGCTTCCTTTCAGCCAATCAGGGGATAAGAAGTCGGGTGTTTGGGGAGCTCCGTTAAACAGTTTGAAAAACATCACATTGCTCTATCCTATTCTCCCCATCGGGAAAGGTTCTAAGTGAGGGCGGGTCCCTAATCTTCATTGAAATATACGAAATCAATCGTTCTATTAATTACAGAGGGGAAAACTTTAGGCTGGCGGTCCTAAAGTGATTCTGCGGTTCCCAAGAAGTTTTATTCCTCTTTGCAAATAACTGAATAGCTGCTACAAAAATCATCTCCAGAATATTTGCAACCCAGTGCGGCGCGCCCCACACGCAAAACATCACACAAGCAAAGGGTTAATCTAAGTGTGCCTCATTGTGAAAAAGGAATTCAAGATCTAATAGAATTTTTACATAAGTTATTATCTCTAAAGTATTACCTTAAGTTAAAGCCGTCAATGGCTTGCTTTATTTAAGAGCTGTCGACTAGAGGTTGATAAAAACAAATAGATAAGGGGGGAAAAAAACACTGAAGGGAAAGACCAACAACCCCTCTCTCCTCCGCCTCAGTTCCCAAGAAAAGGTGGGGATTGCAAAATTACCGTTAAGTTGCCCTGGTAAAGAGTTTTCCGGAGAATACCAGTATGGTTTCACAGATTGCTTTTTTCCCCTTCGGATGTTTCAAGGACTGGAGAAGGAAAAAGTCTTCTAAGAAGAGTGCGACTTAGAGAAGGAAATAGTCAGGAGAAGGAAATTGCTAGCTCGCAGCCCCATCTTTCATCTCACCCCGAACACCCCTCCCCCTCGAGGAAGGACGACGGCGCGAGAGTAAATAACAAAAATCCGAGCCAGAAGCGAAAGTCCCAGCATCTTTGCTAGGAGCCCGCTACCACCTCCGAAGCCTGCCCCGACCGCCCGGAGCCCCGCTCGCGAGCTCGGGGCGCGGCAGTCCGACCCATCTCTAAAAAGACCGCACCAGGACGCCGCGCGGGGGGAGCGCGGCCCGGGCTGACTCCTTCCTAGGGCACCTCACGTTTAAGCGTCAAAAGACGACAACATGCATGGCTGGGTGCCGAGGACTAGGCGGGGGCACTATGGGCCACCACCCACCGGAGGCACCCGGACTCTGGGTCCTGAATTTTCCGTCGACTCAAGTTTCTCGTTAGAAGACGGCCTTCAGCGGACAGGGAAAACTACGAGAAAAGGCGGCTCGGTTCGGAAACGGGGGAGGGACGCGCGTCCCCTCCTGTCAAGGAGTCGCGGCCCTGCGGAGACGCTGCGGCGCCCTGTCCCCAGCCCCGGGCTGGGGGTCTTGCTGACAGGTCGGCTGGGCGGCGGCTGCTCGGCCGCAGCCGTCCCGGTCCCGCTCAAACTACAGCTCCCCTCCCCCCCAGCTCCGTCTCACCGCGCTCCCGCCACATTCCGCCGCCACCGCCCACTCGCAGGCGCCCAAGTCACCCAAAATCCTATCTCCTGGAATTTTCGCGTTTAAAGTGAGGGCTAACCCAGCGCCCACTCCCTGGACTCCTCAACGCCTGCCGGTCCCACCACTGCCACCTTCCGAGTCCCGTTCTACTTCAAGCTCTTACCCACTGCGTCAACCCTGGCGAAGCTTCGCGGATTGTCTTTTGCTCCAAGTTATTTTTGGTGATTTTTTTTTTTTTTTTTTTAGTGGTTTTTCGGCGGAGCGCTAGTGGCACTATACTTTCAGACAGGTTATCCCGTCTCTCCCGCTAGATTGATGAGATCAGGCATCACTCGAAAATGGCGCCGAAAGCGCTAAGGCTCTTCATTCAAATTCGTTAGAGCCAACCCCGCCGCCCCGGGGCATGCCGGGAACGCGGGCTGCCTCCACAGCTGTCAATACCACCTCTTAACCCCCCCCCCCGTTGTCCCGACATTTGCGCATGCGTAAACTCCTACTCTCATCCCCTCCCTTACACACACCTTGTACATGCGCAGACGCATGGTTGTTCGCAGCTCACACTTAGCTTCCTCGGCTGCCGTTCTCTTGCTGCTTTTCTTGCGCGTGCGTGCAGCGCCTTTGTACGGCCGTGGACTGGAGTGACCTTACAGACTGTGGGCCCGAGAGTCCACAGACGCTTGTCAGGAGACAGGCAGTCAGTCTACCGTTGGAGGTAAACAAATTAGGGTCCAGCTTAGGCTAGAAGAAAAACGTCTTGGTAAACTACGGACAACGGAATGTGCCTCTTGAGATCATGTGTTGGATACACGTGTACTTAAAACAGCCCCGCCGCTGTGTAGAGCTCTTGCTGTACGTCGGAGCTTTATCAGAGATATTGCACTTAAGCCTCGGGACAGCCTCACGAGGTAGGAACTGTTATTATTCTCGGTTAAGACCAGGAAACCAATGATTGGGAACGTTAAATAATCTGCAGGAGGTAGCACAGGTACCAAACACGTGGATGAGTCCGCGTCTGTCAGATTCTGGAACTCGGGCCACTTGGCACTGTAGGATCCAATCTGAGTACACAGGAGGCGTGGTTTTCCGTCCCAGGTGGTGTGCGTGTGCGCGCACGCCCCAGCCTGGAGTTAATGATTACTTAAGTTTGCTAGAGCCCTTCTCCGCCCTAGGGTGCCTGTTACTAAGCCATTTTCATTGAATCCAGTTTTTCTTACCACCTTACTTGTCCTTAGACTTTCAGTTCTGTTTTAGAGATAGGAATGGGCAGTCTTTGGATGTCACTTAGAATGATGTTTTTATAATGGCATGTTAAATTACTGAATCCAGCAGAGACGGGTTCCCGTTGTGCAACGCAACGCAAAGAAAAAAAAAAAGTAGTAACAGTCACCACGTATTGACTGTACTCCTCACTGTGCTGAAAAAACGCTTTCTGGATTAAGCTCCTTTATTACTTACAACAGCCCTATGTAGTAGATATTATCGTCATTTTGCAGATTATGACATACACTCACATTAAGAAATCTGCCCCAAAGTCTTACAACTAAGTAGAAGTAAAGACTCATGCAAACCCGTGTCCATCTTCAAAAACTGGACGCTATGATAGGACAATAAATGATACTAAAATTGTCAATATTTTAATATCTTCCTTAAAAAAATCTCATCTAATCATTTTCTTGGGAGATTTATCATACTTGACATCAAGCTGGTTAAGATGAAACAAAACCAACTAACTGTTCGTATGATTGTATTTTAAGATTATTGTTGATTGCTTACTTTTTCCTTAAACAAAGTGGATTGATTTTTTTTTTTTTTTTTTTGAGACAGGGTCTATCGTCCCGGTTGGCCTCAAATTTAGGATCTTCTTACTTAGCCTCACAAGTAGCTGGGATTACAGTACTGGGCCATGGTGCCCAGCTCCCAAAATGGATTTTCTAAGGAATCCAGCAGTCTAAAATCTGGGATATTAACTTTTTTGTCCCAGTTTTTGTTATAAGACAATTCGAGATGAACTATAACTGAGTACAAAACATGTATCCCATTATTGTCAGAGTTGAATAAGACAAAGACAGGTTGAATAAGACTACCTGAAGTACAAAGAAGTAAGGAAATGGGAGAAGACTAGCATGGTTTGTATTATTGAGGTATAATTGGAAAAAGAAATGGCTTTTAGCATTTTCAAATTATCAACAATTAACATGGCAGAGTATATTTGTCTTATATCTCTCTGACACTTTTATGAACTATTTAAGTGGATCAAATCTGAAGCCAAACTTCCTGAGTTTGAATCTCCATTTTGCACCTTTTGTAGAGGTGGCTTTCATATTTAAGTCTCATTTTGTTTAAAATATTATTTAATAAACCAGAAATCTTCCACTAAAGCTTCTTGATTTGCTAAAATAGAAGGAAACAAAAGCAACAGTTCGTGTGCTTGAACAAAAAGTCCAACTGGGAAAAAAAAAAAAAAAAAAAATCTTTCCAAAGCTAAGAATTTTATGTTTGACCACAAGGGGGTGCAAATTCCTGAGTTAAATCTCAAGGGGGAAAAAAAGGGAGGGGGGAGCCTTTTACTTCAGACTATTAAACTCATGGGTAAAAAATTAGTAAGGATTATCTGCCCAGAATTTTAAAACTCCAAAAAATTATATACTTTATGAGAAGAAAGAACTCTTGTAAGCTTAAGTTTTCAGCATTCTATCTTCAATACAGTAAGAGTTAATCATCTCTTCTCTACCCCTTTCTGCCCTCCCAGTTTGTGTCTCTGCATATGCTTCTTATCATAAGAATTGAAGTCATAGTTTAAAATCTGGGGCTTTAATTCTGAAAATTGGATTGCAATCACCAGAAAATGAATGGTAAATATGGGTAGTGTGGAGAATAGAAGTCTTCAATTTCTGTACTCCCTACTCCCTACTATTTTCTAATAAGTAGACTACAACTGATGGAATGTTAGCTTCAACATATTAACTTATTTGGATAAAACTGTGAAAGCTGTAGGTCTGTTCATTTTTTTTAATACTTATTTTTTCACATTTACCAAAGTCCATACCAGAATTAGATATAGATATGAAAATATATAGTTTTTTTTTAGCAAGGAGCTGAATGTCTAATGGAAGAAAGGTTTTTCTAAAAAATTATACTTCATCAGTATGGGATTTGAATTTTTCATTGTGTAGTTACTTTTTTTTTTTTTTTACTTACTGGCAGTAAATAAGCAATTTGTGGGAGAGATTTGTGATGTTATATCCTGATCCTCGTCAAAATCTTCCATAATATTTAGCATCCATTATTGCTGATATAATTTTACCATGATGGTTACAAAATAACTGAGCAAATTTTAGTATTGCCTCCTCATTTGCAGCCCATGACATTCTATTGCAAGTAGAGTTCTTTTTTATTTATTTATTGGAAGCTATTATAGTATCCAGGCAAGAAATAATGAGTACATGAACTAGAAAAAGTAGCAAGTGAGTGAAATGAGGTATAAAAGAGATTGGATTTATTTATTCAGTACGCATGTAAGTATTCTCAGGTTAACTTTTAGCACCTAATCTGTGCCTGTACACTGTAGTCTTTGCTAGGCACTGAGAATGTGGGGTGAATAAAACAGCCATAGTTTCTTCTCTATGGTCCAGTCTCATTAAAGAGATATTAAATTAATTAATAATAATACCAATTACAAGTAACAGAAAAATACAAGATGCTGTGAAAGCATACACCTAACACCAGATATTTAAATAAGGCCTTCTTAAGGTGGGATGGCTAAGCACAGACTTGAAAGGACAAAGAGGAATTGGCTTGGCCAAAAAGGGAGGAAGAACATTCCAGGCAAAGGAAGAGGCCATATGTTAATATCCTAAGCAGGAAAGGCCAGTAAGTTCAATATCTATATTGCTGGAAAACAGTAAAAAAGGATGGAAAATGTTGGAGGTAAGACTAAAGAGGCTTAGGACCCTTTCAATATGGATAGCCTTTCAATATGAATATGGTATATTAGCATGATTCCTAGATTTCTATTGTGGGCAGCTGAGCTAGTTGGCTGTTGGTAACATTGACTGAGAGAGAAAGAAAATAGAACTATGGGGCATGCCTGTAATCTCAGTGACTCGGGAGTCACAGGTAGGAGGACTGCATGTTTGAGGCCAGCCTCAGCTATTTAGCAACACCCTAAGCAATTTGGTGAGATTCTGTCTTAAAATGAAAAATAAAAAGGGCTGGGGTGTAGCTCAGTTGTAGAGCACCATTGAGTTTAATCCCCAGTACAAAAAAGAAGAGACAAGAAAAAAAGAAAAGTTTGGTTAATTTTGATATGTGATATACTGATTTTGAGATGCTTGTGGGCCAAGTGTATCTTTACACTCCCACCTTAAAGAAAACTGGAGTTTCAGATTAGAAGTTTGGAATTTAGGGAAAAGGCCTAGTTTACATGTTATCTATAGATTTAGTAGTTGACTGATTATAGGTAGTAGTTTACATGATGTGTTTAGATGAGATCACTGAGGAAGGTATGTAAAATGATTGAAAAGGCTCCGCACAGAATCCTGGTAAACATTACTTGGTGGCCCCCCAAATATTTGTATTATGTATATACAGAAAAAAGTTTCACTATAAATAAAAAGATACATGAATAAAAAGAAACTAAAATATATTTGCAATATATACTGCAGGTAAAAGGTTAAATAACCTCAATATATAGAGATAAGTCTGTGAGAAAGAAAAGAATGGCTTTGTATTTAGTTAATGAGAAGAAAAATAAATAATAATCAAATAATTATTTAGTATTTTTAAAAGATATAATCTCAAAATTCATGTAAAGAAGAGATATGTAAAGTTTTCATCATCTCATCTTATTGTTACTGAATTACTTTTAAAAATTAACAGTTGAGGGTTGTGGCTCAGCGGTAGAACGCTTGCCTAGCATGTGTGAGGCCCTGGGATTGATCCCCAGCACCACATAAAAATAAATAAAGGTATTGTGTCCAACTACAACTAAAAAAATAAATATTTTTTAAAAATTAACAGTGGAAAACATGTATTAATAAAAGATTGATGGATTACACAATTCTTACATATCTATTTTTAAAACATTTGCTTCTTTTGTGGCATGAATAATTAGATTCCATTTGCTGGTGTGACTTTAGAGTTGGCAGACTAAGAGAACTAAGTCACAGAAATGAGAGAGGTGAAGGTTCCAAATGGTTGACCATTGAGTATCCAAAAATAAGCAAAACCAACTAAATTGTGATGAAAGCTACCTACAATCTTGGCAATAAATTTTAAAAAATAGGTTATTTGTACTTTTAATATGAGAGATGTGGGCAAGATCATCCTATTTGGGAAGCTCTGAATGGTAGGTAAATCAGTGCCTGTGATGCAATTCTAACATGCTTGGGATGACAGTTTTTACCAGGGGGTTATAGTTTTTAATCCAAGGAATATATAAAATTACAGAACTGATTTTGTATTCTATACTCTTTATTTTTGTAGCCTATACTATTACCATGTTAGCATTAGGCTTAGGAATGATCTGTGTATGTTAAATTATGATGGTTAAGAAAATTGGACCTATCATAGGATATATTTATCAGATTAGTCTTAAAAGATAGAGAATCTTAATGATGCTTATGAAGACTATCTGGGTTTTTAAAAGAATTTAAGATTCTCTGGAAGTATACTAGATTTAGAATTTAAGTACTCAGAGATATTAAGTACTTAAGAAAATAGAATTTCTCAATGCAGTCTAAGGCAGTTTAAAAACACAAAAAGTCCTCTTGAAGCGCTTATTATTAAAATTTACAAATAATAGACAAATTTGCAAGTTGAATTTAAAAGCTAAGGAAAGAGCTGGGCAGTGATGGCACATGCCTGTAGTCCTAGGTATTGGGGAGGCTGAGGCAGGAGGATCCCAAGTTCCGAGCCACCTTTAGTAATTTACTGAGGCCCTAAGCAACTTAGTGGGACCCTGTCTCAAAATGAAAATTCAAAATGGGCTAGGGGTTTGGCTCAATGCTTAAAGTGACCCTGGGTTCAATCCCTAGTACCAAAAAAAAAAAAAAAGAAGTTTTTTGTTTTGGGGTTTTTTTTTTTTTTGGCAGTGCTGGGGATTGAACTCAGGGCTTCACACATACTAGGCAAGTACTTTTACACTGAGCCACATCCTCAGCCCAAGACAAGTTTTTTAGTTCATAATTTTTATCAAAATTTAAGCAACCCCGGGGTTGGTGCTGTGGCTCAGCAATAGCGCACTTGCCTGGCATGTGTGAGGCACTGGGTTTGATTCTCAGCACCGCATATAAATAAATAAAATAAAGGTCTATCAAAAAATATTAAAAAAAATTTAAGTGACCCCACGATGAACATAGTGACACACATTTGTAATCCCATCTATTCAGGAACTGAGGCAGGAGGATTGAAAGTTCAAGACCAGTCTAGTCAATTTAGTGAGACCCTGTCTCAAGATAAAAAAGAAGTTGGACCTGGGTACAGTGGCACAGGCCTGTAATCCCAGTGGCTACGGAAACTGAGGTAGGAGGATCACAAGTTGAAAGCCAGCCTCAGCAATGGTGAGGCCCTAAGCAACTCAGTGAGACCCTGTCTCTAAATAAAATACAAAATAGGGCTGGGGATGTGGCTCAGCGTTTGGGTATCCCTGACTTCAATCCCCAGTACTGTCCTACCCACCCCCCCAAAGAAGTTGGAGTTGTAGCTCAGTGGTAAAGTACCCTTAGGTTCAATCCTCAGTAGTGCCAAAAAAAAAAAAAAAAAAAAAAAGTGACCCCTGCATAGTATTTTTTTTTTTTTTAAAGAGAGAAAGAGAGAGAGAGAAAGAGGGAGAGAGAATTTTTTAAGTATTTATTTTCCAGTTCTCGGCGGACACAACATCTTTGTTTGTATGTGGTGCTGAGGATCGAACCCGGGCCGCACGCATGCCAGGCGAGCACGCTACCGCTTGAGCCACATCCCCAGCCGCCCCCTGCATAGTATTTTATACACAGAAAGGCTACCCTTAAAGATCAAAAAGAAAAAAGACACAAAAACAATAACAAAAAGCTGGACCACTTCACATTTATGGTATTCTTATAAGAACTAGTGGTAATATAAAACAGCTTTTGTGGAAAGTAGAAAGGGTTATGAAAATATTCAAGTCTTGCCTGCCAGAAATTCTAATTTTAGAAATCTGATCTAGATGAAATAAATCCAAAATATGAAGAAAGACCTGTGTATGGGATTAGGCAGGAATATGCCCATTCCAGCATTAAATATAATAGCCAAAAAATTGGGGGTATATAGAAAGGCACAAGGGGAGTGAAATGTCTAATTGTAGGAAGAATCTATTTTAAATTGTGGAAAATCTACTCCAGGTACTATTAGTATCATTAAAAGATGATACACAGTAACATGGAAAACTGCTTATAAATGCAAGATATAAAGTATAATTTGGATGATTTTGATTACTTAAAAAAAAAACAAGGAACAATGCAAGAAAAAACTTTCAAATCATATCAAGGTGTTATTATTAATGTATATGTTAAAAAGCATATCTATAATGTTGCATTAGCCAAACTGTTCTTCTAAGAAACACTGATATTCTATGAGTGAATCCAGTGATTCTTTTTTTCTTGGGGAGAGTAGTACTGGGGATTGAATTCAGAGCCACTCAACCACTGAGCCATATCCCCAGCCCTATTTTGTATTTTATTTAGAGACAGGGTCTCACTGAGTTGTTTAGTGCCTCACTTTTGCTGAGGCTGGCTTTGAACTCATGATCCTCCTGTTTCAGCTTCGGGAGCCACTGGGATTTCAGGCATGTGCCACTGGGCCTGGCTCCAATGATTCTTAAACTTGGAAATTTTGTTGAAAGTTATAAACTCTCTCTCTAGAATAATGTGCATATTTGAATATTTTGCATACAGTTTCAGAGACAGATGAGTCCATATGGATCATGAAGAAAACTAAAGGAAAAATTAATCATAAATATGGTAGGTAGAATAATGGCCTACAGGAAATGTTCAAGACTCTAGAATCTGAATATGTCATGCTACATGGCAAGAGGGAATTCAGATTGAGAACAGAAGTTAAGGCTGCTACTCTGCCTATAAATAGATTATCTTGATTATCTGAGTAGATTCACTGTAATTACAGGGTCTTTTAAGTGTGAAAGAGGGAAGCAAAAGTCAGTGGCTGTGATGAGATGTGAAATAAACTCAACTAGCCATTGCTGTCTTTGAGGATGGAAAGGGGCCAGGAGCCAAGTGGTAGCTTGTAAGCTCTACAGAAGCTGAAAAAGGCAAGAAAACTTCTTTTCCTAAGAAAGTTTCTTTTCCTAAGTCTCCTTCAGAAAGGATCACAGTTCTGCATATGCCTTAATTTTAGCTGATTCATTTTTTTAAATATATATTCTTAGTTGTTGATGGACCTTTATTTATTTATTTATATGCGGTATTGAGAATTGAACCCAATGCCTCACACATGTGAGGCAAGTGCTCTACCACTGAGCCAACAACCCCAGCCCCTAGCTAAGACTCATTTTGAACTAAATTGAAATAAATTTCTGTTGTTTCAAGCCACTATGTTTATAGTAATCTGTGGTAATTTTATAGCAAGAGGACACTAATACAGAATGTAAACAACCATTTTCTGTGGGTTGGTGTGTGGCTGTAGTAGTAATAAGTGCATATTTTACTTTTTAAGATACCACCTAAAGGTCATGAGGGCTCCCCCTCTTGAATGGATTAATGTCCATAAAAATATAAATAAAATAAAATAACATCTAAGTGTTTTTTTTGTATTTTTTGTTTAACAAATTCATAAAAGTACTTTAATAGACTTGTAGACTTGTTAATGAAAGATCAATACAAATACTTTAATCATCTATAAATGTTTTATGAAAGAGACACTTTTTCTCTAATGTGATTTTTTTTTTTTTTTTTTTTTTTTGAGGGGAAGGGTGTAACTGGGATTGAACCCAGAGGCACTTAACCACTGAGCTATATCCCCATCCCCAGCCTGTTATTTTTATCTTTTATTTTAAGACAGTTTCTCATTAAGTTGCTTAGGGTCTTATGTGATTTTTAAAGGATATTTTTAAAGGATATTTACATGGTGAAAAATTTATACATGCATCTGAGAATGTACTTCCATTTTGGGAAATTTATAACTCCAACTTTTAGAAATGCAGATTCCTATATAGCATTTTAAACTCTAATTCTGTTAAGATTATGGGCTTGTTTTGAGATTTTTTCCCCCCCTGGATGGTTTGTCTTGCTTCCATGTTCCTGACCACAAATCAAATTAACTAAAAGTCATTTAGAGTAAGTGAAACTTCTTACCTTCTACCAATAATGATACCTGAAAAGGGATAAATCTATTTGTTTAAAGTTATCTAGTTTTTAAAAATTGGTATGAAAATGCTGTCTTGGATAAAATGAATCCAGTGATTTGAAACAATGCTTTTAAAATAATGTGAACTTCATAAGAGCTTAATAAAGGGTATTTAGCCTATTCAGGTTTGGAATCTTATAATATTAGGAGTTAAAACATGCCTCTTTCTTATTCCCACCCGTAGTCCAAATGTCTCCTGAAGCTACTAAGAACAAATTTATTCCTATTTGTGATAATTATTTAAATATAACTTGTTATTTCTAATCATGATGACAACTGAACTGAATCCCAACCCCCCAAATATACTCTAATGTTTTCTTTAATATCTTATTTTTTTAGTTGTTTTATGATTTTTAAACCCTTTACCCTCTTGGTTTCCTTCTCCTGGTTATGTTCTAGTTTGTAAAAGTGACATCCTGGTTATGTTCTAGTTTGTAAAAGTGACATCCAGATGATATGACATATATCATATTGTGGCATGAAGTATACCAAAGCTTGATATTAACTTTTTGTCTTACCTATTATAATTCTTCTATTTTGGGAGGAATTTTAGATAATCAAAAGAATTAATTAATAATGGAAATGGATCTGCTCTTGGCAACTTATCAAATGAAAACTGAACAGTTAAATTTTATGTTGAATAAAAGTAACTTGTAGTTGGGTGTGGTGGCACACAACTATAATCCCAGCGATCTGGAAGGCTGAGGCAGGAGGATCACAAGCTCAAAGTCAGCCTCAGCAACTTAGAAAGGCCTTATGCACCTTAGCAAGACCCTGCCTCAAATTAAAAAATAAAAAGCCTGGGAATGTGGCTCAGTGGTTAAGCACCCCTGGGTTCAATTCCTGACACCAAACCAAACCAAACCAAAACAAACAAACCAACCTCCCAAAACAAAAACAAAACTTATAAAATTATATATATCTCATGACTTCCTTTGAGACTTAAGTGACTTGAGATTAAGCCTGTCTGGGAAGTTGAGAACAGGGAATCAGGTATTAACATTCATTTCTTATTTATTTTTAATGAACAGAAGTAAAATTGAGGCTCTCTTGGTCTCTCAGTGATATAACTGAGGATATGTGACCAGTTGTATAAGATAATAAAGCCTTATGCTACATTCTTAATATATAAAATTTATTTCTTATAGAACAAATCTATGGGGAAATAAGAAAATAAATATATCACATTCCCTGTTGGCTAAGAAATGCTTACATGTTTAAAAACAAATTAACCTTTTAAGGCAGCTCTGAAGAAGTAATTTATTTTAAATAGGTGAACACTTTATAGCTCTTGTGGGAATACTTTTTCCTTACTTCTTTTCATCATATAGGATTAAGGCCCTATGTTTTTAATTTAGTCCTTTAATTTTTGCTGTTAACATTTAATTTACTTGATGACCCCATACTGTTAACTTTTTGCTCCAGTGAACTCTGGACAATATATACGGATTGTATAACCTATTTTTTTAAATACTTTTTTTAGTTGTAGATAGACACAATATCTTTATTTATTTATCTTTATGTGGTGCTCACGCATGTAAGGCAAGTGTTCTACCACTGAGCTACAGCCCCAGCCCTGTATAACCCAATTTTAAAGAAACTTAAAAAATAAGATAGGTCTGATATGAAGCAGAAGATTAAATTAATTTCCACTGTGTAGAAAGATATCATAGATATTTAATCAAGGAACTTTCCTTCTTTATTGGAAGATGTATTTTTATAACAGTTTTTTTTTAAGTAATTAGATGTTTATGGTATTGGCAAAACCCATAGTGGACATGACTTACTTGTTAATACATTTAATGAACTTTAAGACTACTAATGTAGTACAATAGATGTGAAACCTTTTTCTAAAAAGAAACTCTTACAGCATGTAACTAAATAGAATTCCTCTAGTACCTTTTTATGCTCAAAGTTTTTTTCTTTTTATATAAAGTTGAAATCATTTAGATGTTAAAAAAAGCTAGTAGATATGGTTATTAAAATTTGAGTCTTCTTCTAAACCATTTGATGTAAAAAATACTTTGTACACAAGCTTTTATTTGCCCTTAAAACTAAATCCCTGATCTCGCATTTGAACATTTTCCCTTAACTGTCAATACATGTATATTAAAGAAAATGGGAAAAAACCAATTAGGAATGATTAGATGGCATTGTTTATGAAGGCCCTTAACAATATACTTCTTTTCCCATCTCCTTTCTGAATTTACCATGGAAGGCTCCTATTTGTTTTTTCATATTAGCAGTACTGAATGTCATCCACTTAGCATTATTGAATTCTGTCCTTTGTTTCTCTTCTTCAGGAAAACTGCATTTTGATATCTTGTGGGATAGAAGGCTCCATCTTTCAGGATGTTGGTCAGGCAACACCTCTCTGACTATCTGAGGGTACACTGTTATTACTCTAAGGATAGCCATGAGGATGCATTTACTTTAAACATTTTGGGCTTCTGAATTCTGAGAGTAGCACAAGTAATATATGTTTCTATATAAATTTCATGGTTTGCTAATAAGGTAATACTGTTCTGTAATTTAAATTACTTGGGGTGAATGTTGTAAAGTTCTCTTACTACTACTACCACTAATTATTATTATTATGATTGGTGTAGGGGATTGAAGCCAGGCCCTGCAGCATGCTAAGCACATGCTCTACCACTAAGCTACACACTTCTATTATTATTTTTTTAAAAAATGTAAGTATTTTTGTATGACTTTTACACTGATAGTGACAATAATGAGCTTTTGGATTAGGCCATTGATGTCTGAGATAGAGATGATACCCAGATGGTCTAGAATGAACCCCCATCCCTTATCTGATTGTAGAGTTCAATGATGGTATTATTAACTGGGATAGAACAGTGGAGAAAGGAAAGAGGTGGGGAGAAGAGGTGTGTATGTTTAAGGGTGGGTTGGAACACTGTGATGGGGAGAGGGAAGTGAAGTTCAGTTGAAAACCTATGGAATATGGAAGATTAAATGCTATGTAGAGATCAGAAGGTATGGCTTTGGATATGGGTTACTCAATGAAGTGGCTCTAAAAGCTGGCGGACTCAGAGGTTCAAGGATTTTTGATGGGTTGTACATGTGGACATTGCAGTGGTGGATGATGGCAGAAAAGTACAGGAGAGGCAGATATTGTAAGCAAAGGGCCAAAGTCTTGGATGAACAAAAGAGAGAATGACAGGGCAATTAAGTCAGGAGAATGAAAGGAATGAAAATTTTTCCAGGATTGTTTGATCATGCCTTCTTTTTAGTCTCAAAAGTTAAAAGTCAGAGACTGTTTTATTTAATACTGAAAATATTAGTTGAATTAATGAATAAGCAAATAGTAACCTCATGTTGTAAAGAATTTTTGCAATTTTTATTAGAAGCAGTTAACAATAAATGTCAATATGCAAGGTGTAGAAAAACATTAACAATCCCATCATCCATAAATAATCACTGTCAATCCTTTGTTGTTATTGTTATTATTGTTATTTGTACAGGGGATTGAACTGAGGGGTACCTTACCACTGGGGTACATTGCCAGCCCTTTATAAATTTTTTTAAATTTATTTTGAGACAGTGTCTTGCTAAGTTGCTGAAGCTGATCTGGAACTTGTTATCTTCCTGCCTCAGCCTCCCAAATTCCTGGGGTTACTGGCGTGAACTACCTTACCCAGCAACCCTTTGTTATTAAACTTCTACGTCAGTTTGTTATTTGTATGTGTGTGTGTGTGTGTGTGTGTGTGTGTGTGTGTGTGTATTTCCTATCAGTAAATATTCAATTATGGACTGGGGTTGTGGCTCAGTTTGCCTAGCATGTGGGAGGCACTGGTTTTGATTCTCAGCAACACATATAAATAAATGAGTAAAAATAAAGGTTCATCAACATCTAAAAAAATATTAAAATTTTATAAAAATAAGTAAATATTCAGTTATATACTTTAATGGCTGAATAAGTATTGTTATAGGATATAAGGATATACCATAATTTCAGCCTTCTAACCAAGTTTTCTCTCCTGTAAAAGAACAGTTTCATAGGTAAATGCTTCTATAATTTGTTTAGGATATCCTAGAAATTTTCTGGTAGGGTCTTCATGAAAAAGTCTATTTTAGAACTATTTCTAACAGGCTTCTTTATTGGTGTTTTTTTTTCAAAAACACAGGTAGTATACTGACAAATGCAGGCTGTCAGCCACAGAAGTGAGAACTGGTAAGTAAAGGTTCGTCATCACAGGGACCTTCTTTAATTTGTTTAAAAACCTTGGAATCAAGCATTCTTTTCAAGAGCACAATAAAAGATGACTCATGAGCTGAATAACAGGATATAGTGGTTAACATATATGTATACTGAAATTAAAAATTTCTTGGGATAAATCTTCATTTCTTGATAACATTCGATTTTAGTAGAAGGTTTTTCCCCTACTTTTATTATTATTTTTTTAATATTTATTTTTTAGTTTTTCGGCAGGCACAACATCTTTGTTTGTATGTGGTGCTGAGGATCGAACCTGGGCCGCACGCATGCCAGGCGAGCGCGCTACCGCTTGAGCTACACCTCCAGCCCCTTTTCCCCTACTTTTAAAACTGTGGTAAAATACTCATAACAAAATCTATCATCTTAACCATTTTTAAAGGTACAATTCAGTGATATTAAATACATTCATAATGTTGTATAATCATCACCACCATCCATCTCCATCTAGAAAATGTTTTTTTAATTGGATATAATAACTTTATTTTATTTATTTATATGTGGTGCTGAGGATTGAACCCAGGGCCTTGCATGTGTGAGGTGAGCACTCTACCGCTGAGCCATAACCCCGGCCCCTAAAATAGGTTTTAACATACCATCAAGGTCATTTTGCCTCAAACTTTTTCACACAAGTATAGTTAATAGTATAGAGAGTGAACAATTGCCTTAATATAGTCTTGTCCTAAGCTATAATTTTCTTTAGTTTCAAGTTCTATCTTAAATTTAATATAAACATTGCATTTTAAATCACAGTATTCCTATATTTAGTATAAATATAATGACTATGCATTTTTTAAAGTCTTGGAGTAAAGGTGATATCTATGAAAAGGCCCCATATTTATTAACTGGCTTTTAATCCCCAGTCACACTAGAGCTGGACTTTCAGAGACAGGATTCTAGACTATTTTGTGGTTTTGTAGCATGTTCTGTTTCAGTTTTCTTTTACAGTTTAGCCAAGGTTATTGATAGTTGTGCATGGCAGGGAGAAGACTAATTGATGTTCACCCCCTTTGAACATAAGACTTCCACAGAAACTGAAAATTCACCAAGTGAATATTTAAAAGTATTTTATATAATCTCACACTTCATCAATATCAATGCCATGAGAGTTTTAGTGTATAAATAAAGTGAGTTATTTAATATTGGCTAGGGCTATCGCCCACCTTTTCAAAGAATTTCAGTTTTTCAACTATCCATGCATTATGGCTACCGAGATTTGGAGACTCTCTCAGGTATAATAATTCTATTCTCTTGGCTAGCCCCCATTTAAGGAGACTGGAGACTACATTCATGAATAGTGGCAAAACTGGAACTAAAATTTGAGTTTCTTAACTCCCAGTTGAAGATCTTACACCAAAAGGAAATGAAAAGACATAATGTACTTCTTCCTGGTTCCACAAACCACTTCACACCATCCTAAGGTCAGTTTATTTTTCTTTGCCTTCCTTTCAGCACCCTAGTTCTAACCATTAGCACATTAAGAATATTTTAATATACTTAAAAACCGGGTAAGAGGGTAGATCTCTTGTTACATATTCTTACTACAGTAAAAAAAAATAAACAAATAGAGCATTTGGGAACTCCCCAAGAAACAGTGTAGAACATTAGAATTTTGTCTCTTATACTTAGCACATAGGCACAAAACTCAGAAGAGCATAATTTTAGAAAGAAAAAGATAGGAGACATGATAGAGGCTGCTGGCAAAATGAGAAGGCCTAGAATGAAAAATAGGCAAATATGTACTTTTTAACCTAAATGAAGAATTCATTAGTAGAAGAAAGAATAAGATCACAAAATATGCAGAAATTTCTGATTTCTAATTCTTGAGGATATCTATCTAGTAGTATTCTGAAATATTAAACAAATTAAAGAGTTTTATTTTTAAAACAGCTAAAAATCATGGGACTAGGCATAGAGTCACCCTATTTTATTCTGTGAGGTAAATTTTTACTTCTAATTACTAGGCACAACTAAGATTATTACTCTGTAATAATGTTAAAACAAATGTTTGGTAGAGTAAAAAGAAATTCACATGACTTTTGTATCATCTTGTAAAGGATAGGGCCATTAAAAGCTAATATTTTAAAAGGTTCAAAAGCAGGGTGTGGTAGCTTACCCCTGTAATACCAATGGCTTGGGAGACTGAGACAGGAGGATTGCAAAATCAAAGCCAGCCTCAGCAAAAGCTAGGTGCTAAGCAATTCAGTGAGAACCTGTCTCTAAATAAATACAAAACAGGGCTGGGGAATGTGGCTCAGTGGTCCAGTGTCCCTGAGTTCAATTCCTGGTACCTACTCCCATGCCCTCAAAAAAGAATTGCTCCTATTCAACAGTCTGGTTGTTGTACATAAAGAATTTACATGAATTAATTTAGCATTGGACTCTATCTGGGATGGAATTGTCCTTAATATTCAGTTGAAAAATCACAGAGCTCTAGAATTAAAGTGATAATAAGCAGATATAGGCCAAGTAATAGCTATATTACTAGGAGCTAAGCAAGGATTATAAACAAGCTTATAATTTTTTTTTGAATTAAATAGTCTCATTAGGAATATGTTTCTAAAATTGTGAATGTTTCAACTGATTTATTTTAAACCACTTAAAATTGTGCAGGAGATAAGAAAGTGGAAGATATCCAATTTAAATATGTAGTTTAGTCAGATACCAGGGAATATTAAAACTTCTTCATATATTTTAATTTGGTGGAATTAACAGTTTTCTCTCTTCTAGATTACATTGTAAAAGAACGTGCCATTTTACAGATGAGAAAACTGAAGCTTAAACAAGTTGGGTTAAAATATGTCAAGGAATCCATTATGTATTCAAGTATGTTCATCCCTAATATCTATGATTTTAACCACTGTCTTTAGAAGTAAATACATTGATATGTTATAGACTAATTCTTAATCAAAATTCACCTTCACACAAAAGGAATTTCTAGAATGCTCACTATCCTCAATTCCTCTCCCTTTCCCTCTTTTTCTTTCAGGGTGTTTTGCAATTTTTAATGAAAATGAATGTTTTTTCTGAAATTATTATCTTCAATTTTTAATTTTTATTTTTATTTGGTACCAGGGATTGAAATCAGAGGCACTGGACCCTGAGCCACATCCCCAGTCCTATTTTGTATTTTATTTAGAGACAGGATCTCATTGAGTTGCTTAGCACCTTGCTTTTGCTAAGGCTAACTTTGAACTCAAGATCTTCCTGTCTCAGTCTCCCAAGCTGCTGGGATTACAGGCATGTGCTACCAAACCTGGCTGTTTATCTTCATTTTTTTGTCATTAGAAAAAAAGATTAATATATTTCGAAAGTCACTGAGGAAGTCTTTTGCAGTTATAAATCCTAAGCTTAAAAGATTACCTTGCAATCTAGCTGAAGTACTTTTCTTTGAACAATGAGCTATAAACTGAGCACTCCATAACAAATCCTAAGAGTAAGACCAAGAAACAAACTTCTCTGAGTAATATCACTGCAAATCCAGAACAAAACCCAGAAATATTTGTAGGAACAAAGAATCTCCAACAACAAACACGGTAAAATTCTCAATCCCTCACATCCACTTAAAGCTTACCAGGCATACAAGCCAGAAAATGACTCATAATGACAAGAATAATGAATGAACTGAAAGTGGACTTAAATGGACACAGATATTAGAACTAGTGGACAAGAGCATTAACATTATTGTAATAGTATTCTATAGGTCTGAAAAACAAAGACAAGGAAGACATATTTTTAGAACTCAAGTTTCAATTCTAGGAATAAAAGCTATAATATCTGATGAAAAATTCACTAAATGGGATTCTTGGATAATTAGGTCAGAAAAAAATGATTAGTAATCTTGAAGACATAACAAAAGAAGCTATTCAAAATAAATAGAGAAAAAGAATTTTTAAAAATGATAAGAAAGTCATTTGGGATAGACTTCTAGATTATAATTCCAGAGGTTTAGTATCTATATAATTAGAGTTACCAAAGGAGAGGAGAGTCAGAGGTGGAAGAGATATTTGAAAAAATAATCCAAAAATTTCAAATTTGTTGAAAACTATTAACCCACAGATCCAAGCTCAACAACAAGAACAAAACTAAACCAAGACAATATAATCAAATTGTTTAAAACCAGTGATACAGAGAGAAAATATTTATGTTATAGAGAACCAAAAAGAAGGATGACAGATATCTCATCAGAAACATTACAAGTGAAAAGACAGTGGAAATACTGAAAGAAAAAATTATTAACCCAGAATTCTATACTCAGTGAAATATCATTCAAAGACAAAGACAAAGTAAAATGTTTTCAGACATACAAAAACTCAGATATCTTTACTATCAGGCCATACCATGAGGCATGCTATAGGAAGTCCATGAGAGAGAAGGAAAATGATACCACATGAAATTATACAGATCCACACAAAGGAATAAAAAGCACTGGAAATCATAACTACATGGGCAAATATAAGAATTTCTACTAAAATTAATTAGAATTAATTCTTTAAGGTAATCAACAATCTAAACAAAAATGATAACAATGTATTATTGAATTTATAACACACAAATATAAAATATATGACAATAGTTGAAAGGCAAGAAGGGGAGAAGTGGAAGAATGAGGTTGTAAGGTTCTTTTGGCGTAAGTGATGTGGTGTATTATCATTTGACGGTAGACTTTGGTAAGTTAAAGCTGTATTCAGTAAACCCTGTAGTACCCAGTAGAAAAACAAAATGGTTATAGCTAACAAGTCAACAAAGGAGGTAAAACAGAAACATAAAAAATTACTCACTCTAACGAAGGCAGAAAGAGAGGGAAAGGGGCAAAGAACAGATGAAACAAAAAGAAAATAGCAAGAAGACAAATTTAAATCTAGTCATATCAATAATCACATTAAATATAAATAATTTAAACATCCATTTAAAAGGCAAATACTAGACTAGGGGTCTTGCTAAGTGAGATTCCAAGTTCAACCCCTAACATTACATACAAAACAAAACAAAATTAAAAAGTTTAAAAGGCAAAGACTGTCAGATTATATTAAAAACTAGACCCAACTAGCTATTATCAATAAGAAACACATTTTGCATAGAAAGACACAAGAACAGTAAGGGTGAAAGGATAGAAAAAGATATACTTTACCCGTGCTAGCATTAGTTAAAAGTGAAAGGGTACATCTATATTAACAAGAAATAAAGTACGTTTCAAAGTAAAGAGTATTTCCAGGGATAAAGATAATTTCTTAGTAATAAAGTGGCAAGTTAATGGGGAAGATATAATAATCTTAAATATTCCTATCCCAAATAATATAGCTTTGAAATATATGAAGCAAAAATTGATAGAACTACAAGGAGAAACAAATTCTCAACCAAAGTGAGAGATTTGGATATCCTTCTTTTAATAATTACCAGAACAAGTAGAAACTTAGCAAGTTAAACTCCACACCAACAACAAATATCACTTATTTGACTTTTCTAGAATACTCCATTAACAACAGAATACACATACTCTTCAAAGTGTATATGTGAAACATACCTATATAGACCATATATATATATAGACCACATATATATATATATATCAACTGGCCTGTTTTTGTGTGGTCTGTGAACTAAGAATGTTTTTCACATTTAAAAAAATTCTTTAAAAAAGAAAATATGTGAAAAATATTACATGTGGCCCACAAAGCTTAAATTTACCTTTATAGAAAACTGAAGCTTTATAGAAAGCTTGTAAACTTTTTTTCTAAGCCATAAAATATGTGTTAATAAATTTTAAATAATTCAAGTCATGCAAAGGATGTTCTTGGACCACAGTGGAATTAAATGAGAAATCAATAACTGACAGCTATCTGGAAAATCCACAAATGTTTGAGGAGAAAATAACATGCTTCTAAATAACCTGTTGATTAAAAAAGGAACCTATGGTGAAGTTAGAAAGCATTTTGAATTGAATGAAAATAAAAACAAGCCATATCAGATTTTATGGCATTCTAAGGCAATACCATGTATGGAAGAAATTTAGAAACAAAATTCCTATATTATAAAATGATCTCAGTTTCTCCCATAAGAAACTAGAAAAGCAAATTAAACCCAAAGAAGCGAAAGAAAGGAAATAAGAAAGAAATAGAAAACAATAAATGGAAATCAAAAAATCAATTGAGAGTATCAATGAAACCAAAACCTGGTTCTTTGGAATCCGTAAAATTGATAAACCTTTAGTCAAGCCTGATTAGAAGTTTTGGCCAGTGAAATCAGGAAGAAGGTAAGATAAAACAACTCAGATTGGAAAGGATCAAATAAAACTGATGAAATCTCCAAGAATTTCCTCAGCCTCTCTATAATTCCCCCTCTGCTCACCTCTCTCCCGGATACTACTGGTCTGCTTTCTGTTGCTGTAGATTAGTTTATTTATCTTCTGGCAACAAGGAGGTTGGGCAACCTGTACATAAAGCAGGGGGGGCGGATTTAAAGGTGGGGGTGCTTAATGGGCTTAATTAACTTTTTAATTTTGTTTTGTTTGTAACTTCGATTTATTTCTCTGTCATTTCCTTTCCCTCCACCATTTAAGTATACTAATGTTATTTCATAGATTTCATAAGTTATTTCATAGATTTTCCCAATGACCTAAAATGTTAGGTTGCTAAAGAAAACAGATCAGTTTGCAACTTCTAGAATTTTATGTACATAGAATCAAGTGGTATGTATGCCGTTCTTTGGTCAGAAATTGATATAGTGTAATCAAAGTATATGTATAGCAATTTGATTTTTCATTCCATTCCATTCCCTTCATTTGACCCTAGAGTTTCAATCTATATCTGTTTTATAACTTTCATATATATATATCAACTGGCCGGAGAGCTTATTAAGAAAGCTTGAATTTTCTACCTTCTAGTGATGTTCCACTTAGAGTTGACATTAAGCCCACCCCCTTTAAGATACTTTTTCCTTCAATTTATTTTCTTTCTGGTCAATTGGGATATTTTATTGGAAACTAAGAAAATCTCTAGTTTCTTCTTCATGTAGAAGAAGCGGAGACTATCCTGGATTTTTGTAGTACTTAAGCTATTCCTTAATTGTCTCATGAAGAAATCAATGTAGTGGAATCACTGAAGTGTCAGAATAAAATTGTTTAAAGTGTAACCATGTTTTCTATAATAGATTTTCATATAGTTTAATTAATAGTCATTCACTCCCTGGCTTCTTTCTCCATCCACAGTGTCTTCTGGCAACAAGGAAATTGAACAACCTATACATAAAAGCAGTTGCTAGTGATGCCAAATTAACAGCAATTTCTCCATCATTTCCTCTCCCTACCATTTAAGTATATTAATATTTAGGTTATTTCATAGATTTTCTTCATGCCCTAAAGTGTTAGATTGCTAAAGAAAATTGATCAGGTAATACTGCTGTATATCCTCATGGATACACACACACACATATCTCCAGGTATACAAAATCAGACATTAACATGATAACTTGAGGGAAGAAAATCACTCAAACCATAGAATTTCTGGTTTTACTAACATTTATGTAGCATGGTTCCCATTTAGGATTTTCAGAATTGAGTGAGGACAATCTGAGGATATTTTTTTTTGTTAACCACTTCAGAGATTGTGTGAGGTAGTGGTGATGGGAAACACCCAAGTACTGACTGCTAGATAAGACATCAGAGTCAATGTCCATCACTTCTTGTCCATACAGATAAACTTCATTTCCTAACCTCTCTTTCAGTTAAGTGTGGGCATGTGACAAAATTATAGTCGATGGGATGAGAATAGAAGTGAAGCTACTGTGAAGCTCTTTCATAAGAAAATCTCTCCTTCTAACAGACTGAAACAGAGAAGACCTCCAAGGAAAACTTGGAAGTTGGGTACTAAAGGATGAAGTTCAGGAAGATCTTGGAAACTAGGTACTGAACTATTTGTTTACTTCAGCAAGAAACAAATTTGAGTCATTTTTCAAAATTGATCTATTCCCAGTTAGCTTCCCTAATTAATTGCATATGTACAGCATATGCAATGTCCCTATGATGACAACTTCAGTGGGCACCATTTCCATTTTAATGGATGTAAGGGGCATGCCAGAAGCCTTGGGTTCAATTCCCAGCCACTCAAAATCAAACATACAAAAACTAATACATTGTAAAGTTATGTAAATGAATTTCTTGAAGCACAGTTGAAAGGCTACAGGTAAGTATACATAGGGATATATTTATATATTTTCACAGAAGTGGTGCAACACTCGGACTTGGCCAAATTGATTTTAACTTTTTCATGGGTTTCATTGTGGATAAGCACCAATTTGTTTGAAGGCACACATCCATATTGTTTCTGTGGTAAAGAGAAAGGTGATGGAATGGATGATCCATTAAGACTTGTAAGGGGAAAATGTATACTTAGGATCCAAATTAGATCTCCCAGGATTTTTACAACAGTGATGGTTGCATATTCTTCTGATAACTTATAGAATATTAGGAGTTTCCTTTCCCCAAAGAAAACACTTGCTGCTCTGAGTAGTAGAGATGTTTTTCTAAACTTATCTGGGCGTAATTTTCCTCATCTATAAAATGAGAGTTGGATTATTATGACCTCAATGTTTCCTTAGTTCACTAAAATTCTGCCATCTATGT
The DNA here is from genome assembly GCF_048772815.1 of Callospermophilus lateralis. Taxonomy (NCBI): domain Eukaryota; kingdom Metazoa; phylum Chordata; class Mammalia; order Rodentia; family Sciuridae; genus Callospermophilus; species Callospermophilus lateralis. The sequence goes on from NC_135316.1 coordinate 74,746,875, forward strand.
AATGTCCAGAGCTGTTGGGAGAAACCGTTTTTAGCATGAGTGTTCCTTCCGAATTCAAATTGATGTAATAATAGTAACTTGAACATCTTTAACTCTTAGCAATTCACATTGGTAAATAGGCACAACAGAGTTCCTACCCTTCTTTCAAACAAAACTTATTAAGTTTTGAAAAGATTTTTCCAAGGAATCTCCATACTGCTTTCCATATTGGCTGCACCAATTTGCAGTCCCACCAGCAATGTATGAGTGTGCCTTTTCCCCCACATCCTCGCCGACACTTACTATTGTTTGTCTTCATGATATCTGCCATTCTGACTAGAGTAAGATGATATCTTTTAAAAAATATATATTTATTTTTTAGTTTTACGTGGACACAACATCTCCATTTTATTTTTATGTGGTGTTGAGGATCGAACCCAGCGCCCCACGCATGCCAGGCAAGCGCACTATCGCTTGAGCCACATTCCCAGCCCAAGATGATATCTTAACAGTTTTGATTTGTACTTCTCTAATTGCTAGAGATGCTGAGCATTTTTTCATATATTTGTTGATTGATTGTATATCTTCTTCTGAGAAGTGTCTGTTCAGGTCCTTGGCCCATTTGTTGATTAGGTTTTTTTTTTTTTTTTTCTCGGTGCTTAGCTTTTTGAGTTCTTTATATACCCTAGAGATTAGTGCTTTATCTGATGTGTGAAGGGTACAAATTTGCTCCCAGGATGTAGGCTCTCTGTTCACCTCACAGATTGTTTCTTTTGCTGAGACGAAACTTTTTAGTTTGATTCCACTTGGAACCACCATTTGACTCAGCTATCCCTCTTCTCGGACTATACCCAAAGGACTTAAAAACAGCATAATACAGGGGCACATCAATGTTTATAGCAGCACAACTCATAATAGCTAAACTGTGGAGCCAACCTAGATGCCCTTTAGTGGATGAATGGATAAAAAAAAAATGTAGCATATATACACAATGGAATTTTACTCAGCAATAAAAGATAATAAAATCATTACATTTGCAGGTAAATGGATGGCATTAGAGAAGATAATGCTAAGTGAAGTTAGCCAATCTCCCAAAAGCAAATGCCGAATGTTTTCTCTGATATAAGGAGGCTGACTCATAGTGGGGTAGGGAGGGGGGAGCATGGGAGGAATAGATGAATTCTAGATAGGGAAGAGGGGTGGGAGGGGAAGGGAGGGGGCAGGGGATTTGCAAGGATAGTGGAATGTGATAGACATCATTATCCAAAATACATGTATGAAGACACGAATTGGGTGTCAACATACTTTATATACAGAGATATGAAAAATTGTGGTATATATGTGTAATAAGAATTGTAATGCATTCTGCTGTCATTTTTTAAAATCAATTTAAAAAATTTAAAAAAGATTTTTAACCCAGGATTTTTTAGAGTAATTTCAAAAGCACTGTACCACCTCTCTGATTTCTATACTTCACTCAGTGTGTGGGGAAGGATCAAAACTAATGCAGAAATGTGGTAATTATTGAAATATTGAATGTAGCATATTACAAAAAAGTCAAAGCTTCAAAAATTAGAGGGCAGATTATATAATTTTCACTGAATTTACCAGTTAAAACTTCAAGTATTTTCTCTCTCCTGCTCCCTCCTCCCTTTTTTCATCCTTTTTATTCCCACTTCCATGTTTGACAAAAATCACATTTTTATTTGTGATTTTATAATATAGCCAGTAAAAATGATTCTTTGCCTATTTGTTTGATGGTGGAATTTTAGTCTCATGAATTTCATCTTTTTTTGAAAGCTAAAATCTGCATTTTTCCAGATTTTATGCAGGCATAGAATTGGCTTTATCTCACATTCTTTTGCTGAAGGAGAGCTGCAGAAATATGGACCTCATTCAGGGATGACACCATTTTAGAAAGGAAAAAGGATAGGTTCTATAACATTGTCCACAGTGAGGTTTTTATGCTGAGAAAAAGTCACGGATGGGCTGGAATAGATGAGAAGAAGGAATCACACAGTACCCTTTTTTGTTCCACAAAAGAAACATGACAGAAAAAGAGAACCAATAACAATATTTTGACTACTAGTAGACAAGTATAGATTCTAAAATATCCTTACATAATTGCAGAAATTGAGAAACAATCTAACTATTTTAAATGAGGGAAAGGATAGATTTTGATATATATTTATGTTGGAATGTTATACAGATGTTAACAACATGTTTTCGAAAATATTCAGTAACAAGAGAAAACAGTCATTATAAGCTAAATATGAAAAACAGCATATAAATAATATTTTGGTCAATAGCGGACCCTGTATGTGATGGTGGTCCCATAACATTATATTGCCTAGGGACTTCATATCCCCATCTTTAAAGTGATTCATGATTGTGTGGTATTGGGTGTTTAGTATTTAGTTTAAATGCAATAAAGAAACATTAATTAACATTGGTTTTTCTCTGGCTATGGGATACTACAAGGTGACAGTACTTTTCTGTGGTTTCCAATATTTTTCTTTTTAACACAGTTTGTTTACAATTTCAAAAACATTACTTTTAAAGAAGTTAACACCATTCATGTAAAAAATGTGCATACCTACATATATATTATTTCAGAATATCAAAAAATATATATTGGGCTGGGGATGTGGCTCAAGCGGTAGCGCGCTCGCCTGGCATGCGTGCGGCCCGGGTTTGATCCTCATCACCACATACCAACAAAGATGTTGTGTCCGCTGAGAACTAAAAAAATAAATATTAAAAAAAATTTTCTCTCTCTCTGTCTCTCTCTCTCTCTAAGAAAAAAAAAAAAATATATATATATATATATATATATAATTTCAGTATATCAAAACTAGACCCAAAATAACGGGTTTGACAGTTTTCAGAATGACACTGAAACAAAATACTTTCCTTGACCCCCAACTTTATACTGAGGTCTTCAGGGAAGTGAAAGAGCTGGTGAGAGGCACATCATTTCAAGAGTTTCTGAAGTGCATGCATTATATGAAAAAGCATAGACACTTCCTTTGATTTTCACATCTTGAATTTCAATACAACCTGGAATTTTGCACATGCTAAATGAATGCATTAGTGTTTTCAAGCTACAAAATGGTGGTTATTCAAAACTTATTAAATATTCTTCAAAGATTGAACAAATTAAGACAGCTGAATACATATTCAAAACATCTGTACATGCATATATATATATATATATATATATATATACACACATATGTATTTTAAATTAAAGCAAAAGATTCAAAAGAATAATTAATGTTCTGAGTAAAGCTAAGAAATAGAGGCTATTCATACTTTTTGTTTCAAATTTACTGCAGTGCTAATTTCCTGCATTTTTCTGGATGTTTAATTATGTTTAATTTCTCTAGGAGACTAGTGAAGAGACCTAAACTCAAGATTAAAAGACTAGTTCATATTCTACCTATTTCTTACAACAAAATGTTCTAAATGTCAAGTAGAAAGAATTATGCAGCTAAAACAAAGTTTGAAAGAGAGAAAAGTAACCAGCAGCACACTGAGTTTTGAGCACAGACTTGGGGGATGAGGCAGATGCAGGTTCAAATTCTTAAACTAGGAGTGGGGAAAAAACAGCACGAGGAAGGATGGAAGCTGGAAAGAATAAGATTGATCAGTAGTGTACCTGTTTGTCAAGAATAAAGGATGTAGATAGGTACATGCTAGAACTAGAGAGTGAATTTTAAAGCTTAAAGAGCCTTTAGAGATAATTTAGTCACAGTCCATCCTTTTGTAAAGGAAACTGACACCTGGAAAGTTAAATGTCTCACCTGAGGTCTCGCTTCCAACATTGACACTTGTGTTACCCAGGTTCCCCCCATTCCCTTTCCTTCCTTCCTCCATCCCTCCCTTCCTTCCTTCCTTCCTTCCAAGAATCAAACCCAGGGCCTTATCCAAGTTGTGCAGGCACTACCACTGAGCTACATCCCCACCCTCCTATGTTTCTTTACTCCCCAAACTGGACCCATTTCACTTTGTGCTACAACATGCTACATCTGAGGTTGAGGCAGAACAGATTATAGAGAGAATGAAGATTAGACTATAGAGTTTGAGTTTTGTCCTGCCTATGGCTTTTTTTTTTTGGGGGGGGGGGCGGGGTTAGTGGGAGAAGCAGGCACAAAGGAATGATAATGATCAGAGTTATAAAAGATTTATAGAGGTCATTTGTATTTCCTAAAAATTCTGTATATTTAAATTTTGCTTACTTAGTATAACTTAAACAATTCTTAGGGGAGAACCCTCATTTAAATAATGCTTGTTAAGGGAACTAAATTATAATATATATAACTGTTTTATTGGTTTATTCATTTGCTTTTGTTAGTCTCTTGCATAAATTAGTGGTGTACACAGGAGATCACGATAGTTAGATGGTGAAACTGTTGGGTGAGCATTTTGGGAAATAGGGAAAAAGAGATGACGATACCTTGTAAAATGGAAGCATTATGTAGAAGTAATTTATGTCCTCATTAAGGATAAATTTTGAACCTGACCCTCCACCAAATTTTAAAGAGCAGATTTTTCCTTGAAGGTTTAAATATTAAAACATGGGGTGGGGAGGAGAAAGAAAGAAAAAAACCCAAACAACAAAACACTGAATCTAATATTAAATATTAATCTCAGCTTAAAAAGGTTGTCCACATAAATTTTTCTAATATGTATGTATGTATGTGTGTGTGTGTATATATATATGTGTGTGTATGTGTATGTATGTGTGTACCTACATACATACATGGGGGTACCTAGGACTGAATACAGGGGCCCTTGACCACCAAGCCACATCCCCAGCCCTATTTTGGATTTTATTTAGAGACAGGATCTCACTGAGTTGCTTAGTGCCTCGCTTTTGCTAAAGCTGGCTTTGAACTTGTGATCCTCCTGTCTCAGCCTCCCAAGCCTCTGGGATTTAAGGTGTGTGCCACTATACCTGGCTCGTTATATTTTTTAATATAAAAATATATAGATGGGCTAGGAATATAGCTTAGTTGGTAGAGTGCTTGCCTTGTATGCACAAGGCCCTGGGTTTAATCCCCAGCACCACAAAAAAAAAAAAAAGAAAAAGAGTATATAGAGAAATAAAAGAGAAATGATTTTTTATAGCACATTTTTTTTACTAGATGAAGAAACTTAAAAATATTTATATTTTTGCCTTATTATCCTAATTTAGGAAATAATCTAAAATGCTTAAACAGGTTTATGCATACAAAAGCTTTCAGCAACATTATAAGGAAAGTAAGTACTATTTTCTTAAATGGAAACATTATACAGCCATTGAAAATAGTTTTGTGTAGTGTTATGTAAAAAAGGAAGTGTACACAATTGAACAGTTTAAATGTCATCAGCTTAAAAACTGCATGGAAATATGTCAGCTGTCAATAGCTGCCTCTAAATAAAGGAACTGCTGATTATTTTTTTCCTGCTTTTTTTTTTTTGTAGTTGTAGATGGACAGCATGCATTTATTTATTTTATTTTATTTTTTTAATGAAGTCCTAAGGATTGAACCCAATGCCTCACATATGTTAGGCACGTGCTCAGCCACTGAGCTACAGCACCAGCCCTCCTGCTGTTCTTTAAAAAATACTCATTTTTTAACGTATTTTCAAGTTTCTTCATTTACCATTTACTACTTTTATAATCAGAAAAAGAAATACATTATTTGTCATACATGTTTATGTCCCAGTGATATGTTTTCAGCATCATCATGACTATAAATACATATACATATATATATATATATATATGTGTGTGTGTGTGTGTGTGTGTGTGTGTGTGTATACACAAACATTGTTGAATAAGGAAGAAGTTTGGTATTCTTGAAATCCACATAATGGAATTTCAAGGAAAAAAACACCAATATATATATATCTTGTAACTTACACAATAATAATTATAATTGTTTATTTACTAAGTATTTTACCATAGCATTTGCATATTAGTTGATGGTGAGGAGATGATTAGAAAAAGGAATACCTTAATTAATTTACTAAGTTCCTTGAAACTGTCAATTAGCAACTCTTTCACAGAAGAGTTTAATGAAACAGTGTATCAAAAGCCTTCCCTATAAGGAGAAATATTGGGGAATGATATTGGCCAAATTACATTGTTATAATGTATGTATGCACGAATATGTAACAATGAGTCACACAATATGGTACAACTATAATGCAACAATAAAAAATGGGAAAAAATGGTGTCTTCTTAGTTTATGTGGTGTACTTTTCCAAAAAAATAATTTATTTCAAAAAGAACAGTCTCTTAAGTGCAAATTTTTGATAAACACAAAGGAGAAATTTTTGTTCTTGTTTCTTTTGGTTAAGTTGTGAGCTTTTTGATAAGATTCTGTGATCTGACATCACCAATAAAAAAAGGTTTCATGTAGAAATAACTGTTAATGATCTTACCTTGTAGTGCTTTTACAAGTTTTAGAGATGTATGTATGGGAAAGTACCTAGCATAGTGTATGGCTCATAGGCACTCATTAAATGATAACTATTATAATAATGCCTAACATTACTATGCCTTCTTACCTGTTATATTCCTACTATTTTCCATACTATGCTTTTGTAATGCCAAAACTAGAGCTCTACAAGCTATGTTTCTAGTTTGCCAGCTGAATTCTTGTTTTGTTCTGCCAATAAAGAGTAATAGGGGAAGACAAAGTAAAGGACAGGGGAGGGAAAAGAACTTGCCTTTTCTTTGTTGACCTTCTGTACCTGACAGCATTGCCCCAGATATAGATCTCACAGTGTGGTAATTAGCTACAAATTTCAACTACTTTCCACTCCTCTAGAGCCAGTCCCAACATAGCCTCTCAAAGGTACCAGCAACAAATAGGCAGTACCTCTTCCTCTGGGGTTGGGGTACTTCCTCTATTTTCTACTAAAATGTCAGCTTTATAAAGGAAGAGACGCCCTTCAATAGATGAATGGGTAAAAAAAAAATGTGGCATTTATACACAATGGAGTATTACTCTGCACTAAAAAATGTCAAAATCATGGAATTTGCAGGGAAATGGATGGCACTAGAGCAGATTATACTAAGTGAAGCTAGCCAATCCCTAAAAAACAAGTGCCAAATGTCATCTTTGATATAAGGAGAGCAACTAAGAACAGAATAGGGAGGAAGAACCTGAGAAGAAGATCACCATTAAACAGGGTGGAGAGGGGGGAGGGAAAGAGAGAGAGAAAGGAAATTGCATGGTAAAGGAAGGAGACCCTCATTGTTATACAAAATTACATATAAGAGGAAGTGAGGGGAAAGGGGGAAAAACAAGAGAGAAATGAATTACAGTAGATGGGGTAGAGAGAGAAGATGGGAGGGGAGGGGAAGGGAGGGGAGGGGGGATAGTAGAGGATAGGAAGGGCAGCAGAATACAACAGACACTAGTATGGCAGTATGTAAAAAAGTGGATGTGGAACCGATGTGAATCTGCAATATGTATACGGGGTAAAAATGGGAGTTCATAATCTGCTTGAATCAAATGTATGAAATATGATATGTCAAGAGCTTTGTAATGTTTTGAACAACTGATAATAAAAAAAGGAAGAGATGTGATCATATTTACCACAGTGTCTGCCCACAGTAGTTAATAAATTACAGTGAACAAATGAATTTAATAAATTCTAGAAATTAATAAACTGCAGTAAATGCAGAAGAAAAACACATCAAAATAATTGCAAAGAACATATATGGAAGTGACAAGATGACACAATATAGGCTGACTCATCTCCCTGAGTATATAATGCAAAAAATGAATCACAAAAAGCACTTAAAAATGTAATAGTAGAGAACTTCCACAAATAATGAAAGAACTGAATCTGTGGAATAAAATGTTCAGAGAAAAATATTCAATATTGAGGCATATCCTGGTTAAACTATTAATCATAAAGAATAGGAAACTTTTCAGACCCCCAAGCAGAAAAAGAAATCACTTACGAGACAGGAAATCATGCTGGCTTACACTTCTAAGCAATAGTTAAAGCTAGAAAATAAAACAAAATATCTGTGCAGGGTTGTTTTTTTTTTTTTTTTTTTTTTGGTATCAGGGATTGAATCCATGGGTGCTTAACCACTGAGCTACATCCCCAGGCTGGCTTTGAACTTGCAAGCCTCCTGAGCTGCTGGAATTAAAGGCATGTTGCCACCGTGCCCAGTTAACTATCTGTGCAGTTTTAAGGTAAAGCCAGCATAACCCTAAACTATTACATCTAAATCTGTGCCATTCAAGAATTAATGAAAAAAGCAAACATAGCATCTGTGAGTCCACTCTGGGGGGAAAAACTACTTAGTGAAGAGCAGATGAAATAATGAGTCAATAGTAGGATATACAGAAGTACGACATATTGTGGGCACTGGATTTTTAAATGTAGATCAAGACCAAATAACCAATGAAATAAAGATTACAGAATTAAAAATTAAAATTTTATAAAACTAATGACATAATTAATAAAAGTATTTTCATAGCAGAGTCTGTTGGCATTTCCAAATTTGAAACATACAGATAGTAGTCTCCAAAGTCTTAACTTTTTTATATTTATTTTTCAGTTGTAGTTGGACACAATATCTTTATTTATTTTTATGTGGTGCTGAGGATCAAACCCAGGGACTCGCACATGCTAGGCAAGTGCTCTACCACTGAGCCACAAGCTCCAGTCCTCCAAAGTATTAATTTTACTTTTAAAAATTTTTGTTATTTTATGGAGTAAGACCACTTATGGCAGAGAAATTTTCCTAAAAGTTCAGCAGTTCCTTCAACCAAATTCCATGATTTTTTTTGCTCATATATTTATGTAAATAACTTTATTATCTCAAGGACTTATTTTTTAATCTTTCTTTGATGTGTAACCTCAGGCCTTGCCCAGATGTTGAAAAAATACACATTGACTTTGGCAATATTTCTTTCTTTTGGGGGGGTGGGGGTAGGGCGGGTACTGCCAATTAAACCCAGAGGTACTTTGCCACATCCCCAGCCCCCACCTTTTAACTTTAAAAATATTATTTTTGTAGTTGTGTATGGACAGAATTCTTTTGTATATGGACATTATGTTTTTGGACATTTGTTTTATGTGGTGCTAAGGATCAAATCCAGTGCTTCACACATGCTAGCAAAGTGAGCTACAGCCCAGCCCACCAGCCCTTTTTTAAAAAAATTATTTTTTAATGGTTCTTTTTAGTTATACATGACAGTAGAATCCATTTTGACATAATTAAACAAACATGGAATATATCTTATTCTAATTCAGACCCCAATACCTCTTTTCCTCTTGATCTTTCTGACATTTACCCATAGATTTCTCTGTAAATTAATTTATTGTGTATGTACATGAAGATTCACTGTGGTATATTCATGTATGTACATAGGGAAGTTATGTCAGATTCATTCCACTGTTTTTCCTTTCCTTTTCCCATCCCCCATCCCTTCCCTTCATTTCCCTTTGTCTAATCTACTGAACTTGTATTCTCCAGTCAGCCCCCCTGTAGTAAACTGATTTTAAATACTTTGGATAACTGGGTGAAATGATCGTTCCAGTATTGAGGAATCTCCATACTGCTTTCTAGAGTGGTTGCACCAATTTGCAGTCCCACCAACAATATATATGTAACGTTTTCCCTACAGCGTTATCAACATTGTTACTTGTATTCTTTTTTTAAGAGAGAGCTAGAGAGAATTTTTTTTTAATATTTATTTTCTAGTTTTCGGCGGACACATCTTTGTTTGTATGTGGTGCTGAGGATCGAACACAGGCCGCACCAGGCGAGCACGCTACTGCTTGAACCACATCCCCAGCCCTTACTTGTATTCTTGAACATTTCTATTCTATGATATGTAAATGATGACACACAATAGGGGGAGTGGGAGGAAAGAATATAAGTTCATTGGATTAGACAAAGGGAAAGGAAGGGATGGGGGAATGGGAATAAGAAAGTAGAATGAATCAAACATAACTTTCATATGTTCATATATAAACACATAACCAGCAAAACTCTACATCATGTACAATCACAAGAATAGGATCCTAATTAGAATAAGTTATACTCCATGTATGTTTAATATGCCAAAATATACTCTTCTTTCAAGAAGATTTAAAAAGATGAATAAATTTAATACAAAAAGAAAAACAAAAACTAATTGCCATTCTAAATGGAACGAGATGAAATCTCAGTATAGGTGTTTTGTTGTTGTTGTTGTTGTTTGTGGTGCTGGGGATTGAATCCAGAGCCTTATGCATGTGAGGCAAGCACTCTACCAACTGAGCTATATCCCCAGCCCTCAGTGTAGTTTTAATTTGCATTTCTCAAATTGCTAGAGATATTGTACATTTTTTCATACATTTGAAAAGTGTTTGTTCAGTTCTTTTGCCCATTTATTGAGTTATTTGGTTTTTAGGTGTTACATTTTTTATTTCTTTGTATATTCTAGATATTAACACCCTATCTAAGGTGCAGATGCTCAGCATTTTTTTTATTTTGAAACTGGTCTTGAACTTGGGATCCTTTTGCCTCAGCCTCCCGAGTTGCTGGGATTATAGGCATGTGTGCCGCTGTGCCTGGCTGGCAATATTTCTTTTAAAAATAAATTGTAATTTGAATTCATAGGAAGATAAAGAAAAATAACATAAGGATCTGAATTATTTTACTTATAAAAACTACAACTTTACTTAGTTCTTAATGTGTTAGCAGTCAGAACACTTTTACTATTAGCAATACCATATTTTATTTTTCAATGTGCCTGTTTCACAATAGCACTTTCCAAAAATACTACTAAATGCTTGGTTTATAAGGTTAAAAAAATTTACTAGATAATTACTTTGAAATAATTTCCTTATCCCTGCCTTTATTTGACATTTCTAGAGACCTACTAGCTCACTTCCAATTTTCCTTTATGTTATCATTAGTGTAAAGTCATTCTATAGATACAGCAATGATCATTTTAGCATATGGAAAATAGCATCTTTAAAACTATATGGCAGAGTTTGTTTAGGGTTGGTCCTCCTTCAGGACTGCATTACGTAATTTAAAAGTGTTTACTTAGGCTCCTTTGGGCTGCCTCCATGGTAGCTACGAAGTCACAGAAAAGAACAGTTTGGAGCGTGATAACAAAGTCTGTTAATTTAATGTGAAGCTGTTTCAATATTTTAAAAAATCGTTGCTGTGAAGCTGTTTCAATATTTTAAAAAATCGTTGCTGTATAAGAAATTTTTAAAATAAATTATACTTTATTTATTTTTTTAAAAAAAGCTCCTCAAGATAATTAAATAATACTAAAATAATAAAGTGGTTTGTGTATTTGCTCACTATCTGGTTGTTCTTACTTAAAACTTGTATAGTATGAATTTATAATGTGATTCTGACATATCATAAGTAATTATGTGAAATTACCAAAATATATCAGCCTTTTGGAGAGTATGAAGTATTGAAATGGGATAAGCACTATTTCTTTCTCTTTCTTAACACATCTTTCTAAAAGAACACAAACACATATAAATTAATATTAGTATAGGGAGAATTTTAAAGCATATTAGGTTATGTTGGCATTGATTGAAATTGGAAATGAAGATATGAAATATATATAGAGGTGAAAAAAGAATACTAGGTTATAAGATTACTTAACCTTAATTAGAGAAAAGTAGCATTTTCAGTTCCTTAGAGAGAAAGCTCTTGAGCCCTTTTACTAATCAAATAACTGTGCTGATTTTAAAGAAAAATAAGGCAGTATGCATTGTAAAAATGGGAGAAGTATCATTTAATTTTTTTACTGTAATAATCAAGTGTTAAGTCATTTTCAAGAGAATCATGCAAATTGGAATACCTAAAATCTCAAGTGTACTTTTAGAATTAATTTGATGAAAAAGTCAGTATCCTGATATCTGAAAGCACATAATTCTTTTTTTTAGAAGTGTCACTTTTGTTTTAATTATCAATTATTATACTTATTGAAATAATCTCTACAGCATTTTGCTTTTTAACTTTTAGAATTAGGGACATTATGCCATTGATGGCTTTCCAAATGATCCAGTGAGGTCCAAATATGAGGGCAATTCAAGGAGGGAAAACAAAATTTGTTTTGATTACTTCCAGGGCTTGATTACTGCCACTGAAAAGGTCCTACCTAGCTTGAGGGAAGGAGGCATAAGTATACAGGAAGCCCACGTGGAGGCAATGAATGGTCACCAAGGAGAGGAAAGTGGAGAGAGATTATTGAAAACAAACTGCCTATTCAGATTGGCTCAGGAGTGCTCTTTGCTGGAATGTTTAAATGTTTGGATTTTTAAAAAAAAATTCTTCCTAACATGAGAAAGAGGATATTTGATTTCTTATGTTTAAACATTTTAAACATAATAAAAATGTTTATAAATTTATCGGAAGTTATTATGTGTGATTTTAAACATATTGCAAATTCTTTGACACTGCTCCTATTAAAAGGTAGATTCTGGATTCTCTTCCTTAGCATACATATGGCTTTAGTGATTGGTTTCTAACAAATAGAATACAAAAAATATGCTGCATGACTTCTAAAACTAGGTCATAAAAAGTGATACTGCTTCCACTGGGCTCTGTCTTGGGACCCCTGGAACACAGCCACTCTGTTGTGAGGAAGCCCAGACCACAAAGAGAGACCATGTGTAGGTGTTCTGGCTGATAGCTCAGTTAAGGTCCCAGCCATCAGTATTAATCACTAGACAAGCAAGTTAAACAGCCTTCAGATGATGCCAGCCCTCAGCCTTGGAGCTGCCCCAGCTGACACCAAGTAGATTAGAAACAAATTGTTCCTGCTGAGCTGGGTCCACATTGCATTTTCACAAGCAAAGTAATGTTGTTTTAAGCCACTAAGTTTGGGGTGGTGGTAGTTGTGTACTTGAGTCCTTGCTTCCAATAAATCTCTAGATCATGTTAGCTGGTACAGGTAGGGAGGAGATGGAGGAAGCAAAAGAAACCCCTTGTCCCTCTATTTTTCCTTGTTTCCTTAGCCAGACTGCCATTTTAGCAGCTCTAGTACTAATTGATGGAGAGTAAGTGCCACAGGGAACAAAAAACACTGTCACAGCAACCCAGTATATCCTAAATCTTTTCCTTGAAGGCTTAGAGCTGAGCAGGGGAAAGAGAAGTTTGATTCCCTCCATTCTCCTTTTCTTCTTTCTAGGTATCTCTAGTTTCAAAAAGGAGAGAAATACAAGATTTAATCCTCTCCTGCCCTCATCTCCCTTCTGAATTCAAATCTGTGGAAAAGTAATTATACTTTCATTTTCACTGAAAGAGTGAAATTTTCAATATTACAAAGGAACCAAAGCAGTAATGTTTCCTTTACTTGTTATGTTAAGAACACCACTCTATTTTTAGTTGCCATCACCATCACTGATGGACCTCCAGCTCTTCTCTTCCCCTAAATGTGAGTGTTCCCCAGGGTTTTCTTCTAGGCTTTTTCTCCCATAGTACTCTTTCAGGTCCACCTTAGATTCTCCCATTTTTTCTTGGCTACCACTTTTATTTTAAAGACTCCAGGGAGTTAGGCTGTACATTTAGCTTTCCTAGGATATAGTTCTCTGATATTTCAAATGCTACAGGGAGAAAACAGAATTCCTTCTCCAGGCTCTGAGGACATACCTAGTCTGGGTATCCTTTGTCCCACACAGCCAATTTCCCATTCCACCTACTCTAATTACTCTTTTTGATTTTCTCTTTCTATTCCCACTGTCCCTGGGTACATAAACGTGGTCCTAGTTGATTCTTACGCAGATCACAGGTGTTCTACATTTCATCTTCAAGTCTTCAGGCCTCTTACCAATGAACTTTTCAAAATGCACCCCTGACCAAGTCATTTCCATTAAAAAAAAAATCTTTACATGACTTCCCTTTTCCTATAGGTTTTAAAACTCAGGTACAACAGGAATAACCTCCCTGAAATAATAAGCAAAATTTTAGTGTAAGTCTGTAGGACAGCCCATTGCTTTTTGGGTGGGGTATGTGTCTCCCCAAAAGTTGTAGGTTTTCAGGCTAAGGCCCAAATTCCTCAGTATGGTATAAAAAGTCCTGCATGACCTAGCCATAGGTCCAGCTCCCTTCTTACCCCTCTTCAATCCCTAGACACCCACCCTTTACCTAGCTGTTATTCTTGACATTGTTTTGCTCTCTGCTTCGTATTCCTTTCCTCTTAGCTGACCAAACTTCAGGTCATCCAGGAAACCAACTCTCCTTCAAGAAACAGCTCATGTCACACTGCCTACCAAAAGCTGTGCAGGCTAAGCATGCTGGTTGTCAACTCTTGCCTCCCTGCAGCCAGTTTTACAATTGTTCTTAGTTCTTTTACAATTGTTCTACCTCCTGTAGTTCCTAAAGGGAGTTGGGGGTAGGGGATTAAAACCACAAAATAAGATCAAAATCATTGTTTAGTGATTTAAAAGTTAATGGCAGCATTTATACACTGTTGAAGAACCTCAGGTTGTAATGTTTTGTAGTGCTTTCTTAGGAAGAAAAAAATTGGGTGGGAAACATAATTTATAAGACTTTTGATGCTGGATAAATGCCACACAAACCTCAATGTTAAATATCACGTAAAGGACTTTTATCATCATTCAGTTTTATACCCTGCCACCACATGATATGTTTATCCAAATCCTGTAATTAATTTAAAAAAAAACCGCAGATCTTGATATTCTGGAATCTACTAGGACTGCTCAGTCTTTTGCACTAAGTAATGCTCCTACTTCAAGAACTATCAGCTAGAAAGGCAGTCCAGACGTGTCTTCCAACTCTCCATCTACTTCTGGAAAACGTTCGGACTTTTAAAGATACACTGTTCTAACGAGCCTGCTCGTGAGACTAGTTGTCTCACAGCACACACTCAAACAGCTCAATCTTTTTTCTTTAAAAAAAATTGTCTTTTAGGGGGTGAGGCTGTGGCTCAGCGGTAGCGCACTTGCCTGGCATGTGAGAGGCACTGGGTTCGATTCTCAGCACCCCATATAAATAAATAAAACAAAGCACTATCGACAACTAAAAAAATCTATTTTTTACAAAATTGTCTTTTAATTGTTTCCCCCTAATGAAGTCGGTTGCTGTACATCCCGGCTCGATGTATTTCCCTCCTCTTAGCGCATTTACCTATAAATAGCGCTCACCGCGCTGAGTCACCCAAACCCCGAGTTTCCCTAAATAGCTCCTAACGACTGCTGGAATCATTCCCCTCGCAGCGGTGACAGACGCTGACCACACACCCGCCGGGCTGGCCATGGACCCGCTCCACTGAGCGGGTTACTAACAACCAAGCGCCCCAGGGACGCAGGCGACGGCCGCCGCGTCCCGACCGGGAGTCCAGAGCGTCGGACCTCGCTGGGGCGGACGCCGCAGTCGTGGACGCCAGACCCGGCCGACGGCGGGACTTGGCCTTGATTGCTGAAGGGTCCGCCCCCGCCCCCGCCCCCTTCCCAGCGGGTAGCTGCGGGGGGCAGGCACCAGCCTCCGCCCAGAGCCGGCCGCACACACAATGGGTCGCGTCGGGAGGGGGCGGCCGCGGCTCCCGCTCTAGTCCCAGGGCCCGGGCTCCGGGCTGCTGGGGAAGCAGCCAAAAGCTAAGGCCGTGTGGAAAACCCTTTTCTAACCTCGGCCCACTCCCCACGAGGAGAAACTGTGGTGATACTAGGGGCTAGGGGAGCCGCAATGGGGGAGGGAACGGAAGTGCCACCCCCTGCAGTCAGGGGTAGTGACGTCATCCCTATAGCCGGCCTGTAGCGGGGGCGTCTGCCTGTCACGTGATACCGACCCCCACGCCCCGCTGAATCCCGCGCGCGCGCTCCCTCCCCCAACCCGACTCCCACCTTTCCCCCGCCCCCTCTCTCCAACTTTCGCCCTCCCTGCTCCGGCACCGCTGTCAACAGCGCCAGCTCCGCCCCCTCCCCCGCGCCCTGAGTAACCGCCACGGCGGCGCGGCGAGCGCTCGCGCTCGGGTCCCGGACTCAAGGAGCCGAGCGTGCCCGGGGTCCCACCCTGCCCCCCAACTCCAGCGCACTTGGTGTGTGGGCACTGGAATCAGGGGGCGCGACGGCGTGCGGCGTTAGAGCTTCTGTTCTCAGTCCTCCCACCGCAACCCGAGGACGAGGCGGACGCGCCGGGTCGGAGCTGGGGGGTGGGGGAGAAGCGAGGTTCGCGCAGCGGTCTTCCAGCCCTGACTTGTCGCCTCCGGGGGTCGGCCCCCGTGCGGGAGAGGCAATGGGGAACCCGTCCTTGACCCTCGCGCTGAGGCCCGCGCCTTCCTTCTCCCCGCCACCCGGGCGGCGCACGCCTGTCTTGCCGGGCTTCGTCTCGGGCTGCAGCGCGGGCACAAGCCAATCGACGAGCGGCCAGGCGCTAATCGCCTCCGGGAGCCCCCTCGGCCGCCCCCGCCGTGGACTGCTGGGGTTGCAGATTTGGTTGCTGTTGCTGCTGCGCCTCGTTCAGTTTTTTCCTCCATTCCCTTCTAAAAGTGGAGGTTTGGGGGAGGGAAAAGAAAATTCAGCGTTGAAAGGGGCGGTACGCACTGACCTGTCAACGGTGGAGGAAGACCCCCGGTCGGAGCGAGCTCTCGAGCCCGCGTCTCTGCGCTCGCGCGGAGCGGCGCGGCGGCAGCTGTGTTTCAGCCAGGTGTCCCCCCTCGGCGGGGCCCGCGCTGCCGCTCCCGCCCCCTCCCTCGGCGCTGTGCTCCCCGCCCCATCGCCAGGGACTAGGGAACCCCCCAGCTCGATTTTTTGTGCAGTTTCAGCAAAGCTCCGAGGAAGTTGGTCCTTTTGTTCCACTATTTATAGATTGCGTCAACATTGCGAAAAGGAGAAGGCGGAGCGGTGGCCCCTCCCCCTCCCCCTGCCGGCTCCAAGGAGAGAAAAGCCCCAGCACACGACCTAAGTACACAACGCGCCAGCCGCCCGCCCCCGG
This sequence comes from Callospermophilus lateralis, assembly GCF_048772815.1. Lineage (NCBI taxonomy): Eukaryota > Metazoa > Chordata > Mammalia > Rodentia > Sciuridae > Callospermophilus > Callospermophilus lateralis. The sequence goes on from NC_135316.1 coordinate 74,763,790, forward strand.
CCTCCTACTCTCTGCTCCCCCCTCCTCCCAGGCTGGGCCAAAGCGCTGCCAACCCCGTCACGTGCCCGCCCGGGAAAACCAGCTCCCTGGGGCTCCGCGCCGCCCGCTGGGCTCCGTGGCAGCGGCCTCGCCCAGCTGCAAGCCCAGCTCGTGGTGTCGGGCCGCGGCCCAAGTGTCGCGCACATCGTGGGTACCCAAGCGCTCGACACCCGGCGGCGATCCCAGGGTCCACGGATGTGGAAGTGCTCCGGAGCGTCCCGCGCGCGCTTCCGCCCCTCCTTTCGCTTCCCGCTCCCGGAGCGCCACCGCCCTGCTCGCGGTGTGCGCGCGCGCTCTGGCCTCGCTTCGGAGCCAGGAGTCTGACACGTCCCTTTGCCACTTGCGCGGCCCCTGCCGCCAGGATTGGGATGCTAGCCCCCACTACCCCGCACAATTGACGGAGGGCGGAGGCAGGAGGGATGCGGGGGTGTTTCGCAGCGGCTCCCAGGCAGAGCGCGGGAAGCTTGGTGCGGGCGCTCGCGGACGCTCTCCCTCCGCAGGTGCAACGAGCCGTTGCTCGAGCTCACATCTCTCTTCCCGGCCGTTTAGAGCCCAAGGGTTTTGCAAACCTGAACCGCGGTGGGGAGAATGTAGTTTTTGAGCAGTTACTGTTTTGTCATGGGAGTTAGTGTGGCAAAAACATTCTAACTTTTCTTAAAAATCTGATGACAAAATGATAGGCCCTGCCATACCCCGAAGTGAAACTGAGCTCCCTGCCGGCCCAAAGCCTCTGTTCCTGGGCTCCTGGTAAACAAGGAAGGCGGTAAACACAAGAAGGCCTTAAAACAAAACCAAGTGGAAGTGGCTAGTTTGGATGTAATTTACCTTCACTGCTTCCGATCCTCTCCCTAAATGATTTATTTAGATCGCAGTTTAACTTTCCAGGATCGGAATAGAATAATTTAGCCCACCAGATCCCTGGTGGAGGAAAACGAGGAAAGCTAGACGAGGGCTGGAAACGGTTGGATCTTTCTCCGGAGCTGGACTGTGGTAAACAGTCTGGAAGGATGATGATTTTTTTTAAGGGCCTTAGGGAAATTGTTCCCGCGCGCGTTCACCCTTGCTCGGGCTAAGTGCAGGCCGGTGATGGTGGTGGGGCCCGTGAACCCCAAGCGGAACTCCTTGGCCGGGTACTGGGTTCGTCCACACCTGGGAGCGCTTTTGCACGGGCCTGATGGGTCAGCTTTAAGTTTTTCTCTATATGGACAATCTTTCCAGTCTGGAGCCATCTTTTGGGGGGAAGAGCGGGGAGGAGACCTAAGAGAATGGGTTCAAGCTAACAATGTGTGCGCCTGCTTTTATAAAGAGGGAAGCAAGATGAAGTAAAGCGAACTTGTGCAGTGGTTGCTGTGTTTCCCAAGTGTGGAGTTGAGTCGACCGCTTTGGTCCCCCATACCTGACGGTGTGGAGCAGACTTTTTATTCCCCGGTTTCCTTCCTATTTAGTGAAAGGCCCCAGTCGCCCCTCTTTGCGTCTTTGTACCCTACCCTGCCTCCAGCATTTGAAAAACACAACCCTCCTAGAGAATCAAATTCGTTTCCGCGCCAATTTTGTTGCATCGGTATCTACAAAGCACGTTACTTTTCATGAAGAAAACAAGCCAGAGTCTCCTGGCCCTTCCTGGTGCTATAAGGGCTAGAGATTGCCCAGGCCTCGGCCTCAGCCTTGGCTTCCCAACCCTAGCTTCGGACCAAGTTGCGGTGTCCCAGCCACTTTGTCAGGACACGCGCTTTTCGCCCTCACTCTGTTCTCCCGAGGTCTTCCTAGCTGTGGAAAGGAGGGAGCGAAAGCAAAACGAAAGCACTCGGGGCGCATCAGTAGCAGCGGCTTCCCTGAGCGCGGCCCTGGGAGGACAAAGTCTGGGGTTCCAAAGCGAGGATGGGGGCCCAAGCTTCGCGGAAACCGGATGGGGGCAATCCCCGGAGGGCGCCCAGGAGTTGCCAGGATCTTCTCAGTGTCCTGTCGCTCTTTTTCTCCCCTGGGAAAAGCGAACGTCAATAATAAATATACCAACCCCGCAGGGAAAGTTTAGCCAGGTAGGGAAAGTTTGGCCAGGGTCTTGAGTAGAAGGTCAAGACTGACTGGGTCCAAGCGGAAGGCACACAGAGCCAAAGAAGTGTGGCGCGGGGGTCGAGCGTTGGACCCCAGAAGCGGGTTCCCAAGTCGGTCAGGGCGAGCGGGAGCGCTGCGAGGGCGCGTTAAGGCCGCCTGGACTCGAGGCCCGTGGCTTTGTGCACCCTTAAGTCGGATGAGCACTCTTCCTCCCCGCAAAAATCAGATTTCTAAGCTGTTTAAAGACTTCAGGAAACTCTGGTGACATACTACGTGCCGGTCATCCTCCCTTGTGGGAGTCTCTGCAGAGACAAAGACGCCCTGAACAGATTTGGAAGACGCACGGCCCTCGTGGGCGGCCTTACAGGGCACAGGCTTTTCCTGTTAAAGCAAGGCATCATAACCGGGTGAAGGTAACTGCCCACAAGCGCCAGTAAGGGATAGCAGCCGGTGGCAGTCGGTCAGCTAAAATTTGTCCTTGCTTCCTCCTCCTCCACCCGCTTCCTAATGAACCAACCCGGGCTGATTGGCCTGCCAAGCACTCGCCGTTACTCCAGCAGCCTAACGTCCGAAAAACCGCATCTTACCTTAGTAAACACTTTATTCTATTTAATAACACCTTTGTGGTAGCAATGTTTATGGGTATGAGTGTTTTAAAAATGTTGTTCCTAAATGAGTCGAATGTGGAAACCGTTTTTCCCCCCTGCGAGTAGTCAGGTCTGTTTTTCTCACAGGCACCTGATGTAGGACGCAGCGAGGGCGGCTATGTCTCTAGCTGTCCAGAGGCGCTTTTGCACAGCGCCCACTCGCTCTTGAAAGCGGGAGATGTGGAGTTGTGTGCTTGTTTGCGTGGTTCGGCTTCTGCATCGCCAAATATTCATTTCACCACAGGACTCAAAAGCCGTCTGCTTTTGGTGTTCTCTTGGGTGAACCTCGGGAAGGCAGCCTTGGTTTCCTGCTAAGGTTTTGCCGGTAACAGGCAGCAGTCATTCCCAGACTAACCCTGTGGGTTTTCATTCCTCCCTTTTTTACCACAACGGCAAATAACAGAAAGTCCTAACTGTAAAAAGGACGGCCCATTCCATCCAGATTTCTTTATACGTCGATGACAGGCAAGCTACAGGTGAAACAGACCCTTAGATTCTTCCTTTTACAAAAACTCTTTCATTAACAACAACAAAACTTTGCAAAAGCTGTTTTTGACTCAGCACACTATAAAAATGCCTGCGCTCACTGTGCTCGCGCTTTAGTTTCATATGTGGCCACTTTTCTTGCTGAGTCTTCCCCCTTGTAGCATATTTTTGTGAAACAGGTTCCATCGGGTTATCTTGCTAAACTGAGCATCTGTAATTATGAAGTTAGTTCTTAAACAAAAAGTACACGCAAGCCTTTGAAAACCCTTGGTGGTTTTTATTCCACCCCCCCCCCCCTAAAAGCCTACGCGTTCACAAATGATGCTTTGCCTGAGCTAGGTTCAGACTTTAGTCCCTCCAACGTTATCCACCCCAGCCATCCCCAGAGCCATCGAAAGCCCCAGCTTTGCGCACACTAATGGATCCCGCAACATAAACCTCGATTTGGAGTCCAGTTTGGAAACAAATCTGTCCCTTTCACGGTGAAATGGGAACATGCCCAAGCGATGCATCTGGCTTTAGATTTTATGAGGAACATGATCTGGAAAAGGGAACGCCTGTTTCAGCTGCGGCTATGCGTCCCGCGCGGGTCCCCTGGGGCTCCCTCTTGCAAACAGCGCGCCTGGCCTCGACCCGCAGGGCCTCAGCCGACCTCTGGGCGCCAGGCTTTGGGTTAACCCCACACCAGCGCGCTCCCTTCCGGGCCTCGCCTGGGGTCGCTCTCAGCGGCCTGAGGAAGCTTTTCGACCCGAGGAGAAAGTTTGAGGCTGCAGCTCAGATGTCCTTAAAGGCGCTAGGGAAAGGGAGAGGCTCTTTGCAGTCAGTGCCAAGAAACTCGGACACCCCACGCTCGCCGGGAGGCGAAGGGAGCTATCCTGGGGGAGCACAAGTGTTCCCGAGACTTTGCCAAAGGTTCCGCAGCCCGGAGGTAGCGTGTCCCTCCCCACCCCCGCCCACTACTGGCGGTTTCACAATCCCCTCCAGACTGCTTCAGGAGTGACCCGGGGGGAGCCAGAGGGTGGGGAGAGTTGAGGAAGATGGACCTTCCCTGTTTCCCGCCCCACGACCCAGGAAAACCTCCGAAGGGTTAAAATGGCGCGGTGGGGTGGGCGGGAGGATGGTGCCAGAGTTCGACCCTAGTCGGCGGAAGAAGAAGGGTAGGGGTGTACAAGTCAGAAAAAGGCCAGCAAAACTGGGAGCCGGGGGAGACGTGAGGCGAGACCCTCTGTTATAGGGGCTGGTTCCAAGGAAGACGCCGGACGGCTGGGGCTGGGGCTGGCAGCGGAGGAGTCGAGCTGGTTATTGAGCGTGTCGGCTCCCCTGGACAGGGTTATGTCAGGAGAGCGCCTTGGCACCGAGTTCTGGCCAGAGGTAAAGATACTCCCCCTCGGGCTTCTCCCCGAGCGGGGCTGGAGGGGCGGGCAGTACGCCACGCCGAGCCCGGGCCGCTGAGGTCTGCAAGTCGCCTTCGGAACCCGCCGCATAGTTTCTCTAGTCAACGTGGAAGAAAAAAAAAATCATCTCAAGTAGCGCCCCTCGGCCAGTAGTCCTTCAGCGCTGGTAAAGTAGGTAGAAATGAACTCGGGGAAGAAAGTTTAGAACGTCCAGAGTTTCCAAGTTTGTGGAGTGAGTGGGACTCCTGACAGTTTCGCAGAGAGCTGCACCCATTTCCCCTTCCAAAACAGGACCGAAAGGGTGTTCCTCCCAAGAAAGGCTAAAGTCAGTCCCCACGTGGAACCTCAGCTGTCCCGGTCGGCGGACCTCGGGCTCCTCGGGCTCGCCTCTACCAGGGCCGCGGGGACCGTCCTTTAGAGCAGCCCCATGCGGGCAGCGCGCGACTCGCGGAGCGCTCAGTCCGGGGCCCGCGGCTCACCGGGCGTTACAGCAGGAAACGCTTCGTCGCGTTTTCGGTCTCCCAGTCAAAACATTTGGCTGAATCTCGAAGTAACTTTTTTGATAGTCCGGAAAAATACCCGGACAAATAGAATCGCCATCAGGCTTGCGTCAGAGAACCATTTCCCCTCTGGACTCTAGTGAGATTGTTTTTTTCATTAGTTTCAGGAACTGAGTTTTTGATGATTTACCTGCCTGCTGCAGCTCCTGGCCGTATTCTCTTCGCCTCCTTTTCCCACATCATCTAGTTGTCCACCTACCCCGCAGCCCCTCAACTTCGGTCATCCATGACATCGTAACCATTACAACGTAGACAGTCCGGTAGTCTTAGGCAGCTTTTTATCAACGGTCAATACAAGCCGCAAGAGTTTGCACAGCCCTCGGAAAACCGGTCACATTTTCAGTTCCTTTGATGCTCAGCGACAAAAAGGGTTTTGCTTTGCACGTTTTCTTTTTTTGCATATCGAGTTCAGTGATGGTGCTCTCCCAGTTACAAGTTTCCTCTTCTCCCAAACAATTCTAGGAATCTGTTTTTACAGGGACCTAAAGGATTAGGAGACATTTAACATGTGCTAAATCACACCTTCACGGCCCCCCCCCCACCCCAGACAAGGATTAACATTAAACGATGTTAATCAGTTAAACAAAACAGACTTTGTTATCAGTAGACATGGCTCTCCCCACTAACCTTGGCTATCCTGTCACTTCAAAGAAGGAAGTAATAAAAACGAAATTCTTTAGAATAAAATAAAATTATGAAAGCTATACATATGAGGTCTAGATGCAGAAGATGGAGGTTTCAGGTTTTTTTAAAAAAAGATTTCTTATTGATAGGCAATTATTGATGTGAAACGATATATATAGCTAGTACTATCTGTGTGCCAACACATAGTAGGTGCCCAAGGATTATTTAGTCTTCCTCTCTCCTTTCCCTCCCTCCCTATTCTTGGATATTTGGCAGGAGATTCAGACTTCCCAGTGGCTAAAGAAGTTATGCTCAAACTTTGCTTCTGGTTCATGTAATCTCCACTCACTTAAAAACTCACAAAATTTATCTAGGGAACTTTAATAGCATATTAAAACTTAATGGAAATAGCTAGAAAAATAAAAAAAATATGGTGATTACATACATATAAACCTGAAACACATTAAATTAATTCGAATTTTTCAGTGGCTGTAATGGGTAACAATTACTATTTGATTCCGTTTCCCAATTTCTACAGTAAAAACGAAATTTGTGGGCTCTTGCTCACTTCTAGCGTTTCTGCTACAGCAGCTTTCGCCCACATACTGATGTATCTCGACCTCATATTTTTCATAGCGCAAATTTTATCTTGAAGCTATTCAACTATTTTGAGAGAAACTTGTGCTCATTTTTTCTTTTAAAAAAATAAGCAAATGGTGAAAGTTTGTGGCACCCATGGGTGGAGAAAACCCACCTACCAGCTCCTCCTGCTTTGGGTGCAGAATCGCTGGAGAGTAAAGTTGCCTGGAGCGACTTCCCAGATCCCGCCTGGTCACTACCTTATTTTCTTTGGGGCCCATTTGCGGGGAGTAAACAGACACGTAGCGAGTTTCCTGGCAACTTCGCATTGCTCTTTAAATAGAGCATACACGCAGTTCACCTCCACTTGCAGGCTTTCCTGCCTCAAATTGTTTAAAAAAAAAAAAAAAAATCCCTCTCTTCTCCTTCCAAATGAGGAGGCCGGTCACGTAGGGTGACCTCGTGTAAGCGGCAGGTCTCAGCCCCCCGGAGCCAGGCTGCCCCTCAGGGAGAGCAGAAGAATCGCACCTAATTAGCATCTGGCTCCCGCGGAGGTGTAATGCGTGGGCACTGCGTGTTCATCTCTTTTGCTGCATCCAAGTTCAAAGCGTCGTATGTGATGAGAACTTGGGGCATCCATATCTTCCTCACACCAGAGCCCTTAGGAGATCTCTGGACAGACGGAGGAGCGCGTTATAGTGGCTTCAGGATCAGGACTTTCCTCTCCTGAGGTCTATTTAGCTTGTTATAGAAAAACACATCATGCACGAACATCTACAAATATCTCCCGGTCCTCCACTCCAGTGGTTCTCAAGACCCGGCTGCGAGTGTGAATCCTGGAGTCCCGCTCCTGGTTCCTGCTCGCGCAGAGCAGAGAGCGCAGCGCGGAGGTCACACCAAGTTCAGCGCCGCACGTCCATATCAGAAATGGAAAAGCCCAAAACTTTCAAGCCCGTCCGGGAGCTGCTGTCTGGGGCTCAGGCCGGCGCCCCCTCAGAATTCTCTTAGAACGCGAAAGTTGTGAATTACTGTGTTTTACTGAAACTGGGCGCCACTCCTGAAGGGCCCAAGGAAGCAACTGCTTCCCTTCGGTGGGGTCCTGGCATCAGCGCGACCAGAGCATGTTATTTTTTTGCAAACTGAGACTTGAAGTGAGCCCCCAACCTCCACCCGACCCCTGCGGCCCGGGAATAACTCCAAGGGCTCTTCCATCTGGATGTGTAAGGGTCGGAGCAGGTCGCGGTTCCCCGGACTTTTCAAGTCCTGGCCAGGCCTCGCACCGAGAAGCAGCTAGGACGCCATCGCGACCCTGCCAGGGGCCCAGAGGGACCGCGGCAGAGGGAAACCCACCCGGGCTCGCGCGCAGCAGCAAAGCCGGAGGCGTTCGGACGGCTCGGCCCGGAACGAGGGGCGCGCAGGGAAAACTGTTTCTCGAGCTGCAGAGCTCAGGCAAGTCCGGCGGGGAAGGAACCAGAGGCGGGAGGGAACTCTGTTCTCAACGTGGATCTTGCCAGTCTTGGCTTCTCGACGGAAGCACTCGGAACGGAGCGAGGGTCCCAGAAGCTATACGGGTCCCAGAAGCAATATAGCTCCCTGCTTGGGCTAAGAGAAGCCTTGTCCCACCCAGAGTTCCCACCTAAAGCGGTGCAGCGACCTCCGCTTTTTGGATGTCAGACGTAGTCTGGCCAAGGTCGTCCAGTCCAGCGGGCCTACCCGTCAGAAATGAGACTCTGCCGGTATGGCCTGGAAGCCTCAGGCAACGGCCTAGACGCAGAGAACTCATAAGAGTATTTCCAGGCCCCAGTGGCCTGTGGGCAGGGGTTAGCACAGGTTTTTTCTTTGACCAGAAAAAAATTATCCAAATTTCCCAAATCTGCAATCAGTGAACTCAAGGCCAACTGCATTCTTAGAATCTTCTCCCTATTTTTGGCCGTAGACTGAATTAAGACTCTTCTTTTCTCCTATAAATGAGGGCTCACACAGAAAAAGGGTGGATTATAGGTCTAGTAAAGATCCATTCTCCAATGAACACATTCAGGTATGTGCCTCCTTGTGGGATATTGTGTGCACCCATACTCCTGGTCCTGCCAAGGAGAGGCCCTGGGTGTGCTGGGTGGGGAAGGTGGGCTTTTCTGCAGTGAGAGGCCTACTTGGCCTTTTTGGGAGGGAGAGTCCCACCTGGCCTGCAAAGACAGGGGACAGGACTGGGACCTGTGTGTGGAAGGAAGGGAGTGAGGGGATAAGGACAACTTTCTCCCAGTGAAAAAGAGTCCTGAAGCTAAGAAGGCAGGGTGGTAAAGGTGATGTAGGACAAGACCAGAGCCCCTGGAGACCAAGTTAGAATCATAAGTCTATTTCCTGGCTGAATTTGTATTTTAAGCTTCATTCCCATTTGCTTCCCATTTTATCTTCAGTCAAGTGTTTTGTTTTTAAATCTTGCCCAAGGAAATAATTTGGTTAACAGATACATTGTCTATTGAGAGACCATTGTACTTGAGACATAGGAATCCATTAGTGAATAAAATAGTTCTTGTGCTCACAGATCCTACAATCCAATATTTTTTTCCTCGTAGAGAAAAAAGCAAAAGATGCCATGAAAACGGATAGATGATTACATCCAGAGTGAAGTGAGTATGGCTATTTACAAAGTTCAATATCCCTGGAACATAGAAAGCAGAGGACCTGTCCTAGGAGTAGAGAGTTTGTTGAGATTAGCCTGGACCTGAGGGGGGTATCAAGAGTGAGCAGTTCATTGATAGGAAAAACAAGACTTTTATGAAGGACCTTTCTTTTCTTTTCTCAGTGGTGCTCTACCACTGAGCTACATCCCCAGCCTTTTTGAGATGGCATCTTGCTAAATTGCCAGGTTGGCCTCAAAACTGTGATCCTGCTGCTTTATGCTCTCAAGTAGCTGGGATTACAAGCATGCGCCAGTGAGCCCTACCATGGAGGGCCTTGCATAGGTCCTTAGCTGGTTAGTGTTCAGAATCCTCTCTGGAAACATTTCTGAGGCTCAGATATACCATAAGCTAGTAACTCTGTGCTCAAGAGAAAAGAAAGGTCTTGCAATGAGCTAGACCAAAGAAAGTGTTAGCGTGATGTCATAATAATTAATTATGAAAATAAGACATTCTACTTTTGATTGGAACTACTGTATCCCTTTGTAGCAGTATTGGTGGGCACAGGAGTGCTTATCGTTTCCTAGCATTTCCTGGGCACTTCACTTCTCCTTTAACCCTCATGACAAATACAAGAAGTAGGTATTTTATACCATTTTATGGATCAGGAAACTGAGACTCAGTGAGATTGTAAGAGTTGAGTAAGTGACAAAAATTCTGACTTCAAGCATGTGTTCTCTTCATTTTTCTCCAGGAGCCCCTTCAACCCATTGGATGATGGTTCTAAAATAAGAAAGTCATATTAAGAGATTCATAATTGAGAAATTTAAATCTTTGTGGAAAATTATAAAAAATTAAAGAAAGTAAAATAGGCAGGACAGCAGGAATGTTTTCTATAAATCAGATTCACACAACACTATTAATTTCTCTTTACCATTGCTTGCTGGAGAAGTTTCAAAATGAAGAGATGCTTAGTCATTAGTTTTGCTTTATTACACAGAGAAACACATGTTAGTCTAGTCCTAACACTTCAGTGGAAATTCTTTTGATTTTTGAACTTGCAGCTCTAGGTCACTTTCCCTAGGTTGTGGTTGAAGGTGGCTCTCTTCACATATAGAATATCTGAGTTTTGTGTTTGGGGGAGGGATTATGGTAATATTCTAACTTTATAAGTTGACAAAATTTCATAGATAAAAGGGAAATTTTTTTGAATCCTAGATTTACACTACTAAATCAATTGGTCATTTCAGTAATCTGCTTGTGACTGTGCTGTGTGCTGAGGATATGATATTGATTAAGACAAACTGAGTCCTTGCTACTGGAGAGACCATAACAGGAAGGAAGGAAACCAAGGCTTTTTCAGCTCCTGCCATGTGTCAAACACTCTACTAGACTCATTTAATCTTTCAGACAAGCCTTCTGTCTGTTCTTGAATATACAGAACATGTACAAAAGAGTGAGGCTTAGAAAAATTAAATATTTTGCTCAAGATAACACTGTTTTTAAATGGCAGAACTCCAGTTCAACACCAGCATAAAGACTAAGTTCTTTTAGGGCTGAGGATCTAGCTCAGTTGGTAGAGGGCTTGCCTTGCATGTACAAAGGCCCTGGTTCCAATCCCCAGCAACACACACACACACACACACACACACAAGACAATTCTTTTCACTATGCCACACCACCTCCTTGACTATGAAAATATTAAAAATTGTGAGTACTTGGTAGTCATTTTATCCCTGCTTGGCCTGTTTCCTCAACTAAAACAGCTGGATAACTATTCTTTTCCTGTTCATCTCATGAAGCACTCTTAAAATCCAAAAGCACTGTAAAAAAATTTAAAGCTGTTTTTAGTTATTTAATTTAATTTAGTCTTATGGAAGAAAAAACATTAAACCCTATTAATAGGTTTATAATAATCTATTGATTGGGGAAAAACCCTTCTATTCTAATAGGATATGATTTTATTTTATTTTTATTTTTATTTTTTGTACCAGAGATTAAACTCAGGGGCACTCAACCACTGAGCCACATCCCCAGCCCTATTTTGTATTTTATTTAAGACAGGGTCTCACTGAGTTGCTTAACACCTCACAATTGCTGAGGCTGGCTTTGAACTCTCAATTCTCCTGTCTCAGCCTCCCAAGCCGCTGGGATTACAGGCGTGTGCTACCATACCCAGATAGGATTAGATTTTAATGAATTATAATTGCATTTTTAATTAATGAATTTAACATCAAACATGAGACACAGTAGAATACACACACACACACACACACACACACACACACACACACATACACGGATTATGACAATCTCCTTATCCAAAGAGAAATTCCAAGTTCAATGAAAGAGACATATAAATAAGTAAATTATAAAAATGTGCTGTAACAGACTCAAGGTCTCTTTAGATTTAACAATATTTTGAGCCTCCTCTGACAAGCTAGAAGCTTTATTACTAACAGTGTTGAACTTGGAAGACATCTGGGCAGCTTGTTAAAAAACATAGAATCCACTTCTGTAGAGTCAGATTTTCTGGAGGTGGGGCCTGACTCTTCATTTTAAAGAAGTTCCTTAATCTTAAGAAACCAGCAGGTGGGAAAAGAGCTAGACCACTTGGATACAGGCATGTGGTCTCAAAAAAATCCAACTCTATAACCCTTGACAATGTTGATAAGATTGAGGTTCTATTGTACTGGCAGAGATTAAGGATCCAAACATACTTAAGAAATTTGGTTTGCCATGGGTGGGAAAGGTTGATGGGAAGTCTTCGAAGCAGATATAGATGATATAAGTTATAACACATTATATGTAGAAGGGCACATTTTGGCTAACTGTTTTTCTTTTGAATTTGATTAAAACCATTAGTGAATGCTACTCAATTCTGGAACATCTACTTGATTCAATAAGTAGAGCAGAATTTTCTAAACTTCTTCTTCTTCTTTTTTTTTAAGTCAAAGAATGTTTTATTTAAATTAAACTTTAACAAAGGCCAATATATAAAGAAGGGTTGCTATGGGTGAAGAATAGCATGGGAGAGGAAGAGGGGGCACCCTGAAAACTATCAGGACAGCCTGGCATTCAGCAGACTGAGGGACTTGCAGACTTATTTTCTTTGAATCTCAAGCCTGATATGTAGCCACATAAGAGGTGTATAGTAGTAAAGATTAAATGAATAAAGGAATTAAAATTTAATTTGAGGAAAAAAAGTTTTCTAACATTTCAATGAAGACCAAGTAAATAATCGACTTAGTGGCTCATTTTCAATACCATTTTTTCCCCCACTGCTCATGATTCTACTTGCCTTCTTTGAACATGAACTTATGAGGCAATTGACTCTTATAGGCCAATTTCCTCTAGGACTGTTTTCACTTTACTTAATCAGAAAAAGAACCCAGGTGAAGTCAGGAAACCTGGAAAAATTCAGGCTTCATTTTAGTGGTAGCACAGGACAAAAACAAAACAAAACAAAGCAAAACAAACACCATCATTTCTTTTGGAGAATCATCATACATGGCTAACTTTAAAAAATTAGTTGATTGTTTCTCTGGTTATGAAAATGTAGGAAGTTTGGAAAATGCAGAAAGGCACGGAGAACACTATAAAATTTACTTTCTCTGTCATTATCCAAATATAATGCTGTTACTGGTAGTTATCCTTTTATGTTTATCTTATAAAGTAGTATAAATAAATATAGCATCCTAATTTATTTTTAACTTTTATCACTAAATAATATGCTCTCAATAGCATGATTTTCGTATTTCTGCATTATAGCCTATGAAAGAATGTAACACATTTTGTCTGAAAAATTTCTTATTAAATGTTTGGATTATTTGCCATTTTTTTTTCTATTATGAATAGTGCTACATTGAATGCACTTTAGTTTGAATGTATGTCTGTGTCTGAGTATTTATGGCATTCTTACTTTTTAAGGCCTTTGATTCATCTGGTAAATTGCCCTCTGGAATGGCTGCATGCACTAGGGTAGACACCTTTGGATAATGTATTTATTTCTCAAGCCAGCGCTTCACTTTTCATTTTCAATGACACTGTGGCTGTTTATGATCAGCATTGGTTATTTGCCACTAAGTGTACTGTTCACCTAGCTTTGGGATGAAAGAGAGGTATTAAAGATCTGGGTGTAGTTGTTTTTCAGAATTTACAATTAAAAATCTAAGTATTTTTGCTTCCCTTAAAAAACTGCAAAGTCTGAGAAAGACTGATTAGATGGCTGGTGACTACTGTTCCTGATGACTGTAGGGCATTTTTTTTTTTTTTTCTCCTGCAGCTTAGAATCCCTGAGTCTAAATGTGTCCCTAGACCTTTACCATCATGACCTTTATCACTTCTGAAGAGAAGTTGTCTTTGGCTGTCAATTTGCTTTGGGGACCTTTTCTAGAAGTTAAATTTATTTTTATGGAGGCTGAAACTAGTCACTTCACCACATTTGTGATATGAGTCACATTAGAATAAACATCTAGAAGGGTGGTAAATACTTCCTACCTAAATTATACAATAGTAAGAAGTGTGATGTGAATGTAGATATCAGCATTTATGACTACAAACTATTTCTCCCAGTTCCTCTTAGTTTAATCTGGGCTTGATATTTTCTGTTATGATCAGACACAAAGGTGTGTGTGTGTGTGTGTCCGCACGCTTATGTGTGAGATTTTGGGAATTTTGAACAAGAGTCTCGTATGTTGTTGAGTTAATCAAGTGTAAACACATACACATGTGTGATCACACACACATACTTTACCCATTTAGGGAAAGTATGCTGACTTTGCTCACAAAACTGAAAAGTTGGCAGAATCTTTAACTTGTAACTTGGCAGTATTGCAATTTACAGGCAAGAAAGGCAAGCCAAATTGGGTGAAAATTGAGTTTTTTTTTAAAGTTTTTGACAGTGAAAATCATATTGCTGAGTGCGCATTTAGCCATTTTCTACTTGATTTTTAACCACATTCATTGGCACTGTAAAGAGTTGGTTAAAACTTCCTGTGGAAGGCATGCAGTGGCCAGGGTAAGGTAAGGATCTTTAGCTATTTCTTCCATGCTGCTAACATTAAAATGGGTGTTGTTTTAATTGTTTTGAAATATTGACTAGTGAAATACAGAATGTGTTATTATCTAAGCTTCCTGAATCCATCCTAATGAGTATATAAACATAGACTCAGGGCTTCAGAGGCCATTATCAGACATTGTTTTAGTCAACTTTTTCACTACTAATGGCAAAAAAAACAAGAACAATTTTAGAGGAGAAAAAGTTTATTTGACATTCATGGTTTCCAAGATCTCAGCCCATAGATGGTCAGTTCCATTACTCTGGGCCTGAGGTGAAGCAGGACCTCATGGTGGAAGAGTGAGGCAGAAGACATGGCACCAGAAAGCAGAGAGAACTCCACTCACCGAGGACAAAATATAAACCCCAAAGGCATGTACACAATGATCCATTCCTCCAGCCACACCCTACTTGCCTACAGTTACCATCAGTTAATTCATTCAAGTTGATTAATGCGCTGATAGGTTAAGACCCTCATTACCCAATCATTTCAGCTCTATATTTTCTTGCATTATCTCACACATGAGCTTTTGTGCGACATCTCATATCTAAACCATAAAAGACATGTTTACAGGCCTGAGCTTTTTCTATGAGCTGATGGAACATTCGTGATGCTGGAGACAGTGGGAACTTGACAATTCTGAGAATGGGGCTTTCTTTTGAATGCTGGCGGCTTTGCTACCATCTTCACAATTGGCAGGGGATTCGTGAAGTCATGAAAGGCTGTTTCCTTTTTCAAACATTCAGGCATCAGCACAAACATCTGTGAATTTATTTAAATACTCTGGTTCCCTGAATTACCTATTTCCTTAATATATATTTTACTTATTTTTACTATGGGGGATAAATTTCCACTTCATCTTTTTTTCTAGTTAGCTGTGCTAAGGTTCCTCATTTTAGCATTCAGGTGGCTTGGTATCTAAGGACACAAGTTAAGGTTGTCTCATAAAAGCTGACCTGGGGACTGGGATGTGTGTGCGGGATATTGTCAAGTGTGAGGGACAAAGTGATTTCTGTGTGTGGAACAAATTTCATTACATTATGGTGTCATCCTTATAAATTAAATAAAGTAGTTGTCTAAAAAATAGCCACTAGTGTCTCTTTTTAAAAGCTTATGAAGCAACAATATTTACTCAATACTTGAATTAAGCAAAACTGTCATCCTCTTTCTCCTTTTCAGGACTTAATTCCTCTTTCCAACTTCAGAAGTCATGAGACTTCCTTCTTTCTTCTTTCTCTCTCACCCTGCAGTGTCTCCAGTAATGAAAATTGTGTGTGGTGGAGGAAGGTGGTGGTAGGGCAAAAACCAGAACATTCTGGAAGTCCAGAGAAACTAGTTTAATTTCTACACTTAAAACACAGTTTATGTTTATTTGTAAAATCTGGATTAATATATATTTTACTTATTTTAACGAGGGGGATAAATTTCCACTTCATCTTTTTTTCTAGTTAACTGTGTTAAGGTTCTTTATTTTAGCATTCATTCAGGTGGCTTGGTATGTAAGATCTAGGTAAGATCTGGATTGATGTAAAAATTTACACATATTTAAATATTTTAGTGTATAATATCAAATGATGAGATACTTCAGCATTTGTAGCTTCCTGGATTATCATGTGGTCTTGTCTCAGACTCTATTTTACTGTTTATGTTTATAGTAAGCAAAACAGGTGTGGTTTTAAATGTTCAGTATGAGACTTTTTTTTTTTTGGACTAATTACACTGTTATTATTTGTGACTTTCCAGTTCATAATTAATTAAAATATGGGAAAAATATGAACTATAGTGATTGGCCTGATATACACAATGTAATTTAATATAGTTGACTTATTTGGTAGGCATTTAAGAAATCACAATTACTATTGGAAACTTTAGTGGGTTTATAAATAACAATTATTATTATGCAGAATTGGACATGTAGAAAGTCTAGGGATTTGGCTTGCTGCAAATTTAATAGCCTAACCTGGCAGTTGCCTATTTAAATATAGCCCTGCTGTAATTTTAAATACTATTTATTTGCTGTTATCTCATAAGGTAGGTTACAGAACACATTTTTAAAAATCTGGGTATTTGAGCTGACTATTTTATTTATTTTAAGTTAAACAATAGTTGATTGTGATTTTCAGGTCCCTTACCCTCAGTGATTTAAACTTTGTTTGCTAAATAAATTAAGGTATATTCTGGATTTTGCCTCCTCCTCTCCAAATTTAGGCATATTGTGAAGTAAGACTGTGATGCTGTCTAAAGTACATATTTGTATTTCATTACTTGGGTTCTTTCCTCAGTGTCTATCTCTGGTTCAGATGGAATCAACAGCTTATTTCTAGATCTGATGAAATAAAAACTGAGGTGGAGAGGCATCGAAGGTTCCCATTTTCTGAAATGCTATGTTGCCTGACATGAATGAACACACAGCACACTCTCATGCCCTATCTGTCCCTGATTGTAACACGCTAAACTAGCACATGATGCCCTGTTTAAAAATAAAAAGGCATTAATCCCCTTTAAACAGAAGTATGTATTGCAACAAATCCCAGAAGTGTTCATTGTTGAGATCCATCCAGAATGACATTTGGCTTTGTAATACACAGAGCCATAGCAAGGTTTTTGTTAGCATGGTGAAAGTGTCTAATTAAACTTACTTTATGGAGAAGGATGAGGATTATGAATATTTTTCCTTAGGTTGTGTGTGTGTGTGTGTAGAGGATGTTTGGTGACAGCCAGGCAGTATAAGAACAGTTTTGGGAGTCTAATTCATTGATAACAACCCCAAGATCTCATCTGACTCTGGTAATCTTTGAATATATTTAGCACAATACTAGGCTCTATGAAGGGTCTACTTCATAGCTTCGATAGAAATGGATCCTCTTGCCGCTATGCCATGTGGTTCTCTCCTTTTGCCTTCTCATCCCTGAGTTTGGTTCACAACCTTTGGAGAGGAATGGAAAAAAAGCAGAATTGGCAATTATCCCAGTGATCTGGATTTTAATTAACTAAGTCCTTCCTTTTTTTTTCCTTCCACTTTTTTTTGGGGGGGGGGGTGGGATTGTGCCCATAGGCATTTTGTGGGAAGGATGCATTTCTTAATGAATAACTATACCTCAAGCTTTCTTTGGATCCATGAGGGAATATGAAGAATAATTAGCTATAAGGGGCATAGTCAAAAGTATAAGATTTACACTCAGGCCAGAAACTTTATTTCCATAGCAAATAAATGCTAAGTTATTCTTGATGTCTCAAATTCTCTAGCCATTCTAATCAATAAAGAAATGAAACCAGATGTTTTTGTTTAAGTTTTGAATTGTGTTACTATTAAAATAAAAATCAAGTTTCTTTAAGTATCCAAATCAGTCTAATCATTTTTTTAGATGGAATTCTTTGAAAGGTCAATAGCATTTGAAAGCAGAATCTGATATTTTGTTGGATTTAACAGTTCTCTGTGAACTATATACAAATTTTATCTACTTGCCATTTTGCTGTACATTTCTTTTTTTTTTTTTAATATTTTATTTTTTAGTTATTGGCGGACATAACATCTTTGTATGTGGTGCTGAGGATCGAACCCGGGCCGCACGCATGCCAGGCGAGCGCGCTACCACTTGAGCCACATCCCCAGCCCCTGCTGTACATTTCTTAAGGTGCTATTTTTTGTTGTAATCTCAGGGATTCTCATCCAAAACATAGCAGCATCATGTCATGGAAGAAACACTGAACTTTGTGGTTAAAAGAATCAGTTCTTATTTCATCTCTTCCCCTAACTGAAAAAGTTTGTGCTTTTGGAAAATCACATTAACTCTTCAGACCTCAGCTATGTCAGCAGTGTCAGTCTGCTATGTAAGATCCCTTCGTTCGAGGAACATTTGAAGTCTTTAGTAGAACATACACATCATCATGAGCTGAATGCATCCTCATGATGGAAATGGGATATCTCAAGTTTCAGGGTAATACTTCCCTGCATTTAAAAACAAATATTGGGCTGGGGATCTAACTCAGTAGTAGAGCACTTGCTTAGCATGAATGAGGTCCTGGTTCCACCCCAGCCCCATTGGAGGGTTAAAAAAAAAAAAAAAAAAAAAAAAAAGGAATTTCCATGGAAGAAGCAATAAGTCCTAATAGTATTAGAAAAGCAAATTTCATTAACTTATTGAATGTAGAATTAAAACATGTCTAAGTATTTTAAGAATAACATGTTTTATGTGTTATAATAGTAATACATATTCATTCCAGAAGATGTATAAAATTAAGACAAAGAAAAAGAGACCTTAATTTCTTCTTTCCTTCCTTCCTCCTCCCATCCCTCTCCCATCCCTCCTTCCTTCCTCCCTTGTTCCCTCTCTGTCTCTCTAGCTCGCTAGCTCCCTCTCTTTCTTTCTCTCTTTGTCTGGGATTTAACCCAGGGAGGCTTAGTCACTGAACCACATCAGCTCTTTTTTATTGGTTATTTTGCTACAGGGCCTTGCTAGGTTGCTGATGCTGGCTTTGATCTTGGAATCCTCCTGTCTCAGCTTCCAGAGCCACTGAGATCGCAGGTGAGAACCACCCCACCTGGCTTAATTTTACCATGCAGAACTAATAACATTTTGATATATTTTCATTCCTTTTGTTCTTTATATTTTTTTACCCTGTACCATATGTTATTTATTTTTTAAAAATTTGAAATCATATTGTTTTTACTATATACATACATATAAATCTTTTTTTGCTTGAGAAAACACTGAGTTGTTTCCCATGTCTTTATTCTGAACCATAATTTTTAAAATCTGATCTTTTTCCCTGATCTTTAGATTTTTGTGACTCTAGAGATCAATTGCAGTTATTGCTATGCTTTGTCATAGGAAAGGCAGCTTATGAATAGGTGACGTTTTGAAATATAGCCAACACCATTTTTCTGCAGAACTCCACTGTGGGGATTCAGTTTATGACAATGGAATGCAGCAATAACTAGTCATAAAGGAGTTGAGACTGTGGTATAATGAAGAACAACCCTAAGTCAGGAAGCTTGCATTTGATTCCTTGCCTTGTACTAATTAATACCTTGAATTACTCTGGGCAAGTACCAGGTCCTGAGAGTATATGCATCTAGTAAATAGCCGTATAACTGCGCAGTTTGTTGTGGGTCCTGACACTCCATGGAATCTTTATTAATCAAACTGATCACAACACAACTGGGTATAAAGAATGCCTGATCACTATGTTAAGTTATGTTGTGCAGACAGGCCTGTTATTCTTCTCAATTGCAATTTCCCCAGCTGTAGAAAAATGTTGGTACCAGTATGATCTGATTCAGAATCTGTATCATTTTGTCTTCACTTATTCGTTCAGCAAATATGTATTGAACATGACTGTGCCACTTAAGTTTACAGTGGTAGGAGTCAGAGGAGTCAGGCTGGGAAACACACACAAGGAGTTGCCCTGCATCTGGCATCAGTGGATTTTGCATTGCAATGCAAATGACCCTGTTAGGACCTTCACCCTTAGATCCACTGCAGGAGGTAAGGACCCATCTGTGCAACAATTGCTTCCTGAACTGTCTTTTAGTACAAGGAGATTGGATGGGGGTGAAAAAGCAAGATTTTCATATTAACAGTTTACCTTTCCTCAGGGATTTTGATTCTTGAAATTCATTATGATACTAATACCTTTAGTTATTTGTTTACAGATGGCAGCAATTTGTTTTTGATAAATGATTCAAAATACCTTTCAGTCAGTGGCTAAGACCAACTTCTCTGCATAATAGAATGGCAAATTAAAGACACATTCCAAATATATGCACAATTTACAAATGAATGCAGGGACCTGCATACAACTGTTAAAACATCCTGCTTTGATCCTCAAGAATATAATTTGATCTACAGTTGAGAAAGACATACTGAGTCATATATATTTGGGAAAAAAAAATTGCCTTAAGGAAAAACTTTCTGGGGCAAATTTGTAATATTTGAGAAACTAGAACTTATAAAACGTCCACTTTGTCGAAAGACATAATAGAAGTGGCATCTTGTCAAGGTGTTTTTAATCAATATTTAACTGTATTGAGCACATAAAGCAGGGTAGATTTCTTCTTCAATTCCCTCCTTCCCTCCCTCTCTTCCTTCCCCTTTCATCATCAAGAGTAAAAAGTTCAACTATATGCATGAGAATGCATTTATTCTTGGATCCTTATTTAACAAAATTTGAAAAGAAAACTTTTAAAGAAAACTCTTGGTGTGGTATGATAAGTGATTCAAAATATCCTTTAGTCAGTGGCTAAGTGGTACATTTCTTTGAGGCATGGGAAGGGTTTTCTTAAACACCCTGACATGTTCAAGACTTCCTGACACCTAGGATTTAGATCTAAACTGCAGTATGTGCTAGGCCCTCTTCAGGACAAGGAAGTTCATCTCAGAAATAATATAGTCTATGGCTTGATGAAAGATTGTGATAGAGTCAAACTATGTATTTTGGTGTGTGACTTTAATTTTGTATTCAGCATTTATTAGCTGATGAGTTACTATAGACTTGCATTTTTCTAAGTCAGACTGTATTACCTGTTGTATTGCAATCTAAAGTTGTACGGGAGGGTGCCTTGAACAGCATGTTTTCCAAATGTCAGTTGAGACTGACTTTCACAAGATATGTAGCTGAATATAATGTTATCCAGTGACTGTCTTGAAAATACAATGAAGGAAATTTCTGCAGGAAATGGGGGGAAATTCAGAATGATTATTAAAAGACTTTCATTCCCAGGACTCTCTTGACAGTGTGAATTAAGTTCCAGTCTATCTTTCTCCAGTTTTCTTTCTGTTTCTCTCACTCATCTTGCTTTCTCTAGATCCTTCTTCACAGTCCTCACATACCCTCTCCAGTTCACTTTAATGCTTTCCCAGCTCAGATTTTCCTTTTGGTAGCCTAGCACTATTACATAAATGAGAACAAGAAGTGACTGGGGGGGGGGCGGGAGGGGAACAAAATTGATCAAAAGATTGGAAAAATCAAACTTACACAGAAATGTCAAAGGAGCTAAGATTATTCAGCAATGGGAAATAGAAACTGTTGAGTAGTTTAGTGAAAGTTTTCAAATCTATGAAGAGGTATGGTCTGGAGACTATTGACTATTCCCCTGGCTGATGCGAAGAGAACAAAAGGAAATGATTTTGAACTAGAGGGGAGCTAAGTTGGCCATGGGAAAGAATTTCCCAATAGTGAGATTTGTTAAACATTAGAAAGGATTACTGTGGACTCTTTTTTTCTGGAGCTCCTTAGATATAAGACAGAAACTGATGATAGGTATTCTTGCCTAAGGCACTGGAGAACCAACCAGATGACCTGTGGAAGCTCTTGGCTGGTCTTTTGAATCTACTCTAAACCAATTGAACTTCAGTCCATCAGGTATGGAGAAACGCCAGGCTAGTTCATGCCTCTGGTGTGTCAGCAGAGGTTAAGCCATACTTCCCATAGACTATTTTCTTGGTATCTAATTGCTATTTGGTGGCAAATAGTGCCTGGGGGAGAGGTGGGATAGATGTAAAGAATACAACCTTGCCACAGGCTAAAACATATTGACCTTCTGCTGTGGTTTGAATGTGTCTCTCAAAGGTCATGGGTTGGAAATTTAATACTTAATGTAACAGTATTTGGAGGTGGGACCTAATAAACCAGTGAATGGATTAATGCTGACATCGTCTGAGTAGCTTAATTATTGTGAGAATTATAAAGGGAAGATCAGCTGTCTCTTGCTTTCATGTGCTTTCATGTCCTTCTGCCTTCTGTCCTGGAATGACAACACAAAGGCCCTCACCAGATGCTGGCCTCTTAGCTTTGGCTTCCCAGTCTTGAGAACTGTGCAAAACAAATTTCTTTTCTGTATAATTTACTCAGTCTCTGGTATTCTATAGCAACACAGAAAGAACTAAGACACCTTCCTTCTCAGAATTTTTGATGGAAAGGGTGAGGTCTATGAAGTGTGAAGAATTCTTTTATAATTAGTATAACCACTTTGAAAAGTAATATGGAGATTCCTCAAAAGACAGGGAATAAAAGCACCATATGACCCAGCTGTCCTACTCCTTGATATTTGTTCAAAAGAACTAAAATCAGCATACTATGGTGATAAAAGCACATCACT
The DNA here is from genome assembly GCF_048772815.1 of Callospermophilus lateralis. NCBI lineage: Eukaryota > Metazoa > Chordata > Mammalia > Rodentia > Sciuridae > Callospermophilus > Callospermophilus lateralis. Next base: position 74,785,950 of record NC_135316.1, read on the forward strand.
GTTTATAGCAGCACAATTCACAATAGCCGGGTTATGGAACCAGTCCAGGTGGAAATCAAACAGATAAATGAATAAGAAAAATGTGGATATATGCACAATGGAGTTTTATTCAGCCATAAAGAAGAATGAGATTATGGCATTTGCTGATACATGGATGGAACTGGAGAACATCATGCTAAGTGAAATAAACCGAAACAAGGAATGTAATGTTTTCCTCTCATACGTGGAAGCTTGAGCAAAAAAAGGATTAAAAAAAAAAAAAAAAGGAGGGAGGAATCCCATGAAAATAGAAGGGAGATCAGTAGAGTAGAGGAAGGGTATAGAGGGGGAAGGAGGAGGAGGGATGAGAAAAGGGAAGAAGTACAGAATGACACTGACCAAATTATGCAATGTACGTATATAAATACACCACCGGGTATTTCACCTTTATGTGTATCTATAAAGCACCAATTAAAAAACCAATAAGTAAATAGAAGGAAGACCAGTAGAGTAGAGGAAGGGGAATAGGAGAAGGGAAGAAGGGAGGGAAAGAAGAAGGACTGTGGGTTGAGATGAAGCAAATTATATTCCATACATGTATGATTATATCAAAATAAACCCAATTTTATGTATAATGCACTAATAGAAACATTAAGAAAGAGTTTTTGAACTCCCCCCGCTTTTAGACTTCAAACATTTTTTTCTTCAACTGTATAACTTCTATGTGTTCATGAAAACTTCTCCTTTTAAAATTTGGAAATATAGAAGTGTGCATGTATCTCAAAAGTGGAAAAAGTGTTCCATTTAGTTCTTATTAATAAACTAATAAGAACTGTGAGATTTTAGATTTGGATGGAATCTTGAAGAGATCATTTGGTTGGACACAGTGGATAAGTTTTTCTAGCCTTATTAATAATCCCCAAATTGTATTGCCATGGCAATAGTAATATCATTCATTATTTTAATTATATTTCTTAAATAATAATATTTTATGATTATAATAAATTATTATAATATATTTATAGTATATTATGCTTATATAATATTATTATAAATATACCACAAGAATGCAAATATAGTCATATTAACAAAACCAACTTAATACATTATTACTATTATTATTATTATTATTTTTAAATTAGTTTTTAGTTGCAATTGGGCACAATACCTTTATTTCACTTATTTATTTTTATGTGGTGCTGAGGATTGAACCCAGGGTCCCGCACATGTGAGGCGAGTACTCTACCACTGAGCTACAACGCCAGCCCTATTATTATTATTATTTTTGAGCCCAGCAGTGTTTGCCTGCTAAGCCACATCCCCAACCCTTTTAACTTTTTATTTTGAGACAGGGTCTCACTAAATTGCTTGGGGCCTCACTAAGTTGCTGAGGCTGGCTTTGAACTTGCTGTCCTCCTGCCTCAGCCTTCCTAGTCTCTGGGATTACAGAGCTCTGTACCCAGCTCAATACATCATTTTTGCAAATAATATTGACAAAATATTTTTCATTAAATGATTAAAAAAATTTTAATTCATTGTTTAGACTTTACCTAAGAGGTTTTGACATATTTTTCCTTAGCCTTTTTTTGGGGGGTGGGGGTTGTAGGAGGTTTTTTTTTTTTTTTTTTGGTGGTGCTGGGGATCAAACCCAGGGCCTTGTGCATGCAAGGCAAGCACTCTACCAACTGAACTATATCCCCAGCTCATGTTTTTTGTTTTAATTTTGATTTAAAAAACCCCACAATAATAAATTTGCCATTGTAACCATGTTTTTAGTGTACCATTCAGTAGTGTTAAGTATATTCACATTGTTGTGCAACAGATCTCTTGAACTTTCTCATTATGCAGAACTGAAACTCTATACCCATGAAACACTAATTTTCTTTCTCTCCTCCCTCCAGTCCCTTCTGACCCTCTTTCTTTCTTCCTTCCTTCTTTCTTTCTTTCCTTTCCTTTCTCTCTTTCTTATGCTGAAAATGGAACCCATGACCTTGTGCAAAGTAAGCAAGTGCTCTACAACCAATCCATGCCCCCAATCCTATCTACTTTATTTTTCTATGATTTTGACTATGTTATGTACTTCGTATGGATGCAATCCTCTTTCGGTTGGATTACTTCACTTAGCATTATGTCCTTGAGATTCATCCATGTTGTAGCATGACAGAATTTCTTTTCTTAAGGGTGCATAATATGCTATTGTATTTTCTTTATCTGTTTGTCAAATAAACATTTGAGCTGCTTCCATCTTTTCATTATTATGAATGATGCTGCAGTGAACATGGAGCACAGTTATCTTTTTGACATACTGATATTACTTCCTTTGGATGTTTGTTCAGCAGTACGACTGCTGGACTGTTTGGTAGTTCTACTTTTAATTTTTTGAGGAAGCTTCAGTTTTCTATAATGGCTGCACCATTTTACCTTCTCATTAGCAGTGCACCAAGGTCTTAATTTCTCTCCATCCTTGCTAGCAATTGTTATTTTCTTTTCTCTTGGTAATGACCATTCTAATGCATGTGAGGTGGTATCTCAATGTAGTTTTGACTTGCATTTCCCTTATGATTAGTGACACTGAGCATCTTTTCATGACTTTTTATCCATGTGTATATCTTCTTTGGAGAACTATCTATTCAAGCCACTTGTGAATTTTAAAATTGAGTGATTATTGATGTTTGGTTGTACAAGTTCTTTGTATATTCTGGATATTAACCCTTTACCAGGTATCTGATTTCCAAATAGTTTCTCCCATTTTATGGGTTGCCTTTTTTACTCTGAGGTTTCCTGCTGTGCAGAAATTTTACACTATTTGCTTAGTTTTTTTTTTTTTTTTTTTTTTTTTTTTGGTACTGGGAATTAAACTCAGGGGCACTTGACCACTGAGCCACATCCCCAGCCCTGTTTTGTATTTTATTTAGAGACAGAGTCTCACTGATTTGCTTAGCACCTCGACATTGCTGAGGCTGGCTTTGAACTTGCAATCCTCCTGCCTCAGCCTCCCAAGCCACTGGGATTATAGGCTGTTTGCTTAGTTTTAAGTATTAAAAATTTGAATAGTGAAACACAAAATATTCTTGGTTACTTCAAACATGATTATTGCAGGAAAACCACAAAAAAGATTGATTTAGTACTAATAATTTATTCTGAAAACAAACATACACTAAACCAAATGTAAACCTTTTGTTCCTCAGGAGTTAAGATGAAAGATTATACTATACTACTTTAGTTTTTAGCCTAGAAATTTTTCATTCAACTCTTTTAAGAAGGTTTGAGATTAAAACTATTTTAGATGTTATTTTTGACATCATTCTTCGAAAATGTTGCTAAAGAAAATGAAAGTAACCTTTTGCTGTGCAGCATCACACTAATGAACATGGAGTATTCTTTCTCTTTTAATCATTTTCTTTAATGTTCTATTCACAAAGATTCTTAAAGAGCAACTGCAATGAAGACGTGCTTTGTCAGGCAAGGAGGGGACTTCTGCTCAATCTCCCACCCTATCGTCTATAACTTTGAACTACTAATGTAAACCCCAGTAGAGGTGAGCTGACCTATTCATTTTAACTTGATGAACATCCAAAAAATTCCTGAGTCAGTCTGATGTTCCTGGGGCTTTCTAAATTTTCTTTGTTCTTGCAAGATATTCAGACCTATTCCACATGATTTATTCTTTGGTCAACTGTCAGACTGCAGAGGGTTGGGGTTTTTCATCTGAAGACTATTACAAATGGAGAGGGAAGGGCAAGAAATCAGAGAAAGCTTGGTGCATCTGGCACAGATAATACAGGTCTTTTGGCTTTGCTAACAGGGGCAGCATGAAGCTTGGTTTGGCCAACATTCTGTACATGTCCTCTTTTTAATCAGAAAGTCTGTGTGTTACAGAATTTTTTTTTTTTTCAGTTAAAAAAAAAAAAAGTCCTCTGGCAGGTTATCCTGATTTCTGAAAATCAGTTTTGAAAAGAACAAATTTAGAATGTTTAATGCCTCTTACAGGTCCCGGCATATGCACACGAACACTTGTTCGTAGACTGCCATGTAGTCAAGAGAGCTTGCGTGTTCAGAACTCAAAGTTGGCCTAATAAAAGACACCAGACTACAGTGCTTGCTTTGTTTGTTCTGTTTGACTGAACCAAATGTCTTCAAGTTTCGTTTTCAATTTTTATCGTAAAAACTGGGAAAGCAAGGTGTTTGCTTACTGCTGGGATTTGATTCTGTCTTAAAGTCCTGGAGCCGAAGTTTTATGTGGCTTTCAGAAAACTGCAGTTTTATGATGCATATGTAGTACAAAGTTGAAAAATGTAAAGTAACCAAGTCGGAATAAACAACAACATAAAAACTAAAAACAGTCAAAGTTGAACACTTAGTACACCTCTCACAATAGATACCCCAACTTTTAAGTATTGTTCCACATATTTAACATGAGAAATCTGTGAATGTTTTTTCCTAGCAGGTAAAAGATTCAGATGGGATTGTGTGTTTCTGTCCTATTGTTCATGTTGAGCCAGCTATTCAAGTATTAGCATTCATCAAATTCATGAGAGTTTCTCCCATGAATTCTGGTTTATTACTCTGTGTTATGGTTTCTCTGTTTTATGTTGTACATCTTGTTGATTCTCCTTATAGTGGCAAAATAAGGAAATATCTGTAGATTATAATGCTATAGATATGTGCTTGATACTTTGGCTAAAAATAATCATAAATCAGGTAAAGCCAAGTGTATTTTAGACTTCAAGCTAAGATATAGCTTTCCACCTGCTCAGACTGAAAACTCTTGCAGGATTAAGAGAATAGGGAAGTGAAATTATTTTTAAAGGAAAAGGGAATGATGTATAGAGTTAAAAAGCAACATTACAGACTGTTCAACTGTTAAACGCAAATGACAGCCAAGTTATATAAAAGCACTGTATATGATATGTTTATTGTTATTGGGTTTTAGCCTTTGCAGTCTTTGGGGACTTTGCTGGCCTGTATTTCCAGTTTAGTAGAGTACATTCAGCTGCATTGTGCACTTGAGTTCTATGGAACCGTTGTGCTTCATCCGAATTTACCTCATCCTTGTGGGCAAACATCTGCTTTTGCGTCTTACTTCTTAGAACTGCAGCTGGATTTCTGGAATTCTGTGGCCGTCTGGTATTTTCTTCTGCATATTAATATGATTACATTATATCAAGGGTTCTTTTTTTTTCTTCAAAATAAAGATACCCCCAATATTTTTAGATTATGAAAATGATATAATTCATTATAAAATATTCAAGCTAGGAAAAGTCAAAGATTAGCAGCAATGATAGAAAAATCCTAGAGAATAATCAACTGCTGGTAATATGATAACATTGGTGATCATCCTTACAGATGTCTCTCAATGCATACATATTCACATATAAGTATATGAATATATAAGTAAATATATACACAATTTTATATAAGTAAGATAATACTTAGAAACCATTTTATAAATCTTTTCCATACTAATGACTATAGATCTACATCATTATTTTAATGGATACATTATGTACATTGTATATAAAATACCATCTAGGGCTCAGTAGGTCTTCAACCAATAATTCTTGGATGAATGAGCAATGATATATTTAACCAATCTCCTATTAGTGGATATGGTTGATTTCTGATTTTTCACTATTATAAATCACACTGCAACGAATATCTGTTTGTGTCTGTGTTCACATATACAATGATCCGTTTAAGAAAAACTTCCTAAAACTTTCCTCAAAAGGTAGTAATATGTAACAGTTGGGTAGTGATAAACTTGCCAAGTTGCTGAACTTACGCCCAAGTCATACAAATGTACACTGTCATCAACGATACACAAAGGTGTATATTTCGACATGTTCTCTCCAACACTGTTTTTGTTGTCAGTTTTTTAGAATTTGTCATTCTGATAGAAAAATAGTTTATTGATTGAACTTGCATCTGTACATTACAAACAAGGCTGAGTATCAGTACCCTTCCTCACTTATTTTTTTTAATCAGTAGATGCCCGGCACACAAAAAAAGTGTAGGTTGTGTCTAGCAGTGCTAGTTTAAATTCTGAAAGCCCAAGTCAAAATGCCAGGAACAAAACTCAGTTTCTTGGTAATAATAAAGTGACCCGACTTCCAGCAGAGAGGTTTTGTGACTTCTGTGTCATACTACTGTACTTCTCTCTTCCCTAGGCCCCATTCCACCTCAGAGTGCAGAAGCACCTTGGTCAGCCTTTGGCCTTGATTGGAAAAGAGTCCCCCTTAGCAAGCGAGCACTTGCTGGTCAGGGTGATAAGGGTTCTAAAGGAAAGAGTGCCTTGTTTCTATTCAAGTAGTTGGATTAGTCACAGGGATACTTAATCCACACACTAGTAGGATCCTCCAGACAGCCTTTTTGTTTTCATCAGAGCATTTAGTACTCATTTAGATGGAAAAAAATGAGCAAGTAAATGCAAACCATGTAGGAATTTTCCAGTTAATAGACTTCTAATTTTCCTGTTCCTAAATGGTTAAATCTTTGAAGATTTTTTTTTAAAATGCTTTTTCATATTTTTAAAATTATAGCAAAGTATGCCTAACAAAATTTACCATTTAGACTAGTTTTAAATACACAGTTTGTCCAATGACATGAGTGTATTCACATTATTGTGTAACTGTTGCCGTTTTTATCGTATAAAACTGAAACCATACCCTTTAAATACTCACTTTGCCTCCCTCAGCCCCCAGCCCCGGACAATCACCATTTTACTTTTTGTGGAGACTGTTTGGAGGGATATTATATTATTTTTCTTTCTTTTACAAATGGTGGTGGTGGGGGAAGCCATGAAACTATCACGAATAGTTTAAGGTACATTCCTGCCTGGATACACAGTTGGACAGTCTTATGATTATGCATTTTCCTGAAATGCATTTTGAGTCATTTCGATACACAACTTGAAAAAAAAAATTCTACGTATGAGTGCTGGAGGTTCTTGCTTCTCTTATTCTACTTTTTGAAGCCATAAGAATATCTTATTAAGGATTATGCAAAATAACCTCTTACAAATCCTGATATTATTACACTGCCCCAAAACTTCAAAGCATCAGGAAAGATTCTTTTTTTTTTTTTTTTTTTTAACTAAACCAGATTCAGCTGGCTACCCCACTTGGCTACAGAGTACTAAAGAAGAGACTGAACTTGATCCTGCGGCCCTTGCATACACAACACTCCATTGACTCTGGTGAAGACTTAAGTGCATGAAAGGATTCCAGGATCAAAAGGTTAGCTCTACGGGGAGCTGTGTCTGGCTTAAGCAATTCATTTTTTTTTTCTATTGACAGTGAAAACGTTTTATAGTTCTTTTTCAAAGTTTTTCCAAACTTTTACAAAAACAGGCTACTTGTGAAAAAGTGAGACGGCATCTAATTGAACTATATTTAGAGAAGACCATGGCAGAGACCAAGGGAGGGAAAACATTTCCAAACCACAATGATACTGGTCAAATCAATTGTATTTGAGAAATAAAGTGTTTGATGCAACAACTGAGGGAAATTTCTGTCATTAAACTTGGTTGGGTTATGAAGTGGAATGAGGGATACACTAAAACACAACACTCATGAGTTTTTATTGTCATCTTCTAATGACTTATGTTGGCAGGATAATTTTTGTAATTTATGAACTGGGATAAATGTATGTCATATCTAAATGGAATAGATGTGCAGATGCTAAACTATTGTTTAACTCATTGCTTGGAAAACAAAACATTTCAAAAAGAGAAATAGTCTTAAGGTGAGTGAATAATAATAAGAAGAGTAGTAATAGAATTTTAAGGAAAGTGAATATGATTCTACATGTAAATTTTCTACATTGGAGATCCTTATGATATTAGAGTCTTCACTTATTTATTCATTCATAGAATTTTTCTTTGGGTACTTACCATATTCTCAATGTTAATCTAATAGTTTTCTAAAACCTCAATTGAACAGTTTCTGAAGAACTGGATTGCATTTAATAAAACAGGGGTGTTGTATGTAGAGTATTTTGCATTTCAAATAATTTCTCAGGAGTAAACTTACACCAAGAATTTTTCTCTAACTTCACCTGGAGTGTGCAGATTTTGATTGGCAAGTAGCTTCTGTGATCTGCCTCCTAGAAATAACAATTATTAGGTACTAACTCAGAGAACCTTATGCAGAACTAACTTAAAAAGTATGTTTCCTAATCATAAAACTGATTTAATATTATTATAGTCTTGATCTTAAGCATCCTCTATTGTATGAGCAAGGGAAAGTTTGGTTTGGAGCTTGTCTAAGCAGTTTTCTTGCATTTTCAAATAATCAAGCTTGACAGTTTTCTGCCATTGTACAGGATAACTGCAGTCGATGGGGCTCATGTTTTTACTTAAGGGCCATGAATTGTATTAGAAATTTTATACTGTATTCTTGTAATCCTATAAGTCATTTTTGAGTTGCATTATTGAAAGTGAATAATAATATACCACAAAACAAAAAGTACTCATGCAGTTAAAGTTTTTTTTTTTTTTTTTTGTATGTGTGTGTAGTTAAAAAAAAAAAAAAAGAGTCCATGGAGAATATGCTCATGAAAGAAATGAAAGTACACACTCATCTCTACCCACTCCTTGTTGTCTGGGTCTATTCAGATCTGGTGAAAATGTTAAGCCGCCCACTGTAAGTGGTATTGGATACCTAATTTATTCAGCTTCTGGAAGGTACCAGGTTAATGATTGCAGAGAAAGGAGTGTGTGTGTGTGTGTGTGCGTGTGTGCGCGCGCGTGCGCGCACATGGGCTCACGAGCATGCAAGGGGGTTCCTAGCAAACTTTTCCAGTTAACATATGCCTATAGGCCTATAAAAAGCAGGTATTTCAACTAGCTTAGTTTTCCTTAGAAAATTTTAGGTGTTTCATGTTTGCATATGGTGGTTAAATTGGCTTGCTGAAAGGGATCTAGAACAGGTCCAGGGCAATGACTGATTCAGGAAGAACTGTGGAGTAAACACTCAGAAAAGTAAGGAGGTAGGATTGGCAGCAATTTCTATCTGGATCCCCAATCTCTTCTAGCCAATTAACATTCCCCCATTTGTGTCATTCTGGCACTAATAGAGAGCATTGTCTCCAATGTTCAAATGCACATATTTGCCTATGGAACATTAGCACATTAGTTTAGGTGTTTGTCAGGCTAACTAAGTGGTCATCTGTATAACTGAGAAAGAAGAGTCCTGAAGGAATAAGGCAGTATACATACAGGTGTTAACAGAGAAGCAGGTTGGAGAAAGAATGGTCCTCAGAGTACACCAACATCTGTGGAAGATAGACCAAGGTGGGCACTCGGCATAAACCTTTGGCAGCTTAACTGGGCATAAATATCCTAGAATGATGGCTTTGTTGGGGATGGAGATGATAGATAATTGGGATAATTAATGTAAGGAGGGTTTAAGAATCACTGAAGTTGTATGAATGTATCCTGTTTTTCAGCCTGATTTTGAGTTTGAGTTTGATTTTCACAGTAGCTCTTCATGGGGAAGCAGAAAGCCCTAGCTGAGTATGGGAAAAAGCTGTAAATCCACATGTCCACTCTGTTTGATGGAAGTTTCTTAAGGTACCTGGGGGATCAAGAGAAGTTTTTTTTTTTTTTGTTTTGTTTTTTTTTTTAAAGTAGGAATTGAGCCCAGGGATATTGTTCCACTGAGCTACATTTCATTTTTTATTTTGAGACAGGGTCTTATTAAGTTGCTGAGTCTGGCCTTGAACTTGTGATCCTCTTGTCTCATCCTCCTGAGTAACTAGGATTACAGGCATGTGCCACCATATTCAGTGATCAAGAGAAGTTCTGAGGCCAAGTCCAGACCTGGACTTGAATCAGAAGAATTCCCTTCTGATTCTTGTCATGAGTCCAAGAAAAAGGAGTGACCATTGCTACATTTTTGAGGATTTAGAAAGTCAGCAACAGAAGTGACTGCTCAGTCCAGTTCTCATATGCATGAAAAAAACTTGGGACATCCAGCTAATGAATCCACAAGAGTTCCAGACAGCCTTGATGAGTTTCAGTATTTTTCCTTGCATATTTGTATTAACCTGGAAAATTGCTTCTTGAAGAGAAAAGGAAGTGATATTTTTAGAATTAGATCAGTATTTCCAGCACATCTATTGATGTGCTAGCTCCTTAGTGTTTACATGGTAATGGGATAAACTATTATTATCACAACATGGGATATTAGGATCCTTGGTTTTTGATATGTAGATCAGCTGCCCAGATGAGAAAATAGAGTGGATTGATTTATTGAAATTGCTGTTGACATCTTAGCTGTGATTTGTTCTCAGTTTTTCTTATGTCCTTGAGAAGAGGATCAATAAAGATAATTTTTTTTTTCAGTGCTAGGGATTGAACTCAGGGCCTCTAGCACTAAGCTATAACTCAGCCCAATAAAGATAGATTTAAAAATGAAAATAAATAAATTGACAATGCAATAAAGCACTGGATCGTATTTAGAGTAGTGAATTTTCCTTGATTGCTTGCTATGTTTCTGATACTGTGCTGATCACTTTGGGGGAGACAAATAAAGCAAGGAACATACTCAGTCCTGCATTTCTGTGAGCTCTGCCCCCATGGATTCAGTCAACTGAGAAATGTAAATATTTGAAAAGAAAAATTGAAAAGACTTTGTTCCTTGTTACTATTCCCTGACAATATGCTATAACAACTGTTTATGTGGCATTTACATTGTTTCAGCTATTTTAAGTAAACTAGAGATAATTTAAGGTACGTGCCAGAATGTATGTGCGTTATATCCAAATAGTACAGCTTTTTATATATGGGACTTGAACATCTGAGGATTTTGATATGGAGGGGGGTCCTAGAACCAGTCCCCCACTCAAGGGATGACTCTGTGTGGTTTCTAGCTTCAAGAAATTTATAATTCAGCAGGAGAGATGGAGCACTCTTGAACCAGGTAAATAATTTAAAAAAAAGATAGTATGCGAAACTTTAATAGTTCAGAAAATGAAGGAGCAATGGGGTTATTTAAAGACTGAATCTTACATTCTGCTGCTCTTACTTTAGAGGTGAATAATTCCCAAAACCTGTTGAAAAAGAGGATAGGGAGAATGGAGGAAGGCTTCTTCATCTCTTACTTTCTTACTTATACACTGTTGCTTTTGTATAATAAGTGTTTATGGAAGTTTGGAGATTAAAGGGGAAATTATTTTCAAAAGTGGAGATGAAACAGTCATGATGGAATATCATCCACTGAACCTTCTGTTTGTCCAGCCACCCCAAAAGCCTCATGTACATAAGTACTCTTCTTGCTACTAGAGTCTAATCCTATGTAGTTGTGGTCTGTCCAAGACCCAAAGGCTCACCTTGCTTGCTTTTCTTTTCAGATGAGTTCCAGTCAAATGGCTGTCCCAGGTGAAGAGAGACAGAGAGCAACATATGTATTCTTTCTCTCCTCCTCACTGCTTCTTCTCTTCTCTGACCTTTTGCCTCATTCCTTATTTATTTTAATGTTTTAAACTTTCTCTTTCCCTTCCTTCTAGCAACATATCTATGTTTTCTTAGCATTTCTAGCTTATTTCTCATAGGTGTGTTTATGGGCTCTTTGCACACTAGTGACTCTGTTGAAATCTGAAGAAGTAAAATGATAGCAGAATATGTGTTGCCAAGCAAGACCCTTCTCTTTTTCCTATGTTTGGAAAATCCTGGAACATAGCTTTTGAAATGCAGGGGTTGAATTTTCTTTGTGTTCTGTACACAGCTCTGTGTGCTGAAGATGTTCAGTAAATGTTAAATGAGAGTAATAGCAGATGTTCTAGGCTTCCTACTAGATAGGTGGTACATTGCTGTCTCTTATTTATTCATTTGTTCATTCATTCACTGATTAAAAGAGGTAAATAGTGGTCAGATTCCATTAGGCTTTCCAGACCATAAGGAAAAAAAATATTTATTTTTTAAACATTTAAATTGATGGACAAGAGTCCTTCACCTTTATGGGGTATAGTGTGGTGTTCTGGTACATTTATACATTGTATAAAGAAATTTGGTTTTGATTTTAAGAACCGTGGAGGCCAGGAGACCAACATGGTCTGACTTGTGTTTTCGAAAGCTCTCTCAGGTTGCAATGTAAGAATGGATGAGGGGGGTCCAGGGCAGGGGCAGGAGATCAACCAGGGAAGCCAGCAGAATTCTAGTCTACAAATAATGATGGCTTAGACTAGGGTGATTTATGTGGATATGGAGAGAAGCAGAACATTCTTGCCCAAACATTTATTCCTAGGCCAAACCCTATTTCTCTTATTAATATTGCTTCTGTTAAACACTGGGGGGCTGGCTTCAGCATTCACAATGCTTGGGTTAGTGTCTTAGCAGCTGATCTGGAACTTCAAAAGTCATGCTTTATTGGATCACCTTATTGAGTCAGATGTATTCCTCGTCCCCTGGCCATTCTTGCCTCTTGTAGGGGCACAGTACTGCTCAGTGTGTTTGTTTAATAACTTGATGATTATTTCTTTATATTATGCTTGCTTAAAAATGTTATTAAATAAAGATGTGGGAACTGATGGTTTAATAAGTTGTAAAAAGCTTTCCTACATTATTTGCATCATTGTATGGGGTATTTTATCCAATCAATATGTTGAAAGGAGAACTTTAATATTTTAGACATATGGATGCCAGGATTGCCTTGGCAAACATCATGTCAACTGTCACCAAGAAGCACTGGACATGACAGAATTCATTTCTACAGATACTTGCTTAGGATTGGGTATGTGCAAGATAAGGAAAAAGAGGTAGCCTCTGCTTCTAGGGAGCTTGAAAGGAAGGGAAAGCAATGAAAATTGTTGAGCATTTCTTAAGTGCTGACTTTTTATTTCTATAACTCTTCAATGTTTGCAGCACTTTGGAGGTGGGTGCTGTGTGTCTCCTTTTTTTAATGAGGAGGGAAGGGGCATAGCTGCTTGGTCATGGGTCTGTCATGTGTAGAGCCAGGAGCTAGACCCAAAGCTCGTGTTCTTCCTACTTTACACTGTGGTTCTGCTTCACAGAGTCACACCTTCTGTGTGAATATCAACCCTCCCCATGCACAGCTACAGGATCTTGGGGAACATGTCTTAAACTCTCTGAGTCTCAGTTTCCTGATCTATAAAATATAAATAATAGTACTTAACTCAAAAGGGTATGCATGAAACATATAGGAAAGTTCCTGACACGTGGTAGCTAGGAATGAAATTTTGGTTACTTTTCCTTTCTTTTGTGAACCAACCTTATGGCAAAGTAATTTGTGAAATAATTTTGATTTTTGAGTCCCAAGCAAGCATGACACAGAGTTTTTGCTTGTTTTCAACCTCACAGTTCTTAGAAAAGCCTGTAGTCTGCATTGAGGGCTAAGTATTGGGATGGAGCTTCTTTGGGGGGCTGCATAATTGTGGGATTTGTTTGCAGGGTATGGTATCTGTGTCTGGAAAGAGGCATTTGCAAACTCCTGGCCCATCCCTCTCAATTCAGGTATCAACAGGAGGAGAAAGGGGCACTTATCATAGAAATGAAGGCCTAAAATCCTGTGGGGTCAATTTTGTGTGTCCTTTGGTGCTGAAGTTAATGGATATTTCCCTTTGAAGGATCAGCTCTACCGGCAATATCCAATAGAATAAAAGGACCTCACACTGTCTTTTTGTGAGGGATCATATTTATTTTTTTAGTCCTTGATGAAAACCAATTTGCCTTCTCTGAAACTAGATGTCGAAGCTTTGATGAACTGACAAGAGAGGGGAGGGAGGACAACAGTAACCTTCCATTCTATGTTAGGCTCTTAAAAATAATGCATGAAACAACAGTACTGCTGTGAGTTTTTCTACAAAATGATCATTATAAGCATGTGTATGAGATATGAGGAGAAAAAAAAAGATTGGCTGATCCTAATTATTGAACTGTGTTGTATTAGTCTCTGAAGTGGTTTTCTTTCTTTTTCTTCTTCTTCTTCTTCTTCTTTTTTTTTTTTTTTTGTTTTTTGGTGCTGGGGATCAAACCCAGGATCTTGTGTATGCTGGGCAGTATAGTTCCTTAATTTTATTGAAGTAGAGGTGATTGTCAGAATTTTACTCTTCTTTATACAGTGCTTGTTTTGAACCAAGACTTGTTTGATATATAGGGACATCCAGAGAACCTATTAGTAGATTCATCAAATAACCTCTTGGCACTTGGATTGCTTCTCTTCTCTTTTTTCCCCATAATATGATCTGTTCCATAGCAGCTGTCAATCTCAGGTCATCTTGTGAATGCTCTATAAGGGATGCTGGTGGTATGTTCACATAGTCATGTGTTTCTAAATATTGCAAAAGTGAGATGTTTTAAATGCAGTTCCTCCAGATCTCCTTCTCTTTCCACTCTGACTTCCTCATCATCATAGTTCACCTCATTTGGCTTTTCGTCTGAGTGATGGGCATGTTTTGGATCTGGCTAGAGGAAGCTGAATTGGAAATGCATGTAGTTTAATGAGATATTTTAATGTCATTTGCAGTCACTTTGTAGCCATCTGAGTAAGGAATATCTTCTAGGAATAACAGTAGAATGAATCAGACATAACTTTCCTACCTAATGAATACATGGGCAGTGAAACTCCACATCATGTTTAACTACAAGAAGGGGATCTAATTAGAATGAGTTATACTCCATCTATGTATAACATGTCAAAATATACTCTACTGTCATGTATATCCAAAAAGGACATAAAAAAATTACACACACACACACACACACACACAGAATGTCTTCTAGGAATAGTCCTGTCATACACTGGATGACTTACCTATGGGGAAGCAAAGATAAGGGCCAGAGCTTCTAAAGATATGAACCAGTCCTATGGTGCTTATCACTGGAGTCATAGCGGTAGAGAAGAAAAATGAGATTGGAAACCAAATCTGAGAAGCTCAACTGTAGAAAATTCATAAAACTGTGAGCAGAAGAATTGTTGCCTAGCCTAGTCCATTCCCTCCTGGTCTGGATTATGCTCCATAATGCCAAGTATATAATTATAAACTCATTATTTTTTCTTTCTTTATGAAAATAGTATAGAATAGATTTTTTTTTTCAGAATTTCTGAAGGCAACCCAACAAGAACGTCTGTGTGAAAAGATGCGTGCTTTCAACACTCTATCCTGGATCTCATCTTACTGAATCTATTGCACCAAGTCCCTGTTTTAGAGGAAAGGACTTGCACAACTGCCAATACAAGAGAAATGCCCCAAGAAACAAGTGTTCCCTGACCACCCTCACATGTCTTCATTAATAAGTCACAGTATACAGTCTAAGAGGAATTCCACCGTCCAGTCACGTAGCTCCACACAGTGTAGGAACACAGAGACTTGTGTATAGCTTAATTTCATGTTCATTTTACATTTTTTTTCAGAATCATTATTCATGTCTAAATTCAGATATGAAAAGAAGGATATATCACTTGTGTAAATTGAAAGAAAATTTGTGATATTGTCAACATTAAAAAATTGTAACACATAATTTCTGTATTTATTCTCATTAAATCTTCACTTTTATATCTAGTTTTGTATTTTTTTTCCTTACAGAGGGACACAAAATTTGAATAAATTTGGGCCCCATAAAACCTGAATCTGCCTTGTCCCATACCTCACTCTCATGTGGTCATACTAGTGGCAACATAGTGAAGATCTGCATACTATAATGGAGGGGAGGAGACTTGGTTCTGCCACTTCTGAGTTGAGTGTGTTTCTTAACCTCTCTGAACTTCAGTTTCCTCAACTGTAAAGTTTGGACGATAATCTTTCACTATTAAGGGAGCATGTAGCATGGTGCTTGGGATATGATAGGCACTCAATCAATATCATTTCCCTTTTATCCTGACCTCTCTCTTTGATGGTTCACAGTGATCTTTTTTTTTTTTTTTTAATTGGTTCTTTTCAGTTATACATGACAGTAGGATTTGGGGTGGTGGTTCCAGGGATTGAACTCAGGGGCACTCTACCACTGAGAACATCCCCAACCCTGTTTTGTACTTTATATTTAGAGACAGGATCTCACTGAGTTGCTTAGGGCCTCACTTTTGCTGAGGCTGGCTTTGAACTTGTGATCCTCCTGCATTAGCATCCTGAACTTCATGAACCACTGCGCCTGGCTTAGAACTTATTTTGACATAAATATAAAAGCATGGAATGTAATTTGTTCTAATTCGGTCCCCAGTACTTCTCCTTCCCCTTGGCTAGTTCCTGCCCTTTACTCTACTGATATTTCTGCTATTTACTTGTAGTTTTTTTTTTTTTTTTTTTTTAAACTAGTGTCTTACAAGCTTATCTTAGGTCAGGGACCAACATGAGGAAATATTTTGCCTTTTCAAAATGAATTTTGTTAGGGCTGGGGTTGTGGCTTAGAGGTATGGCACTCGCCTAGCATGCGGGAGGCCCTGGGCCATAAAGTAAAATAGAGACATTGTGTCCACCTATAACTAAAATACAAATGTTAAAAAATGAATTTTTTCTAAGGGTGTTAGGAAGAAAGTTGGGGTTTCCCCTATAATTCTTGTGTTTAGTAAGCCCTAGACAAAATGAATCACCATGGTATATTCTGTGGGTATAAAGCAAAGAATGAAGTACTTCCATTAGCTATGAAGAGTACTGGGCCAAACATATTTAAATCTCCCCCTCATGTTCATTTGATATGGTGCAAGGATTATATTAGTCTGAATCACTACAGTTTTTCTACACAGCTTCATCTCTCAATCAAATGTATTTAAGAGCAAAGTCCTAGGCCAGGTGCTATATTTCCATGAACTGTAAGGGCTCTGGGAACTAGGGTTTACCTAGTGTCCCAATGGGGTGTCCTAATGAGCCATGTACTCTGGAACAGTACATTCTTTCCAATATGTGTGTGCCTCAGCCACATGCACACCTAAATCGCCTCTGTGGGGCAGGGCTAGGCTGGGAACACCAAGCTGGCTCAGTACTGACTTAGACCTCTGACTAAGCAGAACGGACTACTTCACGTGATGAGCTCTTTGAGGGAAGGACCCAAGACTGCTTCTTTTGTGCCCACCAGGGCTAGTACATAGGAGCTGCTCCTCATATTTATTGAATTGATTTATTATATTATCTACATTCAACAGGAATAAAAAGAAAACCTTTTAAAGTGCCCAAAGGGTTTTTCTTATTGAAAAAAAAATTGCAGCTTTCGATTAATATCCATAATAATCATGTTTCTTTCCCTGCTGTGTTGGAGGAAGGGAACTCTTTTGAAATGGAGAATCAGGAACAGTCTACATACTTTGCCTGTAGGCTATTCCTTTTCTGTGTGAAAGAAACCAAATCGCTGCAAGTCCAGGGAAGTTGAAGAAGTTAGCATACTTGTAGAGCACTAGGAGACTGTTAGCTGAGTGAAGGCCAGTGTGCATTCTAACCTGCAGACAGTTAGAAACAAAAATTGTTCTGAGGTTACCTCTGTCTCCTCTTGGTGGCACAGATGACTGTTTTTTTTTTTTTAATATTTTTTAGTTGTAAATGGACACAATACCTTTATTTTATTCATTTATTTTTATGTGGTGCTGAGGATTGAACCCACTACCTCACATGTGCTAGGCAAGTGCTCTACCAATGAGCCACCACCCCAAGCCCAGATGACTGATTTTTAATGAAGAACAATTGTTGGTTAAATAAGATAAAGTCTGTAATATGTGTCACATTGAGTTGTACATTTACCTATTAACTGTTTAAGAAGCCTGTTTGCATATACTTTATCCATATTTTATTTGAGGTTGTCTTAATTTTCTGGCTTTCTAAACTATTGAGTTTAAATAAACTCACTCAGGTGTTGTCAAAGTGAACCTGCTTGATGGTTAACAGCTTGATGTCTAGACAAGGTTTACCCAGGGGCAAGTCTGTTTGGTTTCCATGTGTTCACGTGTGCACACAGTCACCCCACCCCCAACTTGTTTGTTTGAACATATCCATCAATGCCTGGGGCATACCAGCCGGGTGTGTTGAGCACTTAGGATGTAAGGCAGGCATGATCTTGTCCATCTTGAAGCTTCCAGTGTCCTGGGGATGAAGCTAGCTGCCACACCTTTAATTTAGGTATTGCAGGGGACACAGGGTTACTGCGTTTCAGAATGACTTGCCTTGTGACTTCTTTATGATTACTCACCAGGGACAAGATGGCCTGCAGGTTGCCACTGAGACAAATGTCCTATTCATTGCCTTCTGGGCCTCTTAAATCTTGATCTAGCAATTAAGTATATGCAAAACAGAAAAAGTTTAAGAGAATGACAATCTCTTAAATAGCTGCATTTTAAATGCCAATTTACAAGTGGAGTAAAATAGTCAATGGAACGATTGACCATTTTCAAATTCTTAACAATAACTACCTTTAATTGTCATTTTGTCTATGGACAAAGATTGTAGGGATGGATTTTAATTCTGGCTTGAAAATAGTATTGAAATAGCACCTGTCTTATTCTGTGAAATTTTTAGTGCTTAGGTATTTGGAGACATGGAGATTTACTCTTCATATATTCCGGAACATTAGTTGTTTCGGACAGTGGCTGGCTATAGCTAGTTGAATAAAATTCCTGCAGTTCATCCATTCTTCTCCTACCAGCAGGTGTCATTATGGAAATATGAAAATACTGTAAATTCCAAAGTTGTAGGAACTAGCTGTGAGAAAGAGAAGTAGCAATTTGAATATTAAAACACAACAAAAAGTAAAGAAATCGTTTGACAGAAACCAAGGATGGCATGTTTAATTACTAATTTGGCAATGTTCTACAGTGTAGCACAACTGACACAGTATTTCAAGGCATATACTTAATTTATTTTAATTAGAGTAAGCAATACTACTAAGACCCACTCTAAGCTCATAGAAGGGTCTCAAAAGAAGAGTAAGATGTGATTCTTATCTTTGAGGAGTTCACATGATGTGGGGATGAAGGGGGAAGGATGCATTTGTGAAATAATTAGTTCATAGAATGAATCAGTCTTTCTTTTTAACATGCGAGATTGAAGAATGTGATAAAAGCTACAGAAATTCAGCCAGGGAGACTGGGGACTGTTGTTGATTTGGCTTAATCAAGATATAATTTTGACATGTTGTAAGTATGAAGAGCTTCAAAATGGGTTGATAGCGTGATAGTTCATTCTTTCTTTTCTTGTTAACTGCCATCACCTCTCTCCATATATCCAAAGTAAAAACTATAAGAAGTATCTATTATATATGTATCAGAGGATAATAGATGTAATAGTTTGTGATGATTAAGTCTTTCTACAAATGAAGGTAAATATTGGTCCTCGGGGCCTTACCCCAAGAACCTGGATAAAAGAGTATTAGTGTGCTAGATCAGAGACAATGTTTCGTCTACTTCTATTTTTCCCTTTTAGACTGTGAGATTTTTCCAAGACATAGGATATGGGACATTCCTCTTTGAGTTCCTGGCACTCTAATTCTGTACCTGGATTTGTGGTGAGCTTTCAATACATGTTTGTTAAATGACTTAATGAATGATAATATCACCAAAGGATAGGGTATTTGCAGTCTTTCATATATTATATTGTTAGGATATATACATATGTTCACAAACAACCTCAGGTTGAACAATTCAGAAAAATGGGTTGAAGCTGGGTATAGTGGTGCATACCTGTAATTCCAGGTACTCAGGAGACTGAGGCAGAAGGATGGCAAGTTGGAGGCCAACCCACATGATCTAATGAAATCCTTTCTTGAAATAAAATAGAAAGGGCTGGGGAGGTAGTTCAGTGGCAAAGCATTTACTTAACATGAACGAAGTCCTGAGTTTAATCTTCAGTACCACACACACACACACACACACACACACACACACACACACACCAAAAAAAAGAAAGAAAGAAAGTAGGGTTGAAAAAACTAATTGAAAACTTGATTGCATAAATCCTAATTTTTTTCTTTTGATTCTACTTGTCCAAACAAGGAAATAATATTTCAAAAATATTTTGTCAAAGTATATGATTCTAGGATATTGACCATGAGATCCGAACAACATCATACTTCCTCAAAATGGAAAGGTGCTTAATTTTAGACAGAAGGATATATGTAGTGTTCTTATGGAAATAATATGAAAATACTGTAACTGCTAAAAATACTTTTTATCATGTCATTATCTTTTTGACAACTTGTTTCTGTGTTAGTAAACAGTCTTTCTCAATGAATACTTTCACTGCTTTTGCACTAATTTTTGCTGTAACTGAAGGCTACTGTTGATTTCCCAGCTGCCTTGTGGTGAGGCTGATGTCTTCAGCCTACCACTTTGGTACTTTGCTCTAACTACACTTTGTTTCTGTCACTTTCTTAAATCTCAGTTGCTTAGTGAATTCCACATTTTGGTTTTTCTGTAGTCATCTCCAACTTAACATGTCAAAAAGAGAAGTGATCATTTTTTACCTAAAAACCATCTCCTCCTTTTGGTCATATCATTTCTCTCAATATTATCATCATTTTTTTCCGTCCCTGAGGCTAAAACTTTGTTTTCTTTTGCTTAACTCCTTTTCTCATTCAATTGATACATCATTCTTTACTTCCTATTGTTGCCTATGATAGCAATTATTGTCTTCCTTTTTTATTCCTATTACCAAGATACTAGATAAAGTAGTCTCCTGAATCATGCTGTAAGCAGTTTCTCTTTTTCCTCCATTAATGAATATGATTTTTTTTTTTTTTTAGTTAGAATCATTCCGATATCAGTACAAGACTAAACTTTTCATGAGAGCAGCTATGGCTCTTCCTGTCACACTAATTACCACTTCAACCCACCTCTGGATGCTTCTGCTACACTGTGTACACTCTGTTCTCTGGTCTCTTGGCTCCAGTTGTATGGGAAAATCTAACTACCCAATCTAGTCATGCTCTCTTTGACTATCAGAGTTAAAATATTTGTAGCAAAACACGTGTCGCATAACCATGATCATTTTAGCTGTTTTTATATGTACAGTTAAGTGGCATTAAATACTTTCACACTGCACTGAAACCATTACCCTCATCCCTATCCGGAACCTTTTCATCTCCCTAAACTGAAACTCAGTATTATGTCATTAAACATTAACTCTTCCTCTCCCTCCCACCTCAGTCCCTGAAAACCACCATTCTATTTTGTCTCTATGAATTTGATTACTCTAAGTATCTCACAGAAGTGGAAAGGTATACTATATGTATTTTTGTGCTTAGATTATTTTACTTAATTTCCTTAAGGCTCATGCATGGGGTACCATGTGTCAGAATTTCCTTCCTTTTAAAGACCAAATAATATTCCATTTTATGTAAATACATTTTGTTTATATAATCATCCATTGAAGACATTCATGTTGTAGTTTTTCCTCTTTTAATGTGTCCTGATAGTTGCAAACAGATTAATCTTTCTGTACCTTACCTCAGTCATGTAACTTTACTGCAAATTGGTCATTCATTCAATTAGTCATCCAAGGGCTGACCATTTGGCAAATTAGACTTCAAAAAGTTTCTAAATGTCTTCTTTCCCTTTTAAGAAATCAAAAGGAAGCATTTCCTTCTTTTTAAAAAATTGTTGATGGACATTTATTATATTTTATTTATACATGGTGCTGAGAATCAAACACAGTGCCTCTCACATGTTTGGCAAGTGCTCTACCATTGAGCTACCACCCCAGCCTGGTATTTCCTTCTATTTTTAAGTATTATTCCCCTCTACTTGAACAATATCTTTATTTGTTTATATTTTTTTAGTTGTAGATGGACACAATACCTTTACTTTATTTATTTACTTTTATGTGGTGCTGAGGATTGAACCCAGTACTTCACATATGCCAGATGAGCACACTACCACTGAGCCATAACCCCAGCCCCTGAACAATATCTTTTAAAAATTAATTAGTTTATTTTAATTAGGTGTATATGACAGCAGAATGCATTTCGATTCATTTTACACAATTGCAGCACAGCTTTACATTTCTATGGTTGTACATGAGGTACTGTCATTCCATGTGTGCAGTAGTACATGTACCTAGGGTAATGATGTCCATCTCATTCCACCATCTTTCTTGCCCTCATGCATCCTTCCTACCCTCCCTCCCCTTTGCTCAAAGTTCCTCCATTTTTCCCATGCTTCCCCCCTCCCAGTTATGGATTGGCATCTACTTATCAGAGAGAACATTTGGCCTTTGTTTTTTTGGGATTGGCTTACTTCGCTTAGTTGTAACTTCATCCATTTACCTGCAAATGCCATAATTTTATTCTATTTTAGTGCTGAGTAATATTCCATTGTGTATGTATACCACGGTTTCTTTATCCATTCATTTATTGAAGGGCATCTAGGTTGCTTCCACAGTTTAGCTATTGTGAATTGACCTGCTATGAACGTCAATGTGGCTGCATTACTATACTATGCTGATTTTAAGTTCTTTGGGTATGGACTAAGGAGTGGGATAGTTGCGTCAAATGGTGGTTCCATTCCAAGTTTTCTAAGAAATCTTCATACTTCTTTCCAGATTGGTTATACCAATTTGCAGTCCCACTAGCAATATATAAATGTGTTCCCCCCCACCCCCAAATCCTTGCCAACATAGTCCAGAGACCCTATGCCTAGTAGAGGAAAAAGTAGACCCAA